>NC_069124.1:91602565-91942565 GCF_026914265.1 Mya arenaria
CTCAACATTTTTTACAAGATGTTTTATACATGGTCTCCGTCCTACTTGTTTTCCATGATACCCCCAACGAACGTGTTTGAGATACAGACGACAGGAAACCGGGAAGAATTTTTTCACAGATCTATATATTACAGCATTAATTATTTTGATGCAGTTAATTTAATGTCTACCTTAAATTTAACAGATACTTTTACGAAAGATATAACGATGGTCGAAATGAAACAAATTAATCCATCTTTCAAATTTGAAATTGAAGCATACGGTGAATGGATGACATTTCGCTGGCGGTTGAAAGAAATGATTAAATACGTTTTAAAATAATTAAATAAAACATAATTTGATATTGTTATAACATCCAAAGTCATTATAAGAACATTACTGAAGGTTTTATACATGGAAATGTACACACGATTTATTGGCAAAACATTCTTCGTTTCACATTTAAGGAACAAGGCAATCAAACACAAGTGCTAGTAACAATCGAACGCTCATATAAACAAGAATTTGCCGCAAGAGCTATGGAAATGATAGACAGATTTCTTACATTTTAATGATGCTGTGGTAAAACCTCTAGAATTAATATGAACATGGGAGATGGCTTGATCCTTGCTGTATAAACATTGTGTTATTCGGGCCTTTTCATCACCTGTTAATATTTATCCTTAATGTTTTTGCGTCCCTGGAATAATAAGAAATAAAGATTAATGGATAAATACTTTTATAGTTTAATTAGTGTTGAAAAGTTAAGATAACACAAATCTCATAAATAGAAGGCACTTAGTTTGAAATCATTTTAAATAGAATTATTTTATCGTATTGTGAAACAAGACGTTTAAAAAAGCACATAGCGATAATCGAAGTACGACGGATATTGCAGGAGACGGTTAGCAAGATGGCACTGTTTTTTGTTACGTTGCCTGGTGATGCCGGTTCTGCAGGGGACGGTTGACAACATGACACTGTTCTTTGTCACGTTGCCTGTAGAGACAGTTTGAAACGTTCCATGGAATGAAGATAAGATAAAGATCTTTTGAAATGTTCCGTTTCTAAATTGTTAACTGATGTGTGTATTCATTATTAGAGACATGAAATGGCAAAACCGGAGAGTACCAGGGAGTGAACGCCAGTTCTCGTCTGCTTGGTTTTTCCAGGAAGTTATGCAAGAGTTATGAGTATATTGTTTCTGGCGACATATGTACCAGCTCCTTTATATTGAGAGACGACCCCGAAACCAAAGCTGCGTGCGCTTTACATTTTATCCACATCGCGAGAATATTTTTTATAGTATATAGTATATTGCTTTAAGGAAAGCGATTACTTCAGATCATACTGATAATAAAAGGATATAACAATGCCTAGAATTTTTTTTTTTTTTCTACATATAACAGACTAAGCTGACAAGAGTGCCGCGGACGGAATCCCAACGTTCGTCAGTTTTGATGTTGTTGTTTTTTTTTCAGTAGAATACGGGCATTCGAAGTTAAGATTAAGGCTAGAGTTATGTGTATTGATATTATTGTGCGTATTGTTTCTTGCAGGATGTGCACAAAGTTTCATTTGAATATCTTGAAAGTTTTTGAGTCATAGCTAAGGTTCAGGTTTTTGCACGACATCGCTGCCGCACGACGTTTTACCTCGAAAGACATACACTTATTATGGGACTTTTTAAAATTGTTTGAGTGAGACTGACTTGAAAGTTAGTTTTTTTGGCATCATATGAACATAATATTCTACAGAGCAAATTAGATATGACGAAAAGTGTACCTAGGAGAACGCATTCCTGAAGAAATGTAATTCTGTTTTTATTTTCGTTTTGTGGTTTTTCGCATGACAATTAGTTCAACACACCAGATGAGAGTGCAACCATCAACCATTTAAAAGCAGATAGTATAAAGTGATCAAGGTAAATAAATATTGAACAACAATGTCACACAAAAATGTCACACTACCATGTATAATTATCTGAAGTTTCAAAAAAAATCTGAACTAATTTTTGAGTAATGCTCTGAGCAAAATATGTTAATAAAATGATAAACTATGAGGTATAATTTCAAACTTATGCTGAAGAGTTATAAATATTGAGCGATGCACAACTCCTCATCGTCATCTTTGCTCCAAGTCGTATTCAATTCCTGCCAGTCAGTTCATTGATTTACCTCAGACAAAGTTAATTTGAAGAAAACCTAAGTACAAAGGCAAATAATTATCGAACTATAACCATTTCACTGTAATCAGTACATCGTAGAAGTTTTATCTATTTTATTTCATCTGTTGAGTAATGATTTGGACATTTATTCTGATTAATACACAAGGGGAGATACCTTTTCAATACGTCCCAAAAGTTATAACAAAACTTCCGTTTCATTTATTTACTTTTAGTTTGAACTAAACGAGTTCTGCTTCAGACAATGGGAGAATAAAATTGATATAACAACATTTCAAACAAGTTTAATTAATTTAATTAAATTAACATAAAAAACTAAAATACTGAATGAAGTCTATGTGCATTGTGCGTTCGGGGGAACTGGTTAGCTATAATATATATTGATGAAGATAGTTTGATGCTTGTGTGGCATGTCTGTGGTGCGTGTACGCTGTGTGGCATGTCTGTGGTGCGTGTACGTTTTGTGGCATGTCTGGGCTGCTTGTACGCCGTGTTGCATGTCTGTGCTGCGTGCACGTTAAATGGCATGTCTGTGCTGCGTGTACGCTGTGTGGCATGTCTGTGCTGCGTGTACGCTGTGTGGCATGTCTGGGCTGCTTGTAAGCCGTGTAGCATGTCTGTGCTGCGTGCACGTTATATGGCATGTCTGTGCTGCGTGTACGCTGTATGGCATGTCTGTGCTGCGTGTACGCTGTGTGGCATGTCTGTGCTCCGTGTACACTGTGTGGCATGTCTGGGCTGCGTGCACGTTATATGACATGTCTGTGCTGCTTGTACGCCGTGTGGCATGTCTGTGCTGCGTGCACGTTATGTGGCATGTCTGTGCTTTGTGTACGCTGTGTGGCATGTCAGGGCGGCTTGTACGCCGTGTGGCATGCCTGTGCTGCGTGCACGTTATATGGCATGTCTGTGCTGCGTGTACGCTGTGTGGCATGTCTGGGCTGCTTGTACGCCGTGTAGCATGTCTGTGCTGCGTACACACTGTGTGGCATGCCTGTGCTGCGTGTAAGCTGTGTGGCATGTCTGTGCTGCGTGCACGTTGTATGACATGGCTGTGCTGCGTGTACGCTGTGTGGCATGTCTGTGGTGCGTGTATGTTGTGTGGCATGTCTAGGCTGCTTGTTCGCCGTGTTGCATGTCTGTGCTGCGTGTACGCTGTGTGGCATGTCTGTGCTGCGTGTACGCTGTGCGGCATGTCTGTGCTGCGTGTACGCTGTGTGGCATGTCTGTGCTGCGTATATGCTGTGTGGCATGTCTGGGCTGCTTGTACGCCGTGTAGCATGTATGTGCTGCGTACACGTTATATGGCATGTCTGTGCTGCGTGTACGCTGTGTGGCATGTGTTTGCTGCGTGTACGCTGTGTGGCATGTCTGTGCTCCGTGTACGCTGTGTGGCATGTCTGTGCTGCGTGCACGTTATATGGCATGTCTGGGCTGCTTGTACGCCGTGTGGCATGTCTGTGCTGCGTGCATGTTATATGGCATGTCTGTGCTGCGTGTACTCTGTGTGGCATATCTTGGCTGCTTGTACGCCGTGTGGCATAACTGTGCTGCGCGCACGTTATATGGCATGTCTGTGGTGCGTGTACGCTGTGTGGCATGTCTGGGCTGCTTGTACGCCGTGTGGCATTTCTGTGCTGCGTGCACGTTATATTGCATGTCTGTGCTGCGTGCACGCTGTGTGGCATGATGGGCTGTTTGTACGCCGTTTGGCATGTCTGTGCTGCATGCACGTTATATATTGCATGTCTGTGCTGCGTGTACGCTGTGTGGCATGTCTGGGCTGCTTTTACGCCGTGTGGCATGTCTGTGCTGCGTGTACGCTGTGTGGCATATCCGGGCTGCTTGTAAGCCGTGTAGCATGTCTGTGCTGCGTGCACGTTATATGGCATGTCTGTGCTGCGTGTACGCTGTATGACATGTCTGTGCTGCGTGTACGCTGTGTGGCATGTCTGTGCTCCGTGTTCGCTGTGTGGCATGTCTGGGCTGCGTGCACGTTATATGACATGTCTGTGCTGCTTGTACGCCGTGTGGCATGTCTGTGCTGCGTGCACGTTATGTGGCATGTCTGTGCTTTGTGTACGCTGTGTGGCATGTCAGGGTGGCTTGTACGCCGTGTGGCATGCCTGTGCTGCGTGCACGTTATATGGCATGTCTGTGCTGCGTGTACGCTGTGTGGCATGTCTGGGCTGCTTGTACGCCGTGTAGCATGTCTGTGCTGCGTACACACTGTGTGGCATGCCTGTGCTGCGTGTAAGCTGTGTGGCATGTCTGTGCTGCGTGCACGTTGTATGACATGGCTGTGCTGCGTGTACGCTGTGTGGCATGTCTGTGGTGCGTGTATGTTGTGTGGCATGTCTAGGCTGCTTGTACGCCGTGTTGCATGTCTGTGCTGCGTGTACGCTGTGTGGCATGTCTGTGTTGCGTGTACGCTGTGCGGCATGTCTGTGCTGCGTGTACGCTGTGTGGCATGTCTGTGCTGCGTGTATGCTGTGTGGCATTTCTGGGCTGCTTGTACGCCGTGTAGCATGTATGTGCTGCGTACACGTTATATGGCATGTCTGTGCTGCGTGTACGCTGTGTGGCATGTGTTTGCTGCGTGTACGCTGTGTGGCATGTCTGTGCTCCGTGTACGCTGTGTGGCATGTCTGTGCTGCGTGCACGTTATATGGCATGTCTGGGCTGCTTGTACGCCGTGTGGCATGTCTGTGCTGCGTGCATGTTATATGGCATGTCTGTGCTGCGTGTACTCTGTGTGGCATATCTTGGCTGCTTGTACGCCGTGTGGCATAACTGTGCTGCGCGCACGTTATATGGCATGTCTGTGGTGCGTGTACGCTGTGTGGCATGTCTGGGCTGCTTGTACGCCGTGTGGCATTTCTGTGCTGCGTGCACGTTATATGGCATGTCTGTGCTGCGTGCACGCTGTGTGGCATGATGGGCTGTTTGTACGCCGTTTGGCATGTCTGTGCTGCATGCACGTTATATATGGCATGTCTGTGCTGCGTGTACGCTGTGTGGCATGTCTGTCCTGCGTGTACGCTGTGTGGCATGTCTGGGCTGCTTTTACGCCGTGTGGCATGTCTGTGCTGCGCGTACGCTGTGTGGCATGTCTGGGCTGCTTGTACGCCGTGTGGCATTTCTGTGCTGCGTGCACGTTATATGGCATGTCTGTGCTGCGTGCACGCTGTGTGGCATGATGGGCTGTTTGTACGCCGTTTGGCATGTCTGTGCTGCATGCACGTTATATATGGCATGTCTGTGCTGCGTGTACGCTGTGTGGCATGTCTGTCCTGCGTGTACGCTGTGTGGCATGTCTGGGCTGCTTTTACGCCGTGTGGCATGTCTGTGCTGCGCGTACGCTGTGTGGCATATCTGGGCTGCTGGTACGCCGTGAGTTTTGTCCTTGTTGTTTGTTCGGTGTGTGGTATAGCTGTGTAATTGTATTTTGTTGCTGCTTGTACGTTATCAGGTATGTTTGTGCAGTTTGTACGCTGTGTGGCATGTCTGTGCTGCGTGTACGCTGTGTGGCATGTCTGTGTTGCGTGTACGCTGTGTGGCATGTCTGTGCTGCGTGTACGCTGTATGGCATGTTTGTGTTGTTTGTACGTTGAGTGTTAAATCTGTGCTGCTTATTCGTTCAGTGGTATGTCTGTGCTGCCTTTACGTTAAGTGTGAAATCTGTGCTGCGTATACGTTCAGTGGTCTGATCTGGTAATCTGTGCTGTTTGTACACTGTGTGGTGTATCTGTATATATGTGTTGCTTTTACGTTGTGTTCCTGTCTGTGCTGCTTGAATGTTGTGAGGAATGTCAGTGTCCGTTGTGTTGTCTGTCTGTTAAGCGTATACGTTGTGTGGTTTGTTTGTTCTGTGTGTACGTAGTGTTGTATGTCTGTTTTGTTTGTGAATTGTGTGACTTTCTGTGTTGTTTATACTTTGTGTGTATATGTTGTTTGTACGTTGTGAGTGTCTGTATTTGAGTACTTGGTGTCTCTATATGTGTGTTGTGTACGTTGTATGACAGTCTGTGGTTTTTGCAGAATCTTTGGCTGTCTGTGCTGTTTGTACGTTGTGTGGTCTGTTTGTATCTATTGTCTGTACGTGTTGAGTCTGTCGTTCAGTGACTTTTACATATCTAGTTATTGCGGTGTTTGTGTTTGTCCTTCATTTCAACTTAAATCGGACGTAGATGGATCTACTCTGCAATCTTTCAAGGTTAAGATTATAAGAATCTTCCATGGCCGAGAGTGTAAGATAGGTTCATTCCGACCCGAGAGTAGGGTGTTTTGCGGAAACGAGGTTTACCGAGTTTCCGCAAAACACTCTGCGCGAGGGTCGGGATGAACCTATCTTACACGAGCGGCTATGGTAGATGCTTTTTCTCCCACCTCAGTTAAACAAAATTAAGTAAAAATGTATTTTTTTGCCGGAACTCTTTTGTGCTTAGTGAAAATAATTGCGTACGGATATGCATTTATTCGTGGTTGTCATGGTTCGCGCAGTGATTCAGAGTATGTAAATGGTCTGATCGGTCTTTAAATAGTTCTAAGAAGAGTGAAACATTATTTATTGAAAGGTGCGTGAAAACTGTTTTCTGGTGACATTTGAAGCGAGAAATAATTAACTCGCGTTCTAAATATTGCCACCAGATAAGGTTTCCATGATGCGCTACAGACGACAGTCTTCAACAAGGGAGGTAATTACAATGTGGTGACCATTAAAAGAAGTTCCATACGGGCATTTTATCTTCGCCCGTGGGCAAGATAAGAATTTCTAGTATGGTTAAATTAATGGATCTATTTTTCTGAGGTGGGAGAAAATGCTATTGTTTTCATATGATTTTTCTCACATCAAACCCTTTCAAAAGATATCAAAGTAATGCAGCGTCGCCAGGGAAACACGAGCCTTATATTTGTACATCGAATACCTTAATCGTTTAACAGGATACCACGTGACCAAACACTTACATGAGCAGTATTCAATCCGCCTCGATGGATGGTTTGTACTTCCCTCTTGCTTAACATCTAAGATCTCCACCGGTACAAAAACACTAGCATTCTGGAGATATTTTTTAGCGTTTTCTGTTGGATGCAAGTTATATTTTCCGTCAATAAGCATTTAATATGAACATACCATTGTTCATTGCCAAAGAGTCATATTTGAAAACAAAGGATGATAGTGTTTTTAAGCGCATCCCACTAATTGCAGACTTGAACAGCAGCTGTTAACAATACAGGGAGAATCCGTACCGGTGGAGCTTCCACCTCCTTGAAATCATTATAAATAACTTCAAAGACAAAGTTATGCATTTACAACTAATCGAAATGAATCTGATGGCATCAAATGCTATCCTACTGGCAATAAATTGAAGAGGTAATGTTTACCACAAATATTTCTCAACAGCAAGAGAATTATTATATGTTCCATGTTTATGTAAATATTGTTATAAATATTTATTCTCATAAAGTGTCATGTTTTGTTGGTGGTATGTTACTTATTTTATCGCATCGAACATGCAGCAGCATGCGCTTATTGACCGAGTTTTAAAAGTTGAAAATCAATCTTAAAAAAATGCTATATATTCACGCGCATAATTTTCGGAAATTGTAACGATAAGCAAAGAGGGAAGACCTTTTATAAATATAGTAATTATTGCCTGTACAGATAATTTTGCCAATGCATTCTCATCATTGTATTCGACTTCACTGTTTCTCTCTTGTTTTCTTCTTCTGTTTAAATGTAGATACAAGTTAATGCTCAAAGCAGAAAGAGCCTGCATCCTATTCTTTGGTTTTTCCGACGTTATATCTACTAAAGGTCAATCCCAGAGCGGGTTAACGATACTCGCCGATCGATAAAATTATTCGATTTTGATTTAGGTTTGTTAAAAATAGTATGTAAGAGTCCGTCGCTTCGAGAAGTAGCCGGAAACCTGGTAAAGAGGCCCTGTTTATCTACCTTACGTGATTGCAATATATTTCAAATATCTCCTAAAATGTTCCGCAGACATTTATTGCGAAATGACTAATTGGTTGCCATTCGGGTGGTGGGGATATACGTACATGTTTTATTTACTCTTTAACGTGTTTCTGACAACATGGCTCTCTCTTTGATGATTCAATACGTTATATATGAATTCATGTCAGCCCTGCCTTTTAAGTCACTCATTAGAATGTTTAAACTTAAGTTAGACCTAATACAAATTATGATAAAAACATATATATTCACAATGAACAATGTATAATATTAAACGCTACAGTTCGGGTGTTTAGGCAATGAACAATGTCCAATATCAAACGCTACAGATCCAGTGTTTTGGCAATGAACAATGTCCAATATCAAACGCTACAGTTCCAGTGTTTTGGCAATGAACAATGTCCAATATCAAACGCTACAGTTCCAGTGTTCTGGCAATGAACAATGTCCAATATCAAACGCTACAGTTCCAGTGTTCTGGCAATGAACAATGTCCAGTATCAAATGCTACAGTTCCGGTGTTTTGGCAACAATGTCCAATATCAAACGCTACAGTTCGGGTGTTTGGCAACAATGTCCAATATCAAACGCTACAGTTCGGGTGTTTTGGCAATGAACAATGTCCAATATCAAATGCTACAGTTCCAGTGTCTAGGCAATGAACAATGCACATCAAACGTTACCGCTTGAGTGTTGTGGCAATGAACAATGTCCAATGCCAAAAGGTACAGTTCCAGTGTTATGGCAATACACAATGTCAAATACCAAACGTTACAGTTCCAGTGTCGTATAAGTACGCAGTGGACAATTAAACAACACTATTCTTATGGTGCCCCTATACAGACGAATAATTTATTGCCATGGAAGTTTTCTACGGCTAGTACTCTGTTTTAACAGATGCTGTAGAGGTGGGTTTCAACAGTAGTATATTGATAAAGTATAACATTACAATGTGAGAATCTGTGATGAACTGGACTAGTGTAACGCCAACTAATAATACTTGTTAGCACACTATTTAATCCTGAATATGAAATTTTGTAAACACAACGTGAGATAATAATGGGTTTGGTATTGTTGACAAGCAAGTTTCTAAAACATGGGACCATTAGAAGTGCGGTTGATAATTTACTAATCAAAACTCCATGAAGCAGTTGACCTATAAAGCTAGTTTCGAGCCGATCCAACATCCTTGTTTGCATTAAAAAATTAAAAGATGCATTAAATATTTGATATTGTTAATTCATGTCATGATAGTATTCAACTCTAATTTAAAAATCATACAATGCATTGATCGATTCAGTTCGACGAACATTTTTTCTTTAGTATAATGATTTAATGTACCCAATTTGAGCTGTTTCAAAGTCAGGTCAGGTAACATAAAACCATGTAAACGTTCGATACTAGTTTCATTTCAATGAGTACAAAAGAATTTGACTGTTGGCTTATCCACTTTTAAATAACCCCAAAACGGAAAACGTCTTGTCTAGTTTTATATTCGCAACCCAAGTAGCATTGGAAACTAATATAGTATTTTAATAATCTATGGTTATTGCACGTTAGTATACACAACAATCCATGGTTACTGCGCCTTAATATACAAAACGATCCATGGTAACTGAATTATTTCATGGTAACTGTGCCTTAGTAAACACAGAAATACATGGTAATTACGCCTTACCATGCACAACTATCTATAATAACTGCATTGAAGTTTACCCAACAATCCATTGTAACTGTGCCTTATTATACACAACGATCTATGATAACTGCGCTTCAGTATACACAACGGTCCATTGGAATTGGGCCTTGGTATATACGTCAATAGATGGTAACTGCGCCTTATTATATACAACATGTTATGGTAATTGCGCCTCAGTATATACAACAACACATGTTAACTGCGCCTAATTATTATACAAAACGTTTTATCGTAATTGCGCATCAGTATATTATAAGTTACATTGTTAGAAGCTGGGGGGGTATGTGATATACACCCCCAGTGGTTTCATACCATGCGAGAGCCCCCCCCCCCCCCAGCTTCTAACAGTGTAACGAATATATCTCACTCACCGAGTTCTTTTAATAATAAGATTGTATTAAGATATAATGTATTTGTTATGAAAATATACAGTGACGCTTTAATATTGTCTCAAAATTATTTTTTAAGAAATACAAAAAGATTATGTAATCAGGTTTATTTGGAGCAAATACAATAACAATGTAAATATAGTAATAAAATTGTTTAACGGCATATATATTTTCTCAGTCAGTTTACATTATATCATAACTATACAAGAAAGATGTTCTCTATCACAGTAAATAAATGTAATAATAAGAAAAACAACAACAGTTTAACAATTAACTGTTTTTAACACTTATTTTTTAACAATTTCTTGAAGGTAGCTCCTCAGCACATTTGCAGATTTCTTGTTGCATCGAAGCGTCTCTTTTGAATTTAGTTTTAACCCTTTTTCGACAGATTCGTCACTTGTTGTGCTAGTAAACCGTTTTAGTCGCCATTTTGTGACTAAAGACTCATGTAAACAGTCTGTTACACTCAACAGATTGCTTGAATAAAATGGATATTCAATAACTTGCATGAGTTAGTTCCCCTTCAGTGAAAAGATAAGCCGAGAGAGAAGTTAAAAAAAATCCGGCCGCCATTTTGTTACGTCTTCTGCGGAGTATGGAAGTTACAGGGGTGGTATGAAACATAATGGAAATTACAGGGGGGGGGGAGGGTATGGATTATACACGTCGTGCACGTGACCGCTCTAGGCCAATCGGATGGCGTCATTCATGTAGGAGGTGAGATATACAACAATACATGTTAACTGCGCATTATTACACACAACGTTTTAACTGCTCTTTAGAATAAATGTATGTAGTACCAGGATTCTCATCCTTATGTGTCTTATCTATTTAGTGAATATCTTGATTAAAATCATTACATATACTTTTATATGATTTAAAGCAGTTAATCTCTTTTTAACATTCTCAGAAGTATTTAAAACTGACAATTGTACACAAACTACATCACAACAAAACTAGTGTGCTTAGCTGGATCCTGCTTTAAACGAGTTAACAATCGGGGCCTGGTCCGCTGATTTACATGACTTACTTATCAATACCGGTCTCATTTGATAGGTCCTGATCTCGCCGTGCACTTGCAATCCTGATGTTGCATTAGCTTCTGATGTTTGATGAAAATAATTTCTGCAACTGTGAAATCCGTGTCTTATTGTAAACCATATCTGACTGGCGTCATAATTAATTTCATGGAAGTAGACACGTACAACACCTAATGGATTTCATTATTTTTTAAAAGTACAATGAGAAAGGACCGCATGTTCGTTGCGACACAATAAAGATGAACATAGAAATTGTTTGAACCTCATAACAAAGGTTCATTAAAAGTGTTTACGTCAATACTTATTTCCCATTTTTAAAATAGAAAAAGAGTTCAACAGAAATATTCTGACGACTGTTGATTTATTTACGAATCAAATACACGGACGATGACAGCCGACATATGGAAATGAAATCTATCGATCAATTGAATAACGAACCGTACCAAAACTTCTGATAAGTGATAACGTGCAGATGTAAGAATCTCAATCTGAGGCAATCAAATAAGCCTTATTGTTACCTGGTTTTGCTGGAGAGTGGTTAACCCATCACCGGAATGTTCCTGGCCCCCGCAAGCGATGTACCAATACTATAAAACCGAGCAATAGATCTAACATATTTGTAATCAAAGAAGTGCCAATAGCAACAATGTACAATATATTGAGGCTCAGGCTGGCTTTAGGCAAAATATGGGAACTATTGATAATGTTTTTGTTCTACATGGCATTATAAACTATTTCACAAATACAAATAAGAAGTTATTTACTGCATTGTGGACTTTACCAAGGCATTCGATTATGTGGTACGGGATATTATATTGGATAAACTTATTAAACTTGGGTAAAAGGTAAAATGTTAGATATTATACGTTCAATGTACAGGAATGTTAAGTCTAGAGTAAAATATGACAATGTTTTAAGTGATAGTTTTACATGTTTGTTAGGTGATCGTCAAGGAGAATCCTTATCTCCATTTTTATTTTCAATGTATCTAAATGATATAGAAGAGTATTTCATGACTAATAACCATCAGGGTATAGATTTAGATGTGTTTAAACTATTTATATTATTGTATGCTGATGATATTGTTTTATTGTCAGAATCAGAGGCTGGTTTACAAGAAGGTCTTTTATTACTAGAGAGATATTGTGATAGATGGAAGTTAAGTGTTAACTCACAAAAGACAAAGGTCATGATATTTAGGAAAGGCGGTAGATTAAGGAGGAATTTAAATTTTTTGTATAAAGGCCAGGAATTAGAAATTGTTGACAAGTTTACATATCTTGGAATTATATTTACACCAGGGGGTTCCTTTACTAGTACTTTTGAAACATTGTCAGGACAGGCTATGAAGGGTATATATAAACTTAGACAGTGCTTATCCAAATTTCCGACGTTGTCTGTGAAGCATAGATTAGATATTTTTGATAAACTTATATAATCAGTTTTAAGTTACGGCTCTGTGGGGTCTTTTTAATAGTCAGCAAATAGAAAGAGTACATTTAAATTTTTGTAAAGAATTATTAGGAGTAAGAAAACAAACTAGGTAGGACTTCATTGTTTAGTAAACGTTCTGTAAATGTGATTAGATAATGGCTTAAAATAGTAAATATGCAAACCATAAAATATGTCAGAATTGTATATGATAAAATGTATTTAGAAGTAGATAGAAATCCAAATAATAGATCATGGATATACATGTTAAGAGAATTATTACAGAGGCTTGGATTCAATGATGTATGGTTAAACTAAGGAGTTGGGGATATATCTTTATTATTAAATGTTTTTAAGCAAAGAGTTACTGATATTTTTATACAGAGTTGGAGCTCAGAATTAAGTCTACCAGAGCTAGAACCTATGTACTTTTTGCAGATTTCAACATAACAACATATTTAAACATTAATAAGTATAGAATTGCATTGTCAAGATTAAGGATGTCTGCACACATATTACAGATAGAGGCTGGTAGATGGCATATACCAGCTGCTATACATTATTCGGAAAGAAAATGTCATTTATGTGATTCACTGGAAGATGAATATCATTTTGTTCTTGAATGTAAATTGTATACTGATATAAGAAAAGCTTACATAGATAAATATTATTTTGCAAGACCTAATATGCTTAAATTTATAGAATTATTCACCTCTCAAAATACTTACGTAAATAGAAAATTATCTATGTTTGTTTTCAAAGCTTTCGAATTGAGAAATGCCTACTATAGTTATTACGGATAATATTTGGTTATTCCTCTCGCTGTGTTTATGTTGTTGTATCGAACTGTGATTGTTAAACAAATTTGTAACTGTATGATTGGAAGATTGAGTGACCATTGACTATGTTAAAAACATTAACGTTTTTAATTGATTTTGTACGCATGGGCGTATTGCCTATTGTATTCTGAAATAAACTAAACTAAACTACAATCAAGCGCAAACCGCTATAACAAGAATGCAGGTAATCTCATTCCTGGCTAGTGCGTTTCTCAACTTTTTAACTTAAAGTGGTACCTTAAAACGTGTATGTGATATTTAAAACTGTCATTATTTGGATTTAAATACAATATTTATTGTATTTTTAAATATGTATGTTTTGATACAAGGGATCTCGTTCAACGTCAATGGGAATAAACTGTACTTTTTATAGGTGTACGCTATATGTTTTTTTGTAAACATTTTCTAGGAAACAACATGCATATTTCTCGATATAGAACCAATAACCGCACCCTTGTCTTTCTCTAGTTTAATTAAATATTGTTCAAATGATATATATGATCCCGGAAATCTATCCTTAACAAAGAGCGCATAGTTATTATCAGCGTAAACATGACCATAAAGTTTATTTAATCTGTACCGTATCATCAATAATATTGTACTTAGAAAGCTTAAAGTAGGTTTTCTTACTCAAAACTGCTTTAACTATAAACATAGTGTGATAATTAAGCTACCGATTACAGCAAATCTGTCACTATTAATTTTCCAATTACAATGTATTTAATGAATACTGAATTTCGAATTATTTTCCAAAATTGAACTAATTTCCCGACAATGGGATGAACATTTCATGATAATTACTTAAAAATCATTGTCGAGAAGTGGCGCTCTTAGGTCTAACAATATTTTGCTTTTTATCTGTGTTTGTGTTTTTAGATGGCCACGGAGAGGTGAGGGAGCCTTCAACACAACAAGCGTAGTGTTAAATGGGACAAGCACCTAGGAACTATACGAAAAAAGCCCTTTTTATTGACAATACATTAACGCCTTTCATGTTCAATGTAGGGTTACCGTGTAATATATTGCCGTTTAAAATATGGATAAGACCCCAAAAGTGTAATACTTTAGGTGTCTTCCTGGATGGCTTGACATTAGCAGACTTCATATTCTTACTGCTTCACCTAAGCTATGAACTAAATGCAAACTGGGAAGACCCGGTAGAATGCGAAGCATTTACTATAGTTCTCAAGACATCTCAATATACTACACCATTGCTCGTGCATGTCTTTACTGCGGAGAGGTATAGTTCAATATGTCATCCGTTTAAAAGGGAATGGTTTTGAAACACACTGATATCCCAAACCGTCTCGTTGTCGAAAGCATTTGGTTGCCTAGCATTTTCTTTCAATGAAATAGATGACAAATTGCACGTTCATTTTACAATATTTGGTTTTATATTGAATTTATAGTTGTGAGGCCTTGCACATTCTAGAGTATTTAATGCATTTTATTTACTTGTTGTTGATGTTAATAAAATACAGCGACACCCTTTAACAGTCTTATTCAAAGGAACAGAATAAAACAGAAACTTTTTCGGAACATATAAATACATACATGTCCGGCATTCTTAAGCATCCTTGCATCAGGTAGCCAAATTGTAACCGTAACAACTTCTGCACACATAAATACATACACGTCCGGCAGTGTTTAGCTACCTTATTATAACCATTTTCGAACACATCAATATATACACGTCCGGAATGTGGAACATGAAATACATACACGCCCGGTAGTCTCTTGCAGCCGTGTTCAAACCTCTTTGGAACTAGCTTATACAAAAACACGCCTTAAACGATCTCTTTCATACTATTTAGAACACATCAATACCTAACCACTGGGCATATGTAAGTAACCTTGTTTCAATCTTTGTGGAACATATGAATACATTCCATTCACGCTCGGCAGTCTTTGTTCCAACCACGTTCCTACCTCTGTGGAACACAATAACACATTCATGTCCGACTACCTTCACCAGCCTCTTTTCAATCTCTGTGGAATACATCAATACATACATACCTAAAAGCCTTATTCAGCCCCGTTTAAAACTCTGTGGAGCACATGAATACATATACACCCAAATGCCTCTAGCAGACCCGTTTCTGTGGTACACATCAATACAAACACGCCAAAAAGCCTTTAGCAATCTGTTTCCAACTTCTGTAGAGCACATCAATACATACGCGCCCGAAAGCCTTTTACAACTTCGATCTAACCTCTGTGATATAAATCAATATATACACGTCTGGCAGTGTTAAGTAGCCTTGATCCTGACATTCTGGTATTCACTTATTCATACACGCCAGAAAATCTTAAGCAACCTCGACCAAACACCACTGTGGGACACTTCAATACATTCACGCTCGGCAGCCTTTACCAGACATGTTTCAACTACTTTAGAACACGTAAATACATACTTGCCAGACAGCTTTTACGAACCCTGTTTCAACTCTGTGGAAGCCTTTAGCAGACCGTTTCAAGCCGTGTGGTACGCATGAATACAAACACACCGAAAAACTAAAAGCAGTCTAGTTCCAACCTCTTAAGAACACACCAATACATACACGCCCAGCAAGCTTTAGCAGCCCCGTTTCAATCTCTAAGAATCACATCAATACGTATACGCCCGAAAGCCTTTTACAACCTCAATCCATCCTTTATGGAACACAAACACACCCGGCATTGGCAGCCTTGTTCCTGTCTCAGTGGACCTCGCCTATACATACATGCCCTAAGCCTTTAGCAAACTCGTTCAAACTCACTTGAACACATTTACCAAACCTATTTCAACCTCTGTGGAACACGTCAATAATACTCGCCCGGCAGTCTTTCGCAGCCGTGTTCCTTCCTCTTTGGAACACACAACTTCATACACACACAACACCGTTTAAAAACCTCATTCCTACCGCTTTGGAACGCGCCATAACACACACGTCCAAACTCTTCGGAACAAAACACATAAACGCCCGGCAGTCGTTTGTAGTCTTATTCCAACCTCTTTGGAGGACATTGATATATAATTGAGCTTGCGGCACGATTAATATAATGATAAAAGAAATATCAATAGAATCAGTATCTAAAAATTAAACTTGACACCTGTCGAATAACCACCAGAATCAACCAGAAGATTCACGACGACACATAAAAAACAACATACCAGCGAAACACCACATTCACTGTGAAGTCAAGGTCAATATAAGCTGATGGGACATGCAGCACATATTATAAAAATAACACATATCTTCAAATGATTTATACACGATAGTAAACGTAACCGTAAACGAAACCTTATTTGTACATAATTTAAACTCTTTGTGTAAATGTGGGGAATGCTTGTAATATTGAACATTATATTAAGTACTTCATCCAGAGGGTTTAAAAAACACACGTAGTTTTTTAGGTTCAGGACGTTAATTTTTTTTTGGCAGATGCAAGTGAAATTATTTGACATTATTGTCTTCCTTAAATAGCGAAAAAAGAAGAAAACTGTCGAATACTGACATAAATTTGGCATCGATGTGTACAATGCATTGAAACTTACTAACTGAAGTACCACATAGTTCACAATTTGTTTAAGTTTAGCAGTTATTTCGTATTTTTCCATTAAAAAAGATTACTGGGTATGTATACCAGGTAGAATTCATTCCTTATGCGTGATTGGCTAGTCGGTGTTATCACGTGATATTACTGAGGTAGGTGTATAGCTTAATTCTGTCACCCGACTAGAATAAGCCTTTGTAGCGCAGTAAGTAAGACGCTGGACTACAATTTTGGCGACGCGGGTTCGAAGCCGGTCTCCGACACACTTTTTTTTTACAATTATGATATCAAAGCGTAACACATTCTATTAGATAATTGTCCTGAGATTCGTTACAGAAAAAAACTTTTTTTGGTGCCAATCTATGACACAGTCCCTTTAACTCTCAATGTTTTATGAAATTAAGGCACATATCTTCTAATAAACGTTTTAATCAATAGTATTGCAATAAAAGAGCCATCGCCTTGCTTCTTGATGCTGATACCTAACCATGATACTTCTCAAATGTGTCATCGATAACAATTAATAATGGCATCACAGATTCCAAGCTGACAGACATCTCATAAGTGTCTTTTATTAAAACAAGGAAAGCATTAAAACGTATCGACCTTCCAAAGGCATTTCTTACCGCCAGAAGTGGACACGTGATATCAAAAGCTGTCATAATGATGCATTCACCTGTCAGGGGCCTGGTTATTAAGATAGCTCCTCCAGAATATTATGTTCATTGAGTGTATGTATTATGTTGTCTCAGGCTTTGAACTTGATGGATGAAATCCACATTTTAATTCAACGACCAAGATTTTGATTCCATCGTAAAATTGCATTTGCTTAAAAAACATAACCGTTTTACTTTGTGCATACAAATTCAATTAGTATGGGAATATTTGGAATATTTTCCCAGACATAAAATCATTTTTAATTGTTCAACTGGCAAAAACTTTTAATCTAGAAAAAATAAATGTCATCACTTGAGTACAATGGTTTCTATTGCAAGCTTTAAACTGATAATATAAGCGATATGTCGACATTGGGTTTGGAACGCTGTTGTGCTTGCTTGTTCAGGGCAAGTTTTAACAAATTTCTTACAAGATTCGTAGTGTATACGACAACTTAACAAATAACAACCAAACATGGCTGTTTGAATTGTTTGGCAAGGAGGACATATGAAAAACAGGATGTTTAACCCTCCATTTGATATCATTTTGATATAACTTTCCATTAACTTCTGTTTTCTTGATTTCGATTCTGATGGACAGGTTCTAATGTTTTAACCGTACAACTACTTCGTCAATCTTTTCCAAAGCTATTCAATTTTATTCTAATAAAATCGATTTTAAATCACAGAGATTAAAAAAAGAAGATTTTAATGAAAATGTGTTCTTGAAAATCAGACGTGTTCTAAAGTGCCATATTCATTCGTAAAATCACCAATTAAAGTAATTGATAAGAAGATGGGTTTTGGAAAAAAAGAGGAAATATCAAGATTTTTTTTTAATTGTTTCGATATAAGAAAAATTGGAGGAATGTAACCAATTAAGAAATTTTTGATTTTCGTACTAAATTGTTTACAAATATGTAGAAGAAACAATTTGTGCCCAAAATATATTGAGATATATTAATTTGAATAACATTCAAAATGTATCTATTAAAGCGGAACTAGTTCGCAGCGTAGTAATATATAAATTCTGGAAAATAGATCCGTTGGATCCTTTGGAAGCAACAGCGTATACCAAATACAATTAAGCTCTTGTGTTTGAGACGCATGTGTATTCACCACCTGCCCTGGTATGACAAAAAACATTATTATAATTTCACAAAGAATGGAAGCTTTATTGTAAAGGTATAAAATTAGGTACCGATACCACTTGAAGGTAAATAAAACATGGAAAAACACGAGCTTTACGGGACATAACACTCACAACAGCGTTACATGCATAAACACAACTATTCGCCCATTTCCTCAAAACAAAACAAAAACTACACATTACACCAAACAACTGCTTTAATTACAGCAGTTTTATGCGTTGTGATTGTCAGTGCAAAACTCAAACTGGTATAGCAAAACTGGTAGCATGTAAGCTCAGCATTGCCAATAACATAGAATGTAAACACTTCGTAAGTTTGTCATGGAACAGGTTGCATTTAAGCGTTGTAAGGATTCCCCTTGTTGCTTAATTAACTATACTTGACAAACAAACGCTGCAACCATTGAAAAAAGGAAATTAGTTTGACAAAACCATCGTGTTTCCAGGAAGATTGTGGCACTGAAGTAACTTATTTTGCTTATGATGGTTACTGGGCTGACAGATCGACAGTTTGAAATTAATTATTATATTCTAGGTAAGTAATTAAATTGGCTTATTTTTAGCAGGCCATTGTAATCCTGTATGTTAAGAAATTGTTGCAATGTAATTGCATTTCTACACTCAATACGAATATTTTTATAAGAACCATTGTTTGAAACAGTATTTATTTCAAAATAACGTTCTCATGATAACACATGATAAGCTGACGTAAAAGTATATGAACAGAAAACATTTGATATATGCAAAAACAGCGTTGCGTTGTTAGCATTATTCATTTGACAGTAAATATCTGCCATTTTGAAATTTAGGCATCCGATGATTTGATGACATTTATCTTGCGGGGCGAAGTTAACGTTGAAATAATGCTTGAGTAATTACAGATTTTATTAAACACGTACGAATCTCAACTGTAAAAGTTATTGAACAAAAAATTGTAAATTGATAATATGTTATCTTTATACCGGTGTTAAAGTTATAAAATTACTTCTGAGGTAACATTTTTACCAACTACATTTTTCTCATAAGAATTTTAAAATGCTCACCTAGTAAAAGGTGCCTACATTCAACTAATAGGAAGGTTCCAAATGTTGCTAGGATCAATGTCATGCATTCTGTCAACACTTTAGCTTTTGCATTTTTTAACTAACCAAAAATACAAAATACATAAAACATACGTCTGTTGACGTTTGACAGAGTATCAAAGCATCAGAGCAAACAGCAACCAAAAACGCATGCACGCACGAATTTGCTGCAAGAGCTATATAATTGATTTAAAGATCTCCTGAAAACTGTGTTCTGTTGAAGCCACACAAGGCAGATGGTTTGTTCCAAGTTATATAAACATTTTGTTATTCTATTTTCTCATCATCTGTTTATTTTCATTCTTAATGGCTTTGCTCTCCTGAAATTATGAGAAATTAAGATCTATTAATAAGTTCTTTTATACTTTAAATATATTTGAAAACGTAATATCACAATCATATGGATAGAAGATTAATTTTGAAATCAAGTTTAATATAGAAATATTATGTGTATGGAAATTAAGGAAGACATCAATTCGTCAGATAACCGCATGCTCTCGCTGTTTGAGGATTTAAATAGAACATCACGATGAAAACAAGATAACAAAGTGTTATTTCTTACACGCTGTTACTTAACATGTGTAACCTTAAATATGAATATATATATCGTCACTTATACTGTCTCACTATAGAGCTAGTTTTTAGGGCGAAGCGATAGAGTGTCCGACTCTAAAGAGACGTCGTGGATGCGATCCCCGTCAAATACGCATACCACATTTTACAGTCTTGTTACACATGTTTCCTTGTTAATTCTTTTGCTGCAAATTGTATAAAACTGGAAGTGTTATCCACAGGTAATCCCTTGACTAGTTTGCACAAAAAATAATTGTATTGGTCAATAGTAATTGATGAATAATTATGAACCAATATTCAAGCATCTACCCAACAGCACGCTACCTAGATGCGATGGTGAGTAAAAGTCACTGTTTCAAACCCGTTTTTGAGCTGTACCAAGAATTGCTGGTGGTTTGTTTACCTGTACACTTCGACATTTAATCGTAAGTGCGTTTGTCATGAAACAGGTTTCATTTTAGAATTTTAAGGATATACAGAAAAAAACAACCTTATACAATATTATTTTATAGGGTGCATCAAGTTGGGTCAAATATTTGCTGTCGACATCCAACTCTACATCAGAAATGACAATAACAATGTCGAGGCAGTTCAACAGTTTGATTTCGTAATTGTGAAAGTCAGTTTGAACCTCGTGCTGAATGAAGAGCCATCTATCTATTTTAAATGGCGAGTTGAATGACGGTTGTTGATGATTAGGTATCCTATAAATTCATATTAACAACAAATTGATATTTTTCAAAGCGTTTTGGTCGGCACTGATAAGCATCGTATAAAAATTGACAATAAAAGTCAAGGCTCTGCAACCAAGGTGACGCGCATATAGCCTGATCGGTGGTAGGACGGCCACAATTTCACCGGAGCTTACCACTCTTTCGACTCTTCTCTCGGTTGTGTAACCTTTTATAAGATGCCATTCACCGTTGTTAAATATGCACATGTTGGGCGCCAACTTTTCTTTTTGACAGTATACCTCATTCAATGATGAACGTAAATTTCCCTATCAGGCTTCTCAATCCACCCTTTAAAGGAGTGGGTTGAAGCCAAATGTGTTAAATGTCGTATAATGGGTTTAAACTTAAACAGTTCCCGTTGCTACTATTTCCCTGCATGAGTGTGTGTATAACTGTTTTTCTATAGTGATTAGTTTATTACTTTGTTATAAAAACAAAGCAAATACATACTGAATAGCTCGAGTGGTAAATAGCCGTATTAAACAAAGTAATGCTTAATAACGTCGTTATGCGTATAACATTTTCTGTTTATTTCGGTTCATTTTCAATAAAACTTTTCGTGTTTTGGTTTAACACAAGCCTTACTTATATTAATTATTCTCAACTTCTTCACCAAGTTACTTCTGCTGATCGGAGTTTAAATAATTTTATATACATTCTGCTCGTACTTTGTATAGATACAACTTGACGTTTATATTGTATAACAGGTAAGCACTCATGACGTTATTGTTAATATTGCACTCTAATTGGATTAGCGTGACGTCGTTTAACCAATGATATACGACGTTAGAATCATCTGCTATTCTTTTATACAAGTTCGATTGATTGAATCGTAGTGGATAACTATTTAAAATGAAAATATAAGTATTGATCGCACTTTTTCTTGCGTTTATGCTGTACGAACGCATTATTTCAAGCGAGCAAATTGCTCAAAAAGCGTAAGCGCTTTATGGTGTTTGCTCTCGTGCCTCTCATCGTTCATATAGCAAATACGCGAGAACGCTGCTTTTAGGAAAAAAGTTTGAAACAACTTATACAAATCTACCTGAATCACTTTAACAGCATTTGCAAGAGTATTAAGACATTCATTAGGATTTACCTTTTGCGTTTTATCTTTATCAAATAATACTTGATCGAGTCATTGTTCATCATTCCGATTTCCATCCAAAGAGAATCACTAATAACGCAATATTATAGCCACCAGTATCAGGTACACATGCTTATTGCATAATTATTGATTTAATCAATGATCTTTTAGTGCATGAGACGATAAAAATGACTTCCATAATGGTCAAAACACATTTATTTTCAAAAATAAGGTTAAATTTCCAAATTTCGAGTTACAGTGTTTATACCGGAGGCCGCCATTTTGATTGAATTTATTGAATGCTATACCGATAGATATACAGTATAAAACACCACCCATCGGTTACTTCCCTTTACAAAAACACTTAAAATAGCGTTGAAAAGTTATTTTTTATTGATTATTTTTTCAACCTTGAAAAAAGTATTCCCACTTAAAACTTGGTTTGCGACAAAAATATTGTAGCGGGCGCACAAAAAAATAGAAATATTTTTTTTTACATTTTCAAAAAGAAATAGGAGAGGTAAATCCTCGGAACGAATCTTCAATTTGGTGTGGCCTTAGCTTGATCCTGCTATAAAAAATAATAATCGGGGTCTGATCCGCTGATTTACTTGACTTACACATCAATACCGGCCTCAGTTGACAGGCCCTGCTCTCGCGGTGCTCTCGTAATCCTGGTGATGCAATGACTTCTGATGTTTGATGAAAAAAAATCTCTTCAACTGTGAAATCCGTGTCTTATTGTAAATTTTATCTGACTGGTTTGAACTTTTGGCGTCTTGATTAATTTCTTGGAAGAAGACACGTTAAACACATATGGGATTTCGTTATTTCCTGGGAATACACTGAGAAAGGACTGCATGTTCATTGCGACACAATAAAGATTAACATTGCAATTGTTTGAACATCATCATTACCAAGGTTCGTAAAAAGTGTTTACGGCAAAACTTATCTCAGATATAAACATTTTCCAATTTCAAAATTGATCATAAGAGTTCACCAGAAATATTCTTACGACTGTTGATTTAGTTACGAAACAAATACACCGGCGATGACACCCAACATATGGGAATGAAATATATTGATCAATTGAATAACGTACCGCACCAGAACTTCTGATAGGTGATAGGTGATAAGAATCTCAATCAGATGCAATCAAACAAGCCTAATTGTTTCCTGGTTTTGCTGGAGTGTGGTTAACCCATCATCGGAGTTCTCCTGGGCTCCGCGAGGGAGATATCAATGCAATAAATCCGAGCAATAGATCTAACATGATTTGTGATAAAAAGAAGTGCCAAAAGCAACAATTTACAATTAAGCACAAAACACTATAACAAGAATGCATGTAATCTCAGTTTTTGCTAGTGCGTTTCTAAACTTGTTTGCATTTATTGGCACCCTAAAACGTGTCTGTGATATTTAAAACTGTCACTTTGGTTTTTAATACAATATGTATTCGATTTTTAAATGTGTATGTAAAGATACAATGGACGGCGCTCAACGTCAATGTGTAACATCAAAGGTAAACAGCATGTATATTCTTCCTTATGGAACCAATAATCGCAGTTTAATTAAGCATTATTTGAATAAGATATGTGATACCGGAAATCCATCCTTTAATAAACATAAAATTTATTTAGTCTGTATCAACAATACTATTGAACTTAGAAAGTTTCTAGTCGTTTTTTTTTTCCTAAAAAAAATCATACCTTTAACGATTAACATGTTGAGCTAATTAAGTAACCGACTAGAGTGAACGATCTTTCACGATTAATTATCCAATTGCAATGATTTAATGAATACCAAATTTCCAATTATATTCCAAAATCAACTTAATTTCCCAAAAGCGAGATGTATTGTTTCCGAGTGATCTACCAGTATTGTCTTCTATAATACGGATATGACTAAAATGTGTAATTCTTCCGTTGTCTACCTGGTGGCCTTGGCGTAGACAGGACGCAAATTCTTAATGCTACATCTAAACTATAAACAAAATGCATACTGGGACGTCAACACGTTCAATTTCCCGGTAATGTGTGAAGGATTTACTTTAAGTTTCCTAACATTTTTAATTCATTGCGCCAATGCTCGTGCTTGTCTTTACCGTTGAGAGATATAATTTAATCTGTCACCCTTTGAAAAGGATACAGTTTTATCCCATTGTTAGAAGAGTTTTGCTGCGTGGTATCCAGGGTTACTTCTAGACATACGACTCTGGGCAAGGGTGTGGTCTCAGGGGTAAGTGGTCGCCGGGGACAACAAGTCCCTGTTGAGCATCTGGTTCTGTTCTCGTGTTCTCCTTGTCTCCTTGTTATGAAGGAGGCCAAGCGGGTTTAGTCTTATTAACAAAAACAGGTACACGGGAGCCCCAAATGAGTCAACAACGACTATAACGTTACTGGCTGTCTCGCGTTTATAAAGACGTTACAGTTCAAATATCAATAATGAAAAATAACGGAAAGTCATCAAATGGAAATGTGAAACAAAGTGCAGTGGAAATAAATGTGTAGTTCATATTGTGGCATAGTGGTAATTACAATGTAATAGCATATTTATTATTTATATTTTGCTTGCTTTCAATGTGATGAATTATTTTATTATATCCAGTAATTGCTTTAATGAAATAAATGACAAATTGCACCTCCATTTTACAGTATTTGATTTTACATTGATTTTACGTTTGTGAGGTATTGTACGTTGTACATTATTACTTGCATTGTATTTACGTGTTGTTAATGATGTATTGGAATACAGGGACACTCCTTGCAACCTTTAACGGCCTTGTTCCAAGGAACAAAAAGGTAACCATAACCTCGTTTTACCACATCAGTACATACACATCAGGGAGTAATAAGCAACATCTTCTCAACCTCTTAGAACACATCAATACATACACGCACGGAAGTGTTTAACAGCCCCGTTCAAACCTTTGACGACGTACAATACATATACGCCCGGCAATCTTAAGTAGCCCGGTTTCAATCTCTTTGGAACACATCAATACATTTATGCCCGGAAGCCTTTTACAACCTCGTTCCAACCTCTTTGAAGAACATCAATACATACACGCACGGAAGTGTTTAACAGCCCCGTTCAAACCTTTGTCGACGTACAATACATATACGCCCGGCAATCTTAGGTAGCCCGGTTCCAGTCTCTCTGGAACACATCAATACATTTATGCCCGGAAGCCTTTTACAACCTCGTTCCAACCTCTTTAAAGAACATCAATACATACACGCACGGCAGTGTTTAACAGCCCCGTTCAAACCTTTGTCGACGTACAATACATATACGCCCGGCAATCTTAGGTAGCCCGGTTTCAATCTCTCTGGAACACATCAATACATTTATGCCCGGAAGCCTTTTACAACCTCGTTCCAACCTCTTTGAAGAACATCTATATATACACGCCGGCAGTCTTGAGCAGCCTTGTTTCGACCCCTTTGGAACTCTTTTATACATACACGCGCGAAAGTCTTCATTAACCTCGTTCAAACACTGTGGAACACATCAAAAATACACGCCTGACAGCCTTTACCAGCCCCGTTCCAACCTCTGTGAAACACATCAAGCAAACACACCCGAAATACCTTATCAGCCCCGTTCGAACCGTATTGGAACACATCATAAAACACACGCGCGAAGCTTTATCAGTCCCGTTTCAACCTGTGTGGAACACATCAATACTTACACGCCCGACAGCCTTTACCAGCCCTGCTTCAACCGCTGTAAGACACATCAATACTTACTCGCACGAAATCCTTTATCAATCCCATTTCAGCCTGTTAGGAACACACTAATACTTACAAGCCCGACAACCTTTACCGGCCCCGTTTGAATCGCTGTGAAACACCTCAAAACAAACATGCCCGAAAGCCTTTAGCAGCGCCGTTTCAACATGGGTGGAACGCATTAATACTTACACGCCCGACAGTCTTTACCAGCCCCGTTTCAACCTGCAAGGAACACATCAAGTTGTATTCGCCCGACAGCCTTTACCAGCCCCGTTTCATCCTCTGTGGAACACACAGTATATAGATACACGCCAGGCAGTCCTGTGCAATTTCGTTCCTACCTCTGCCTAACACATCAGTACGTACACGCCCAGCATTCTTTAGCATGCTCGTTCGAACCTACTCTGAACTAAGCACATACACGCCCGGCAGTCTTTAGCAGTTTTCTTCCAACCTCTTTGGAACACAGTAATATATAATTGCGCTTGCGGCACGGTTTATATAATGATAACAGACATATCAATATTGTTCAGCTTTAGCTTTTACTAATTTCCCATTCGACTGCACACAGACAGTATGCATGGAAAGGCAAACAGCGAACAGACAAGCAAATAGCACGACAGCCTATGCAGTTAACATGAAAAAGCATTTAAATTTTAATATTCAACACTGACGAATTACCACCAGATTTTACCAAACGTTTCACTTTTCCAGTAAAAGCACTTTAATAGGAATGCCTGTGTAAGCAAATCGTCCATCATGTGTGGAACACGGATGAACAACAAAGGAGAAACGGACAAACAAACTCGACACATACAAAACAACTAACACCACATTCACTGTGAAGTCAAGGTTGTTATAACCTGATGGGACATACAGCAAAATTATAAACGTTTTAACACATATCTTCAATTATAATGAACTACTTTGGCAGATGCGAGTGAAACCATTTGACTTGAATGTCTTCGTTTAACTCTAAATGTTGTATTATACAAAGAAAAACAACTTTTAATAAACGTTTCAACCAATATGCTTTGCAGTAAAAGAGCCATTGCTTAGCTTCGAGATGCTGATAGGTCAATCATGATTCTTCTCAAATGTGTCATGGAGAACAACTAATAATGGCAGCGAAGATGCCAAGCTGACTGACAATCCATAAGTGCCCTATATGAAAACGACTATAAAACGTATTGACCTAACAAAGGCTACTTGCCCCAGAAGTGGACATGCGATATCTAAAGCTGATATAATGATGCATTCACCTGTCAGGGGCCTGGTTAAAGATATTTCAAAGATGGCCCCAGAATATAGTGATCATTAAGTATATTATTTTGTCTCAGGCGTTGAACTTCATGGATGATTTCCTCATTTTGATTGAATGACAAAGATTCCAACGTAAAATTGCATGTGGTAATAAACGATGAACGTTTTTTTCTGTGCATTGAAATTCTATTATTTATGAAACATTTGGAATCTTTTCAGAAAACAATTATGCTTTAATTTTGAAACGGGCAAAAACTCCTTATCTGCAAAAAATGAATTTCATCACTTGAAAACAATGGTTTCTATTATAAGCTTGTTTTACCTTGCATGTTTTACATAACAGTTTGAAAGTCGAACACATAGCGTAGTGTATATGACTAATTAACAAATAGTAACCCAACATGGCTGTGTAAATTAAATGACACGAACGTTCGAAATACATGATGTATTTA
This sequence comes from Mya arenaria, assembly GCF_026914265.1. NCBI lineage: Eukaryota > Metazoa > Mollusca > Bivalvia > Myida > Myidae > Mya > Mya arenaria. Next base: position 91,630,379 of record NC_069124.1, read on the forward strand.
ACCCTATGTGTTATCATTCGATTATAAATCAATCGATCAAACACTTCAAGATAATTTGAAAATTATGTTAAATCTTCAGTTGCTAGTTCCAGATCTTGTCATGAACACATCACACTCAAAACAACATTATAGATATCAATACAATTCGCCCATTTCCTCAACAAAACTAAAAGTACACTAGACTTTAGAGCTGCTTTATTTACAAAAGTTTTATGCCTTGTTATGGTCAGTGCAAAACTGAACCTAATATAGCAAAGCTGGTAGCTTAGCATTGTCACGATTAACGGTATGTTTATCATGAAGAAGGTTGTATTTAAGCATTGTATGGATTCAACTTGTTGCTTACTAGTCTATACTTGACAGACAAGCGCTAAACCATAGAAACAAGGAAACTGCATAGACAAAAATACTGTTTCCAGGAGGATTGTGGCACTACAATAAATCATTTGGCTTATGATGGTTTCTGGGCTGACAGATTAACAGTCTGAATTTAATTATTATATTTAAGTTACGTAATTAAGTAGGCTTCTTTTTAACAGGCCATCATAACCCTATAAGTTATGAAATTATTGCAATGTTAGACACTTTTTTTATTTCCATTATTACATTCATTACGAAAATTGTTGAATCATTGGTTGAAACAGTGTTTATTTCAATATAACATTTAAAATTTAAGTAGAAACAAAGCATTAGATTAAACATGAAATAAGACATGTCATATATGCAAAAACAATCTTGACAAAAAAGAGAAAGCTTTTCAGCCTACACTATGTCTCGCATCTGTCAGTCTTTCAAGCTGATTTTACTGGTGTAAAGGCTGCTTTGATTTTTGTTATATTTTCACAGGTAATGATATTGTGATATAGGTTGAAAGGTGAAAGATAGGAGAACAGTTTGAGCCCATTTTCTCAATGAAATGAGAATTAGTTCGTTCAAATAGGGGTACAAGAAAGACCATTGATGCAAAGCATCAAAGGGCCGTTTAATAGTTTATGTTCTTGTTATATGTTGAAAAACAAGGAATGTCAAGGCCAACAAGCATATTATGGTGTATTGAACCTATGAAATTCTCAAAATGTTTGTAGTTTTCTGCATGACAACATAGGCAAAAGCATTGGAATTGAAGATTTTCAAGTTGAACATTTCATAAGGGGTGGGGTACATTAATGAACACGACAGAATTAGGGTGCTTGTGCACTGTACTTTTTATCATTGCCACATACCCATATACCAAGTTTTATTTCAATACCATAAGTAGTGTTAAAGTAATGCTCTGGTCAAGAAAAAGCGGCAAAGGGCAATAATTATGTAATTAGCTTAAAAACAGCTATAGTCATTGTGCACTGCACTTCCTCTCGTTGTGCTAAATACCATTGAATGATGTTTAATGAAATTCCAAAAAAAGAAGTTTTCTAGTTATGCTCCGGACAGGAAAAGATACAAAGGGAATAACTCTTGCAATACGCTGAAATAGAGTTATTGTTCATGTACACTGCAGTTCTAATCATATAGGGGGAGGGGGCAACGTCACCATGCTGGAATGACAACTTGTAGGGAAGAATAAGTTACCTCATTTATCATGAAGAAGTGATATGAAATAACAATTTAACAATTTGTGTAGTACTTTAATGAACATTATCATTTCGTCCAAAAGTTGCTAACATAAATAGAACATAATTATTGAACTGTAAAGTGGCAAACATAAATAGAACATAATTATTGAACTGTTATATAAAAAGTGAACATTGTTTACTAGATGAAATGCATTCATAACAAAACATGCCTTGTTTTTAGCTGTTTAATAATACTAATGTTAACTTCTTCATTTACATAGTAAAGAAGAGAAGAAAATGGATGTTTTAGTTGATATTAACACAAAAACAGCATGTGTCTTATTGGGCAATGGTATTTTTTTCAAATATGATAATAATAACGCATTCAAACTGAATATGTATCAGACTATGTATGAAGGAAATAATACTGTTTCTATTTTTCACAAAGGTTTTGAAATACAACAATGCACATATAAGCATAAATAGGCCAAATATGCAAAAAAAAATAATAGTAAACAATGTGTGAAAGTGATACTGAACACTTAAAATAATTTCTTTGTGCATTAAATGAATATATACCAGAAAAGCAATACTAAATCAAGTCCAAAATGTATAATAACATGAAGAACACCCCTTTATGAATATCTTCATAACAAATCAGAGTACATGTAAACAATAATCATTTATATCATTAGTATCAAATGTGTCCAGTTTAAAGTGTGTTTTCATTTGCATTAAATTACATTGTAATATATACCAGAAAAGCAATTATAAAAATCCTTAAATGTATAAGAAACTGAAGACAATAAAGAATAACACCCATTTATGAATATCTCCAAAACAAATCAGAGGTCACCTATATATAAAACAATATTCATTCGTATAATTAGTATCAAATGTGTCTAGTTTTGTGTGTCTGTTCATTATCTTTAAATGAGCATCTTTAAAGTGAAACTCTTATTTGAAATCAATACATATAATTGTATATATAACACACATCAAATTGAGTGAAAAAAACAATAACTACTTACTAAATAATGCATTTACTGAAATATCGTTTACTGATAACAAGCTTGTCACCCTGTTTATAATAGCAGAATGCATGACAAATATTAAATGATCAATTGGTGATTGCTAAAAGATTTACTGTGGTCTACTATAGTATCACAAGGCAGAAATACCATGTTTTAAGTTCATTCTTATTAGCAAATTGAACTCCTTCATTAGAAACATTGTTGTTGACATCTATCAACCCATTTTGAAAAATGAAAACAATAATATTAATTATCATTAGTCTTATTGGGGAGTAAGAGTGCATCTTTAAAAATAGTGTGTGTGTTTTTTCACTTAAATATGTAACAATTCAATTTGACAAATGAGACAAAAGTTAGGAAATAGAAGTAGTAATTGTACATAAAACAAAACATCAACACAAATTGACAAACTCAATATAACAGGAAATCTATATGAAAACACAAATCCTTAAAGGCCATAATTATTTGAACTGAATTAAGGTATAAGTAATACACACTTTTATAAAGCTTTTACGGACAAGATAGTTATTATCATGGTACACTATGGGACTTTTATCCAAATTTTGAAGATATTTTACTGTTAATTAAAAATATTTTGTCTTTATTTGATTTTTTTTTCACATTATCAGAGATTATGAAATAAACACAACAGTTTCTGGTAAAATAAACTTCAGTTAACAGAAAAAATACGTTCAACCGAACATATTATTGATACACAATGAAAAAAATCATTTTGATTGATCTTGTAAGTCTTTGAAACAGAGCAGTATTTCGATGTTTGAAAATATATAGCAGTTTTATAAATTCATAAAAAATAGTTAATAATAAGACAACCTGCTGAAATCATTTAAATATTTTCTATGATGTCTAATGAACAACTCAAAAGACAATTTATGATAGTTTACCGTTCAGTTTTGAAGAAAATATACATAATGTCATGTAACTATACATTTTTATAACTAATAAAATGCTTAAAAATCAACCTTTTTCTTGTAAAAAGCTCAATTGGACTTATTCATAAAATGTAATCATTCAAATAAATGAATTTTACTTATGATGCTTACTCAGAATTCAGATTTAAAAACAATGGATGTACTTTTAAATTAAAATATGTAAAGAAACAAGAACACTACGTAGGCGGTAATGCCCCTCCAAAAATGTCAGAGTGAAAGTTCTCAACTAATGTCTTTTTAATATTATAACATGTAAACAGTCTCTGCTGGTAATCGATGTCTATTTGTTTTATTTAGTCAATGGTATTCTAACTTTTCAAAATAATTCTTCACTCTTCAACATTTGAAGTTTGGTTTGTTCCCATGCGTTTGTACTTGTAGTGTCTGCACAGATGAAAATTACTCAATGCTGAGTCAATGCTGATTTAACAGGTCTTTACCCATCTAGAATGTTTAGTGCTGTAAAAGAAAAAAGTACTTTCTAACTAATTTGTATAGATAATAATACTGCCATACATATACAAAATAAAATATAAACAGTTTAATATTTCTCAACATTATTTAAAAACAACAACAATAAGCTGATACATACATGTATATAATATAAAGAAAATTACTAAATTTATCAATAAAATTCATCATCACAACCACCATCACCACCACCACAACCACTGGATTATTGAAAACAGTGAGTTTATAAAACAACAAACACCAACTCAAATATGTTTTATATGAAATACTCACATCATCTCTATCAGATGTGGATAGACATGGATGTCAAATCTGTCTCAATGATCCAACAAAGTATTTAATGCAGGCTGGAATTCTTCATATAATAGTAATATTCATTTCTTTTCCTGCCTGGAAGAAATAGGCTTCTGATTATCAACCAACAGAAACTACAACCATAAAATACAAATGCACATGTATTAATTATACATTCTGCACTAATATCCGTTTTAGCCAAGAGTAAGGGTTGGTAGGCACAAATGTGTAGATGTTGTGCATATAACTGATAATGATTCACAACAGTATGGCGTTCAACGAGACTTACACCAAGCAAATGAATGTCGCTTGTGTCCAAGCTGTTGTGGCTTCCAGCCCGAAACCATGTATATCTTTTAATACAGGTTTATTTTGAAAATATGCAGTTTGTAAACAAATAATGGGTATTTTTAAGTCTAATATTTTTCTAAGATAAAACAATCAAATAAAAGATTACATACTCATATCATATACATAAATGATGTACATAAGTACATTTAAAAATATGTAACATGTACATAATTCACCAGTCAATTGTAACCACGGCCCTCCAGGTCTGGGGATATGCCGGGGATATGCCGGGTAAATGGGCTGTGTTTTTAACTTTCAGGTGGCCTCGCAGTGCCGGGTGAATACGGTGGTTTTGTCTTTGAGCCAGATATAGCAGGGAATATGCCTTACCTAGGCTCCCTGGGGTACGGGGCATATGGTGAGGATTTGACCATCAGTTCGTCCCCGCAGGACGAGGATTTTACCCGGGGTTGGCTGGACAGAAAGTCAAAGTCCCAGCTATTCCTCGGACCTGGTGGGGCTTTGGTTACAACTGACTGGTGCATTATAAGTAGATGTAACGTATGTAACATGTATATTTATAGTACATGTAGAAATATTAAAACGCTGTCTTAACGTTTAGCAAATAAAAATGATTTAAGAATTCCAAAGAAATTAAAAAACAAACATTTTTGAACACATAAACTTACACTACTACTCAAGGATACTTACATGAATAGCCCTTTGATACGAATATCCCAATTCCATGCTGATTGTTGACATAAGTTTTTTCGACAGAAAATCTTCTCTTACGCGTATAATTCACTTATAATCCATGTTTTACTGTAATGACTCAAATTGTTAGATGTATCGTATTCAACTGTCAGTGTGCACTTTTAGTGTTTACTTATTTTAAACGTATATTCATGACAAAACCGAGTTTCCAACTATTAATCGACGATGTAGAAATTCCATTATTCACCTATGAATAGCGGGGAAATACCTTCTGGTTCTAAAAATAGCAACATCCGGATATGTGTAGTGTTCTAAAAATAAAACAACTCGGGGGCAATCGTAATACAATTTTACTAATGTCACCATCAACACATTAAAAAAAAAAGTTAGGTGAACATTTAATCCAATATCGATTAAATTAAAGAAAACAGCTTACCTCATTGTTTATTAATGCAGTAAACATAACAAAACAACATAAAACATAATTATTCCCATTCACATAATTACCGGTCCACACATTTTACATTTCATTCGGAACTCCTCCGAATATTTACATTTCCGGCACATGATATTACAGTTAACCAATCGGAAAACGTAAACGAAACAGGAACAGTTATTAAACTTATTTGTCGTTCTTCAAATATAATGTTTTGAAGATAAATTGAAGAAAATCTATTCAACCACAAATAGCATTTTAACACCCATGCAATCGCCATCGATTTGCATTTTTTAATCATAATAAAATAACAGTAAAACCCAACTGTCAATCAACTTAAAAACCGCTCCTACCACTAACTAAAATAAATTCCCATTCCATAATAGGCGCGCTCTTCAGAGCGGCGCCAATAATATGGAATAGAATGCCATGCATACAATCACATAATAACTCACAGAACTATAGGTTAAAAAAAATCAATTATGAATTTGAAAACAGCTATGAAACGGCGTCAAAGCAAGCCGTATGTTTGTACAACTAGCGATATCAGAGTTATTCAGTTTCCAGTATATGTCTGCCATTTTGAAATTTAGGCATACGATGTTTTTATGACATTGATCATGACGGTCAGGTTAACTTTAAAATAATGCTTGTGTAAGTAAAAAATCTATAATACACGTATGGTCCTAACTGTAAAAGTTATTGAAAAAAAAATGTAAATTGATAATATTTTATCTTTATACGGGGTTCATTGTTATAACAAGACTTCTGTGGTATGTATACATAACATTGTACCAACTATATTTTTCTCACATGTGTTGACGTTTAACAGAGCATCAAAGCATTACCACACAAAAGCAAATAACAAGCGAAAGCAAAAAAGCTATATAATTTATAGAAAAATCTTCTGCAAGTTATGCTTCGTTATAGACACCAAAGGCAGTTTTATAAGAATTTTGTTATTCGCTTTTTGGCACCTGTTTATTTTCATTTTAATGACTTTGCGTTACTGCAATTACAAGAAATCAAGATCGATGTAGAAGTACTCTTTTGATTTAATTATATTTGAAAACATAAGATACATGGATAGAAGATTATTTCTTAAATGAAGTTCAATATAGAAATACTATTTGTATGGAAATATCGTGTACTCAATCAATTCGTTAGATAACCGCATGTTCTTGCACATTTAGGATTGCAATTGAACATCACGATAAAATCATGAAAACAAAGTTTGATTTATAACACGCTGATTCTTTACATTTGTAACATTTGTAACCGGATATTTGAGATATATATTAATAGATGTCGCGTCACTTATACGGTCTCACTATAGGGCTAGCTTTTATAGCGACACGGTACAGTGTCCGCCTTCAACGTGAGAGTACGTGGATGCGATCTCCACCAGATGCACATAGTATGTTTCATAGTCTGATACTCATGTTTCCTGGTTAATTCTTCTGGGACTCATAGATAAAACTGGATCCGCAGGCTGTATTTTGGCTTATTTTGGCTGTATTTTGGCTTATTTGCACATTAAAACAAATTTTTGCTACTGATTAATTTATCATTTTTAGAACACTGCAAATACAAGGGGTATGTATCCCGAGTGGAAAGTTACGCTATTTAAACAAATAACGCTTGATAACATCCTTATGTGTATAAGCGTATGTGTTTATTTCGGTTCATTTGAAATAACACTTTACGTGTTAAAGTCCTACACAAACCTTATTATGTCTATAATTTTCCATTTTTTCACCAAGTTACTTCTGCTGGCTGGAGTATAAATAATACTGAAACATTAATTTAAGAGTAAATAAGTATCAAATGCCATGCATGCCATCGTTACGTATTGTATTATGATTGATTCGAAAGTGCCCGGCAAATGTATGAACCTATACAAATACACTGTCATATACATACTATTAATATGGTCTGCCGTGTAAAGAAAAGTATTATAATGCTACTCGAAGGCAAAGAGGTATTGTGTGTTTACCAGAGAATAGATAAAATAAGAGGAAGAAATATAAAAACCATGAAAACAACTGGTAAACGAGAATAAATTTTGTATGGATCTATCTATTTCAGCGCGAAACCTTATAATGAAGTGAATATAATTTTAACGGGGAAAATGATGTTCGTATGAAACAAAATAGTCCATCGTTGAAACTTGAAATTGAAGCATGTGGTTTAAGATTCCGCACTAGGGGAGCTTCCACTTTCTTGAAGCCAGAATATTTATAACTTCAAAGACGACGTCATACATATACAAATAATTTAAACGACACTGATGGCATCGAATGCTCTCCTACAGGCAATAAATTGAAGAGGTAATATTACCTTTCGCCAAATATTTTTCAACAATATGGCTCCAGTCAGGTCGTTAATATAAATATTTTTGTAAGTATTTATTCTAAAGCTTTGCTTTATAATATAACCACTGGTGATTTTTGTTCACTAGGTCATTAAGTTTTCTTGGTATTTATTCCTGTAGTCTGTTATCAACAGTTTACTCTTGCAGCGTTAACTTTTATCCAATCCTATTGACACTTCTTACTATTTTGAGCAGTTTTCGTTCAAAAGGGACACTCCCAAAGGAAATATATTATCGTTATATTAAGTATGACGTCAGTATACTGTTAAATTGTGTCTTATATTTCGTGCGAGCTTCAAATTGTTGCATGCTGTGTAGCAATTGTTCTTGTGGTAAGTGTTTCGCCTCTTTTCATAGAAATGTCGAACATCAAGCTCTAAAATAATACAATAGTAGTGGCAATGAACAATGTCCAATATCGAACATTACAGTGAAACATGCATGTGTTCTTTTGCAGTAGAATAATTAATTGTAATTATTGCTCTACGACTATTACTCTTTTTTCACAAATGCTGATGGGGAATGTTCCAACAGTAGTAATACGGCCCTAATTAAGCTTTGAAATGTGAGAACCCTCATCAACTCATCTGATAATATTATTAAGTGCACTTCTAAATCTTAAAGATAAAATGTCGTAAACACGACGTGAGATACGAAGTATTGCTTTGTTGATAAGCGGTTTCTAAAACATGTGGACATCAGTAGTGAAGCATTATTGATAATGTACTCATGGCTTCATGAAACTGTTCGCGTATGAAGCTAGTTTCGTTCCAATTACACCTCCTTTTTGTATTTTATATTGCTAATTCATATTATTATTTACCTCTTATATCAAAATCATGTACAGATCGCTTCAGTTCGACGAACAGTTTGTTTGTTCCCTTGGCATAGTGAGTGTACCTAAATTGCTGTTTCAAAGCCAGGACAACAATACATAACAATATGTAAACGTGCAATGCTGGTTTCATTTCATTTTGTGCAAAGAATTGATCATTGGATTAAACATTTTTTTTTAAAAGAATACGGATAACTTCCTGTTTTGTTTTACATCGACAACCCAAACAGCATTAGCAGTATAAAAGTATAACAAACCATGGTTATTGCGCCAAACTATACACAACAATATATGGTAGCTGCGACTTAACATACACAACAATTAATGGTATCTGCACCTTAATTTACACAACAATCCTTAGTAACTGCGCCTTTGCATACACACAATCCTTGGTAATTGGGCCATAATATTAACAACGATCCATGGTAACTGTGCCTTAGTATAAACAACAGTCCATGGTTACTGTGCCTTAGTATACACAACAATCCATGGTTACTGTGCCTTAGTATACACAACAGTCCATGGTAACTGTGCCTTAGTATACACAACAGTCCATGGTAACTGTGCCTTAGTATACACAACAGTCCATGGTTACTGTGCCTTAGTATACACAACAATCCATAGTAACTGTGCCTTAGTGTACACAACAATCCATAGTAACTGTGCCTTAGTGTACACAACAATCCATGGTAACTGTGCCTTAGTGTACACAACAATCCATGGTAACTGTGCCTTAGTATACACATCAATCCATGGTAACTGTGCCTTAGTATACACAACAAGCCATGGTAATTGCGCCTAAGTATACACAACAAGCCATGGTAACTGCGCCTTAGTGTACACAACAATCCATGGTAACTGTGCCTTAGTGTACACAACAAAACATGGTTACTGTGTCTTAGTATACACAACAGTCCATGGTAACTGTGCCTTAGTATACACAACTATACATGGTAACTGTGCCTTAGTATACACAACAGTCCATGGTAACTGTGCCTTAGTATACACAACAATCCATGGTAACTGTGCCTTAGTGTACACAACAATACATGGTTACTGTACCTTAGTATTCACAACAGTCCATGGTAACTGTGCCTTAGTATACACAACAGTCCATGGTAACTGTGCCTTAGTATACACAACAATACATGGTTACTGCGCCTTATTATACACAACAATCCATGGTAATTGCGCCTTAGTATACATAACTATACATGGTAACTGCATCTTATTATACAAAACAATCCATGGTAATTGCGCCTTAGTATACACAACAATCCATGGTAAGTGCGCCTTAGTATACACAACAAGCCATGGTAACTGTGCCTTAGTGTACACAACAATACATGGTTACTGTGCCTTAGTATACACAACAGTCCATGGTAAGTGTGCCTTAGTATACACAACAGTCCATGGTAACTGTGCCTTAGTGTACACAACAATACATGGTTACTGTGCCTTAGTATACACAACAGTCCATGGTAACTGGCCTTAGTATACACAACAGTCCATGGTAAGTGTGCCTTAGTATACACAACAGTCCATGGTAACTGTGCCTTAGTATACACAACAGTCCATGGTAACTGCGCCTTAGTATACACAACAATCCATGGTAACTGTGCCTTAGTGTACACAACAATACATGGTTACTGTGCCTTAGTATACACAACAGTCCATGGTAACTGTGCCTTAGTGTACACAACAATCCATGGTAACTGTGCCTTAGTGTACACAACAATACATGGTTACTGTACCTTAGTATTCACAACAGTCCATGGTAACTGTGCCTTAGTATACACAACAGTCCATGGTAACTGCGCCTTAGTATACACAACAGTCCATGGTAACTGTGCCTTAGTATACACAACAATACATGGTTACTGTGCCTTAGTATACACAACAGTCCATGGTAACTGTGCCTTAGTATACACAACAGTCCATGGTAACTGTGCCTTAGTATACACAACAATCCATGGTAACTGTGCCTTAGTGTACACAACAGTCCATGGTAACTGTGCCTTAGTATACAAAACTATACATGGTAACTGCATCTTATTATACAAAACAATCCATGGTAATTGCGCCTTAGTATACACAACTATACATGGTAACTGCGCCCTATTATACAAAACAATCCATGGTAATTGCGCCTTAGTATACACAACTATACATGGTAACTGCGCCTTATTATACAAAACAATCCATGGTAATTCCTTATTATACAAAACAATCCATGGTAATTGCGCCTTAGTATACACAACTATACATGGTAACTGCGCCTTATTATACACAACAATCCATGGTAATTGCGCCTTAGTATACACAACTATACATGGTAACTGCGCCTTATTATACAAAACAATCCATGGTAATTGCGCCTTAGTATACACAACTATACATGGTAACTGCGCCTTATTATACAAAACAATCCATGGTAATTGCGCCTTAATATACACAACTATACATGGTAACTGCGCCTTATTATACAAAACAATCCATGGTAACTGCGCTTTAGTATACACAACTATACATGGTAACTGCGCCTTATCATTCAAAACAATCCATGGTAATTGCGCCTTAGTATACACAACTATACATGGTAACTGCGCCTTATTATACAAAACAATCCATGGTAACTGCGCCTTAGTATACACAACTATACATGGTAACTGCACCTTATTATACAAAACAATCCATGGTAACTGCGCCTTAGTATACACAACTATACATGGTAACTGCATCTTATTATACACAACAATCCATGGTAATTGCTCCTTAGTATACACAAATATACATGGTAACTGCGCCTTAGTATACACAACTATACATGGTAACTGCACCTTATTATACAAAACAATCAATGGTAACTGCGCCTTAGTATACACAACTATACATGGTAACTGCGCCTTATTATACACAACAATCCATGGTAATTGCTCCTTAGTATACACAAATATACATGGTAACTGCGCCTTATTATACAAAACAATCCATGGTAATTCCTTATTATACAAAACAATCCATGGTAATTGCGCCTTAGTATACACAACGATCCATGGTAGCTGCAACCCACAGGAATCCATGGTAACGGTGCCTTAGTATACACAACAATACATGGTAGGGCACCTTAATATACACAAGGATCCATGGTAACTGTTCCTTAGTAAACACAACAATACATGGTAGCTGCACCTTAACACAAGGATCCATGGTAACTGTGCCTTAGTATACACAACGATACATGGTAACTGAGTCTTGGTATGCACACCAGTCCATGGTTACTGCGCCATTTTAAACACAACGATCCAATGGTGAATGCGCCTTATCTTTACAACATGTTTTGATAACCGCATTTAAGTTAACATAAATATAGAGCAAAAATACCCAGGCTTACTTGTCTTATTGGATTTCGTCTAATAACTTATTAAATTAATCTTAATTTTTCACAATGAAGAACTTTTACTAAGATTTAAATCAGTTAATCTCTTTGTTAGTCTCAGAACTGACGATATGACAAAAACTTTTTATAAAAGAAAACTAGGGTGCTAAGCTTGATCCTGTTATAAACGACTTATCAATCAGGGCCTGGTCCGCTGATTTACTTGACTGACATATCATTATCGGCCTCGGTTGACAGGTCCTGCTCTCACAATCCAGATGATACAACAGCTTCTGTCAATTTTCACGTCAAGACATATATCAGAGGTCAACAATTTCGAGTTTCAAATTGAGGAGTTCGCCTGAAATAATGTTTTGTACAACTTTTCATAATTTTCCAGTTTCAAAGTCGATGATCGTTGACCAGAAATATTTTTATGACTGTGATTTTTTTACAAAACAAAAGCACAGATGATGACAGCTAGCATGGACATGAAGCATCTTATTTAATCTCAATTGAATGACATGTCGGACAAAAAGTTCTGAGAGGCGATAACGCGTAGTTGTTACAATCTCAATCAGAGGCAATCAAACAAGCCTAATTGTTACCTGGTTTTGCTGGAGAGTGTTTAACCCATCACCGGAGTTTTCCTGGTGCCCGCGATGAAGATACCTATGCAATTAATCTGAGCAATAGATCTTCAAAGTAGTGACAACATCAACAATTTACAATTAAGCATACTGAAACAAGAATGTTAGTAATGTAAGTTCTGGCTGGTGCGTTGCTCAGCTTGTTAGCATTTAGTGGAACCTTAAAACGTGACTGTGATATTTAAAACGTTCACTATTTGTTTTTAATACAATATGTATTCGATTTTTAAATGTTTATGTTTTTATATAATGGATGACGTTAATCGTCAATGGGAGTGATCTGTGTTTTGTTGTTAGTGTAGGCTATATGTTTTCAAGTGTACTTTTTTAAGTAAACAGCCTTTATATGTCTCCATATGGAAACATTCATCGCACATTAGTTTTATTCTCTAGTTTAATTAAACATAAACATTGTTCGAATAATGTGATATGTACGAGGAATATGCGATCCCGGAAATCTATCTTTAACAAAGAGAGAAAAAAATGTTAATAAAAATGGACATTGAATCTGTTTAAACTGCATAAACGATACTATTGAAGAAAGTTTCTAGTATGTCTTCTTACTTAATAATGCATACCTTTACCTAATGATATATTGCGCTAAAAGTTATCAACAGAAGCAAACGATCTTTCACGTTTAAATATCCAATATTTTTTTTTTAATGAATACCAAATTTCCAACTTATTCAAAAATAAAATTATTTTTCCGAAATTGAGATGAAAATTCTCAATAATTACTACACTTTGATGATGATAAGGCGCTCTGTTCTAACAGTATATTTTCTCTAGTTTGTTTGCTATTTAATTGTTTTCCGTATTTTCCGATGGCGACTGAGAATAACACGATACAGTACCTCATTCTAGGGTCGGTGGCCTTCAACACAGCAAGCTTATTGAGTAATGAGACAGACACATTGGAAACATACGAGGCCCGTCTTATAGCCGATATATTGACGCCTTTCATTTACGCTGTAGGTTGTCGGGTAATCTATTGTTTTTTTATACTATAAAGTTCAAAGTTCAACTTGAAATTTGTTTATAATATAGATAAGACCAAAACGGTGTGATTCTTTCGGTGTGTACCTGGCAACCTTGGCGTTAGCTGACATCATATTATTACTGCTGCATCTCAACTATGAACTCAATGCAAGCTGGGAGGTCAACACGTTAAATTTCCCGGTAATATGTGAAGGATTTACTATAGTTTTCCTGACATTTTAATATATTGCACCATTGCTCGTGCTTGCCTTTAACGAGGAGATATGTATTTCAATATGTCCTGCTTTCAAAAGGGAACGGTTGTGTACGTCGCGGAGAGCCTAAATCGTCCCGTTATGATTTTGTTGCTTAGCATTGAGTCATGTCTAGGGTAACTTCTTGACATTACACTCTTAAGATAAATGTGGTCTGAGGAAGTCAGTGGTCGCCGAGGACAACACGTCCCGGTAGAGCATCTGGTCCTGGATCACGGAGACGCTCTCGTTCCTGGTTACAACCTCTGTGGGACAAAAAAAAAATACATACATGGCAGTCACAGGCAGCCTTGTTCCAACCCATTTAAACTCGAAAGCTCAAAAGCCTTTAACAGCCTCGTTCCAACCTCTGTGGAACGCATCAATACATTCACACCCGACAACATCCTTTATCAGCCATGTTTCGACCCGTGTGGAGCACATCAGTACATACATGCCCGGCAGCCTTTAGCAACCACGTTCCAACCTCTGTGGATAACATCAATTTATACACGCCCGACAACCTTAAGAAGCCCCGTTTTAATTCTCTGGAACATACAAATAAAAACGCGCCCGAAAACCGGCAGCCAATGAAAAGGAGATATGTGAAATATTGAAAGAATTTCATCCAAAGGTTTAAAGAACACGCGTAGTTTTTAAGGTTCAGTACGTGAATTTTTTTGCAGATGCGAGTGGAACCGTTTGACTTCAATGACTTTGTTTACTCTCAACAAAAGAACATATATTGTAATAAACGCTTCATTCAGTATTATTGCAATAAAAGAGCCATCGCCTAGCTTCCAGATACTGATGCCTCAACAACTAAAATACTGAAATGTGTCTTAGAGAACCATTAATAATGGCAACAAAGATACCAAGCTGACATCTGACATCCTATAAGTGCCCTATATTAAAACGAGGATAGAGTTTAAACTCACTGTCCTTCCAAATGCCTAATTTACCCCCAGAAGTGGACACGTGATATCTAAAGCTGTCATAATGATGCATACTCCTGTCTGGGGTCTGTTTATAAAGATAGCCCTAGAACATAATAATCATTGATTGTATTATTTTGTCTCAGGCTTTTAATTTGATGGATGAATTCCACATTATGATTGAATGACCAAGATTTTGATTCTATCGTAAAGTTGCATATGCTTAAAAATGTGAACGGTTCTTTATGTGCATATTTGTTTAATAATGGGAACAGTTATATTTATATTTTGAAGCTGGCACGATTTAGAAGAATCAAATTACATTATTCCATCATAAAAAATGGTTTCCATTGATAATTAAACTGATACTTTAAACCGATATGTCGTGCAAGTTTTACAGAACAGTTTCGAAGTCGAACACAATGGGTAGTATATACGACTACCTAGCACAGTGTAACCGAACATGGCTGTGTAAAATAAATGACAAGAACATTCGAAATATACGATGTTATCCCTATTTGTTATCATTTTGATATAGATTTCTATCAACTTATCGCCCAAAACCTAAACACTTCAAGATAACTTGAAATTTATGTTAAAATATTGATTTGCTCGTTCTCGATCACGTGCAAAGTTTATAGAACTGTTTGAAAGTCGAACACAACAGGTAGTGTATAATACAACTTAACAAATAGACGCCCAACATCGCTTTTGTAAATTAAACGGCAAGAGCATTCGATATGGACGATGTTTTCCGTTTGTTATAATTTTGAAATAAACTTTGATCGCCAAAAACCTTAAATTTGAAATGAATGTAAAATATTTAGTAGCGAGATCTAGATCACTACCATGAACACATTTTCTTGATTTCGGTTCTGATGGACAGGTTTTAAGCTTTATAACTGTGCAGTTACATCGTCAAAAATATTTTTCAATTAACTTTGTTTTCTTTCTCTAACAATGTCATTAGTTGCTGATACGCATTTTATTGGATAAATGTGGAAACCGGTCAATATATTGTCCAATATGTTTAAAACTCAATCCATTTTAACTTATAATTGAAATAAAATTAAGTCAGAATAACATTAAGAATATAGGAACGCATAATGTAAAAAAATAAGAGAAACTAAGATAATAATTATATTTCGATATAAGAACACACCAGTGGAATGTAACCAATTAGTGGCCTTCTTACTAAATTGATTACAAATATGCAGATGAATATAGTCGCCTGACAAACGATATTTAGCTATTTCATCTGCACAAAATTCAAATCTAATATAATTCCTTTAAATGAAAGCTTAATTGTAGAAGTTTTAAATGTTGGCACCAAAGGAAAAGACCAACAAAATTTAGGGGACACTCTCATCAGAGCAACAGATATATGAAAGGTGTATTCGCCAAACCACTGTTTAATTAACAACAGAAAAAAACGTTATGCAAAATTTATCATCATACAGTGAGAACATTACTGAACTGGTAGCTTGTATAATCAACATTGCCTACAACTTAAATTATAAACGGTACGTAGGTTTTCATGATACAGGTTGCTTCAACCATTGTATGGATTCCACTTGTTGCTTATTTAACCGAAACTTGACTGAAACTTGACAGTCAAACGTTAAAACCATTAAATCAAGGAAATTGCTTAGACAAAACCATAGTGTTTCCAGGAAGATTGTGGCTTTAAAGTTACTTATACGGCTTATGATGGTCACTTGATTGACATTTTAATAGGCTGTATTTCATTTTTATATTTAGGTTAAGTAGTAGAAAAGGCCGTGATGACCCTGTAAGCTAAGAAAAGCGTTGCAAAACACTTCTTCATTTCCATTTCTACACTCTATACCGAAACTGTTATACGATTTCTTGGTTGAAGCAGTGTTTATATCAAACATTTTCAATTTGCGTATCAACAAATGCTATAAAATTAATACATCAAAAGAAGAAATGTGTTGTATGCAGAAACATTTATGACAAACAAGATAAGGAAGCTTTTAGCCATGGCTATTCATCGCTTTTCTCAATCGTTCAACTGCTTATATTGGTGGCCGCTTTGGTTTGTGTTTATTGTTTGTCAGTAATTCAATTGTAAATAGGTTGAAAGGTGAGTGGTAGAAGTAAAGTTTGAGCCCGGCTGGTTACATTTCATAATGTAAAGTGAACGAGTTATAACGGAGAATTATAGATAAATTGAACTGTCATGCACACAATCACATAATGACTCACAGAAATGCAACAAAATCAATTATAATGTAAAAAGGGAAAGCCATTAAACGGCGTCAAAGCCGTGTTTTTACATCTAGCGATATCAGCATTATTCAGTTGCCAGTTAATATCTGTCATTTAGTTATTTAGGCCTTCGATGATTTGATTGATGACATTGATCTTGCGGGGCGAAGTTAACTTTGAAGTAATGTTTGAGTTATTGCAAATTTTATAAAACACTATGGTCCGAGCTGTCATCATATTTGAGGAAAAGGTAAATTGATAATATGTTTTCTTTATACGCATTTCATTGTTATAATAACACTTCTGTTGTGTTTCAACATGCCATTGTTCCAACGACATTTTGCACATTAGATTTTGAAAATGCTCACCTAATAAAAAGTGGCTATATTCAACTGATAGAAAGAATCCTAAATCTTGCTAAGATCAATGCCCGTCATTATGTCAACATTTTAGCAGAAGGTATTCTTATTATCCAATTACAGCAAACATAAAAGAAGGCATTAACACACAAGAGCAATTAACTACCAAAAGCTTATGCATACAAAAATTGGTCACAAGAGCTATACAATTGACAGAAAGAGTGTTATCCTTCGTTTTTGTTTTATATTTTCATTCCAAATGGCTTTGCGTACCTGGAAATATAAGAAATTAAGATCAATGTAGAAGTACTCGACAGATAACCGCATGCTCTTATAGTTTGAGGATTAAAATAGAAATCACGATGAAAACATGACAACAAAGCCTTATTCTTAACACGCTGTTTCATAACAATTGTTACCGGGTATTCGATATACATATATGGCGTCGCTGTTCTGTTTGGATGTTGTTGGGATGGTTGTGTCGTTTGCACTTGCACAACTGTCTGTGCTGATTGAACGTTATGTGGCTGTCTGTTATGTTTTAACCTGTGTGAATTTCTGTGTTGTTCGCACAATGTGTTATTGTCTGTGTTGTTTGTACGTTGTGTCTATATGTGCTCTTTTACGTTGTGTCTATTATGTGCTTTTTGTGCGTTGTGTCTATATGTGCTCTTTGTGCGTTGTGTCTATATGTGCTCTTTGTGCGTTGTGTCTATATGTGCTCTTTGTGCGTTGTGTCTATTATGTGCTCTTTGTACGTTGTGTCTGTATGTGCTCTTTGTGCGTTGTGTTTATATACGCTCTTTGTGCGTTGTGACTATATGTACTCTTTGTGCTTTGTGTCTATATGTACTCTTTGTGCGTTGTGTCTATATGTGCTCTTTGTGCGTTGTGTCTATTATGTGCTTTTTGTGCGTTGTGTCTATATGTGCTCTTTGTGCGTTGTGTCTATTATGTGCTCTTTGTACGTTGTGTCTGTATTTGCTCTTTGTGCGTTGTGTTTATATACGCTCTTTGTGCGTTGTGACTATATGTGCTCTTTGTGCGTTGTGTCTATATGTGCTCTTTGTGCGTTGTGTCTATATGTGCTCTTTGTATGTTGTGTCTATATGTGCTCTTTGTGCGTTGTGTCTATATGTGCTCTTTGTGCGTTGTGTCTATATGTGCTCTTTGTGCGTTGTGTCTATATGTGCTCTTTGTGCGTTGTGTTTATATACGCTCTTTGTGCGTTGTGACTATAAGTGCTCTTTGTACGTTGTGTCTGTATGTGCTCTTTGTGCGTTGTGTTTATATACGCTCTTTGTGCGTTGTGACTATAAGTGCTCTTTGTACGTTGTGTCTATATGTGCTCTTTGTGCTTTGTGTTTATATACGCTCTTTGTGCGTTGTGACTATAAGTGCTCTTTGTGCGTTGTGTCTGTATGTGCTCTTTGTACGTTGTGTCTATATGTGCTCTTTGTGCGTTGTGTTTATATACGCTCTTTGTGCGTTGTGACTATAAGTGCTCTTTGTACGTTGTGCCTGTATGTGCTCTTTGTGCGTTGTGTCTATATGTGCTCTTTGTGCGTTGTGTCTATTATGTGCTTTTTGTATGTTGTGTCTATATGTTCTCTTTGTGCGTTGTGTCTATTATGTGCTTTTTGTGCGTTGTGTCTATTATGTGCTTTTTGTACGTTGTGTCTATATGTTCTCTTTGTGCGTTGTGTCTATATGTGCTCTTTGTACGTTGTGTCTATATGTGCTCTTTGTGCGTTGTGTCTATATGTGCTCTTTGTGCGTTGTGTCTATATGTGCTCTTTGTACGTTGTGTCTATATGTTCTCTTTGTATGTTGTGTCTATATGTGCTCTTTGTACGTTGTGTCTATATGTTCTCTTTGTATGTTGTGTCTTTATGTGCTCTTTGTGCATTGTGTCTATTTGTGCTCTTTGTACGTTGTGTCTATATGTTCTCTTTGTATGTTGTGTCTATATGTGCTCTTTGTATGTTGTGTCTATATGTGCTCTTTGTGCGTTGTGTCTATATGTTCTCTTTATATGTTGTGTCTATATGTGCTCTTTGTGCGTTGTGTCTATATGTGCTCTTTGTATGTTGTGTCTATATGTGCTCTTTGTATGTTGTGTCTATATGTTCTCTTTGTATGTTGTGTCTATATGTGCTCTTTGTGCGTTGTGTCTATATGTGCTCTTTGTATGTTGTGTCTATATGTTCTCTTTGTATGTTGTGTCTATATGTGCTCATTGTGCGTTGTGTCTATTTGTGCTCTTTGTACGTTGTGGGTATATGTTCTCTTTGTATGTTGTGTCTATATGTGCTCTTTGTATGTTGTGTCCGTATGTGCTCTTTGTGCGTTGTGTCTATATGTGTTCTTTGTATGTTGTATCTATATGTGCTCTTTGTATGATGTGTCTGTATGTGCTCTTTGTGCGGTGTGTCTATATGTGTTCTTTGTACGTTGTGTCTATATGTGCTCTTTGTATGTTGTGTCTGTATGTGCTCTTTGTGCGTTGTGTCTATATGTGCTCTTTGTGCGTTGTGTCTATATGTGCTCTTTGTGCGTTGTGTCTATATGTGCTCTTTGTATGTTGTGTCTATATGTGCACTTTGTATGTTGTGTCTGTATGTGCTCTTTGTGCGTTGTGTCTTTATGTGCTCTTTGTATGTTGTGTCTATATGTGCTCTTTGTGCGTTGTGTTTATTTGTGCTCTTTGTACGTTGTGTCTATATGTTCTCTTTGTATGTTGTGTCTATATGTGCTCTTTGTGCGTTGTATCTATATGTGCTCTGTGTGCGTTGTGTCTATATGTGCTCTTTGTACGTTGTGTTTATATGTGCTCTGTGTGCGTTGTGTCTATATGTGCTCTTTGTGCGTTGTGTCTATATGTGTTCTTTGTGTGTTGTGTCTATATGTGCTCTTTGTGCGTTGTGTCTATTTGTGCTCTTTGTACGTTGTGTCTATATGTGCTCTTTGTATGTTGTGTCTATATGTGCTCTTTGTGCGTTGTGTCTATATGTGCTCTTTGTATGTTGTGTCTATATGTGCTCTTTGTGCGTTGTGTCTATATGTGCTCTTTGTGCGTTGTGTCTATATGTGCTCTTTGTATGTTGTATCTATATGTGCTCTTTGTATGTTGTGTCTATATGTTCTCTTTGTGCGTTGTGTCTATATGTGCTCTTTGTATGTTGTATCTATATGTGCTCTTTGTGCGTTGTGTCTATTTGTGCTCTTTGTGCGTTGTGTCTATATGTGCTCTTTGTGCGTTGTGTCTATATGTGCTCTTTGTATGTTCTATCTATATGTGCTTTTTGTGCGTTGTGTCTATATGTTCTCTTTGTGCGTTGTGTCTATATGTGCTCTTTGTATGTTGTGTCTATATGTGCTCTTTGTGCGTTGTGTCTATATGTTCTCTTTGTGCGTTGTGTCTATATGTGCTCTTTGTGCGTTGTGTCTATATGTGCTCTTTGTGCGTTGTGTCTATATGTTCTCTTTGTATGTTGTATCTATATGTGCTCTTTGTGCGTTGTGTCTATTTGTGCTCTTTGTACGTTGTGTCTATATGTGCTCTTTGTGTGTTGTGTCTATATGTGCTCTTTGTATGTTGTGTCTATATGTGCTTTTGTACGTTGTGTCTATATGTGCTCTTTGTGCGTTGTGTCTATATGTTCTCTTTGTATGTTGTGTCTATATGTGCTCTTTGTACGTTGTGTCTATATGTGCTCTTTGTGCGTTGTGTCTATATGTGCTCTTTGTATGTTGTGTCTATATGTGCTCTTTGTGCGTTGTGTCTATATGTGCTCTTTGTACCTTGTGTAACTGTCTGTGTCTGTTCACATGTTGTGATTGTCTGTGTTGATTTTACAATGTGTGGCTGTGTGGGCTGTTTATACGTTGTTTGTTTTTTTGTTTGTATGCTGTATGAGCTGTCTGTTCCAGTTGATTGTGCCTTGTGTGTCTGTCGTATAGTGGGTATATTATATTGTTATTGCCGTGTTTGTGTTTGTCCTTCAAATGAAATTGGACGAAAATCGAATTAATTTGCAAACTTTCAATGATTAGATATTGAACATTTTTTGCATTCTTTCTCCCGCCAAAGGACCTTTTCAAATGTTACCAAAGTAATACACGCCAAGCATTACCAGGACGACCAAAATCCATTGTATAAACATGCATACCACACAGGTAATTATAGGAATTACCACATGATTTACCTACATACATTAACAAACAACTCTGAGAAAGTACCAGTTTTATTTTCACAATAAATCTGTACAGACACTCAAATTATTAAATGATAAAAGCACATCAAATTAAATGACACATGGTAAATTTATATGTTTAGGGATGTAGGTTAATTAACTTGTGTAAACAGTTCGTCCCCACCTCCTTGTCTGTCTGGAGCGTACTTCAGACAGGAACCAATTACCCCATCAACCTTATGTTCAGTAGCGGAAATCATAGTGACACTTGCTAAAATACATAAAAAAAAATCTTGTTAAATAAAATGATATTGACTTGAAATTGCTGAAAATATAGTTTTGATATCAAATTCCACACAACAAAATTTCTCCAGTTTTGGTACAATATCTGCTGTATTTTTTCATTTAATTCTTGTTATACTTGTTTTCCTTGAACAGGCACCAGCGCTATTTTTATAAGACGTGAATGCACAATACTATACCTGGTACTCACTTTAATAATAACATAATTAAATGTTTACTGTCGAGAAGTAGATTTGACTTGGCAAGTATTACCATGAACACCTTGAAAAACTGCTTTTGGAAAGTCATTTTCTCCTTTTCCCCTTCACGTTTTATGCCAGGCATTACATCATCCGTCATAAATCTGTCAGAAAGAGTAAGTAAAGAATGATATATATATATATTTAATAATAATATATACAATTTTGCTGGATGCCAGTGAATTTTACAATAACAATGGTAAATAAAAACTTGTTTAATAACATTATACATACAACACAAAATTTCGCATGGGCCTTTTTGATCCTATTTACATATTTTATTTAAGAGCAAAATTAACATTGTTTTCTCACACAAAAAGGTACAAATCGGCGCGATGCCAATTGAGGGCGAATCGGGTTAAATTACATGTATGCTTAATTTTCATTGAAACAGCCTTGTAAAACAACAGAAAAGTATTGCTATAAACCGTTAAACATGCATTGTATCAACTTACCTTTTTGTATCATTTAGAATATGAATAGTCGAGACTCTAGAGGAGTAATTGACTTTTTCTCTCTCGTCACTATTCGTACACCACATGAGCAATATGGCGGATCGAAACGGGTTCAAAATTGCGAGCTTCTATTTTAAGATAAGGAATAAACATGCATTTTTTCGGAATTTTCTAAATGACATGATTAGAAACGATCAGCAAGCGTTTATCTTGGTCAATTTCTCATATGCATAATGTTCTGTAAATTGCTAACTTATTCCATTTTTGTAGCTTCGAGTAATAATCTTACTCTTTTAAGGCTGTTAGTGAATATATAATATGTAGACTATGAAGGGAAAAGGGTTTTGCCCCCGCCACATGGGGAATTTTGTAGACCATGATTTTATGAAAGTGTATCATCTTACAAACATTGTACGACATGTTTACGCCTTTGCCTATGGGGCGTTTGGAAACTACAGCAATTTAAAGTTCGTTATCAAATAATTTTAAACTTTCGAAAATAGCTTCACTTGTAAAATATTGTCGTTTTATAAAAGAAAAAGTGTAGAAAACTATTTCAATTCAATAATATATGACGTACTTTTACACACCAATAGTTTTTCAGCTAAGAAAAGTAATTATACTGTAATTTACGTAACTTCAAAACTTGCAGTATTTTATGACGAAATACAAGCATCAAAATAATCTGCATCGATTTGATGAGAATTCATTTATTAGACATTAAACTTCAGGCATTTCTGTTGAATAAGACATAATATCAAGTTAAACTTTCACATTTGTATTACGTTACATTACCAGAAAAGTATGTGGGTATGTGTTTATACATATTAAACAAATAATGCCTACAATGAGCATTTTGCAATCCTATCTATACAGTGGTGCTTGTTTATCAGACAAAAGCATATTACAAATATCATTCTGATGAATGTGCATGTAAAATACGTTACCTTTTAAAGAATACATTACAAACAATTTCTAAAGTAAATAGGCCAATATTTATTAACTTCAAACTTTTCACATCACATTTCCAATCTATTATGCAAGATTAAATTGAAAACAAAACAAAATGAACGACTTTTAAATTAAAATTAAAATTATATGACAAAAAATACTAATCTGCATGTAAAATACTTTACTTTAAAGTTCAATTACATGACTTGATATTTTGACTCGATAAGTCATAACATACCACTCCTAAATATTTTATGTTTATGGACTAGAAATATCAAAAACACTCTTAAATGGGAAATCTGTCAATTGAAGTTTATGTTGCCAGTGTTAGCAAGAAAATCATTAGCCATGCAACGGGACTATAAAATTATAATTGTACGCACTATAATAAAATTAACTGTCTAGAACTCTTACTCCCTGGGATGGCTAACATTTGGCTTAATCAAGATACGTTATCTATTGATATAATACCTATAAGGATAAGAATAATCGACAATTATAAACAGACATGGTATGGACAAATAAACAACCTACCTAAACTTTGCTCATATTCATTAATTAAACACGAGTTTGAGCAGGAAACGTACCTTAGTGATATCACTGAAAATAAATTTAGAATTGCATTAACCAAACTAAGAACTTCATCTCACGATCTACAAATAGAAATAGGCAGATATACTAATACTCGTCGGCACGAAAGATTATGTAATAATTGTAACATGAGAACTATTGAGGATGAATACCATTTCCTTCTAGTTTGCCCTAAACACAGAGAACTGCGAAAAAAGTATTTAAGCAATTTTTACTGCAGATGGCCAACATTAACAAAATTCGAAAACCTTATGACAACTAAATCGCCAAAATTACTCTTAAAGTTATCAAAGTTTGTTTATTTTTCATTTTGCAATAGAGGTGGAAATTAAATGTTCACTCTTCTTCTGTGTAAAAGTTTGTGTTCTTGTGTACTTGTACCACTGTATTTCATTGTATGTTATCTTTTGTATGGCTATGATGTTGCCACAACATTAATGCTAATAAAACTTATGTTATGTTATGTTATGTTATGTTATGTACTCCCAAAAAGGACGTACCACAATTAATAAAATTGTTTTAATTAGAATGATATACCGAAAACAATGGTTCTTATGAAGGATATTGATATTAATTTGAAAGAAAGGTGCAGAAAACACGGTATTTCTACCTTATGAGACAATAGCTGATCACTATAAGTATTTCAGGACTCGCCAGTCATTTAATATTTGTGCATTTTAGCCATATTGTCTTATCAGTATTTGTTATTTTCCATAAATCCGCTATTAAGTTAGTAGTTAAAGGTTTATCACTCAAAACGTATGTTTGTTAAACATGTGTGTGTATTGATTTTAAATACGAGTGTCACTTAAATAATATACTTAATACTGAAATAATGATGTACTAGAGAACGGTACGAAATTGTTTGAGTACCAGGCTGCGATCTGTCCTGTTCAATTTTACATTTTTTCTTTCGTGAATCTTCAAACAGAGAAAATGGTTTAGATGAAATATTTTCCCGATTCTAGTGATTTAAAATTATTCTTGTTATTAGACATCTTTAAACTATATTACTGCTCACATCGGTGCAAAAGTGCCGAATTAGTTTCAGCAAAAATGAAATATTCTTTTCCTTAAAACGGGAAGGGGGGAGCATTAACAATGAACCGTATTGGAAAAGTGATACGTCCCAACCTCTGTAAACCCACTTGGTTTGGGATACATCTATCTTCCTCTTAGACCCATGGAAGATACCGATAATCATGGGATACATCTATCTTCCTCTTAGACCCATGGAAGATACCGATAATCATGGGATACATCTATCTTCCTCTTAGACCCATGGAAGATACCGATAATCATGGGATACATCTATCTTCCTCTTAGACCCATGGAAGATACCGATAATCATGGGATACATCTATCTTCCTCTTAGACCCATGGAAGATACCGATAATCATGGGATACATCTATCTTCCTCTTAGACCCATGGAAGATACCGATAATCATGGGATACATCTATCTTCCTCTTAGACCCATGGAAGATACCGATAATCATGGGATACATCTATCTTCCTCTTAGACCCATGGAAGATACCGATAATCATTTTAATGCAACAGTTTCAGTTTGCCTTTAGTGCTATTTTCCTACTTCCTTCTGATTGCAGGGCCGAATGCGTAATCTTTCCCGCGATCTTTAACGTGGACTCACACAATCTATTGTGCAATAGTCTTTTTAGTCTGCTTTTCTAGACTTGACTTTGCCGATTTTGACATGTATTCTTAAACTGACATTGCACATACTTATGAATAAAGCACTGTACATTATAAGGAAGCATGTCTTTTTGTCTTAGTTTTGTAAATCGTTTGCTAAAACGTCAAATGTTTCACATTCGTCGTCCATTTTGTCGGTGTACAAAAACATAATAGTCGTAAAATCCACCAACGGGTTAAATACAACTGTTATATCAAACCTTACACAGTGGTTCAATCATTCAATAGGTTCAAGTATTCCAAATAGAGTTATACGTAGTACAACAATTTAAAATAGTCGGAAAACGGAAATCAAAATGGCTACCTATAATTTCCAGTATATTTCATATTAGGCGAGTTTCGACAGCCAATGAAAATGGCCCATTTCTCAAATCCTATATTAGGCGAGTTTTGTAGCCAATCAAAACGGAGGAAACTCATATTAGGCGAGTTTGGTTAATATCGGCCGAGTTTGGTCGATATTGAGCAAGTTCTGGCTTATATTGTCTTCAATTGTCTGACATTGGTACAGCAATTGTCTCTGTATCTCGTCAAATACGTAATAGTTGATAAATAATTATTAATACAAGTTATTTTTTTCGATAGTCTAAAAACTCTCCACACTGACAAATTATACTTCAACAAACCTAGTCTGCTTTGATTGATCCTCTTATAAACGACTTAACAAATTGGAGCCTGGTCCGCTGTTTCTCTTGACTGTCATAGTTCATAGTGGTTGCAAATACCGGCCTCAATTGATAGAGCGTGCTTTCGCAATCCTGAGGTTGCAATAACTTCTGCTATTTGATAAAAAATATCTTCAACTGTGAAATCTTTGTCTTATTGTATTTTTTCTGACTGGTATAACCCTTGGCGTCTTGATAAATTGTTGGAGGTAGACACGTTCAACACCTTTGGGATTTTGTTATTTCTTAGGAATACAATGATAAAGGACTGCACATTCATTGCGACACAATAAAAATGAATATGGCCATTGTTTGAAAATCATTATATTGTGACACAATTAAGTTAAACATAGCAACTGTTTGAACATCGTAACCAAGGTTTTATTTACAAAACATGTCTCAGATCTGTAAACAAAATACGCCCACTGTAACACAAGGAAAACTTATCAAATAAAACAAACACAAGACATTTTGCGGAACATCATGGTTAATGAAATTACCAACCACTTTAAAGTTGATTTCTTTATAGTTCAAATGCTTACTGAGAACTGAAATGAAACAGTAGTATCAGTGGGATATTCAAAATAAAAATTGCGCATGAGCTGTCGAAAAAATCAGCACATTATGTTGCATTTCCAAATATATGCCACCATTAGTGATTGTACTTTGGTATGTTGGCGTGCATGATTGCTTCTACTACCGTAAATCATGTGGCAGTGACGCAGCTGTCACGACCACATTATAATGGGGCACAAAATAATTTCTTGGACGTGGTCATTATCTGTGATAGGACGCTAGTGATTTGTATATATATATATATATATATATATATATATATGCCTACAGGTTTCAAGCGATGATCATCTTAAATTGTAAGATTATTAAAATATCGTTGTTTCAGCATGGCAATTTGTTTCTTTTTGTATACAAATGCTTACGAATCATACTAAATTCTTTTACGAAACTAGTATTGTAGGCTTTAAATGGGCAAAGTGTCCGTGCCTCTTGACTGACGTATCAATACCGGACTCAGTTGACTCACCCTCCTCTCGCCAGGCTCTCAAAATCATTAAGTTGCAAAAACTTCTATAATTTGATGAAAATATTTCTACAACTGTGAAATCTGTGTCTTCTTTAACATTTAAACAGACTAGTATAAACCTTTGGCTTCTTTATTATTTTCTTGGAAGTAGACACGTTCAACATCTATGGAATCTCGTTATTTCTTGGAAATATAATAAAACAGGACAGCATGTTCATTGCGACACCATAAGGATGATCATTGTAATTATTTGAACATCAAAACAAAGGTTCCTTTAAAGGGTTGACGTAAGAAATATCTCAGAGGTAAGCATTTTCCAGTTTCAAAATTGATCAGAAGAGTTCGCCAAAATATGTGTTTTTACGAAACAAAAACACTGATAATGACAGCAAGCATATGGAAATGAAGCATCCTATTTAATCTATTAATCAATTAAATGAAGTACCGCACCAAATCTTATGATAGGTGATAACGTGGAGATGTAAGAATCTCAATCAGAGGCAATCAAACAAGCCTTGGTTTTGCAAGAAAGTGGTTAACCCATTACCTGATTCTACTGGTCGCCGCGAGGGATATACCTATACAATAAATCCAAGCAATAGATCTTACATGTTTAACAATGTGCCCTGTAACCGTGTGACATTTAACGGGGTTTATGTTTAAACTTTTGGCTACTGAGCTTGTTTCTATAGTATTGTACTCAGAGTAGTGACAAAAGCAACAATTTACAATTTAGCACAAAATATTACAGTATGCATGTACTCTCAGTTCTGGCTGGTGCGTTGTTCAACTTTTGCGCTGTTGTTCCATGGTTTGGTTTGTGATTGTTTGTTCTTGTGTCCCATGTCTTTGACGTTTACCCTATGCCATAAAACGGCGTTTATGTTTAAACTTTTGACTGCTGTGCTTGTTTCTGTAGTTTTTTTCATATAATTATAGTTCTAATGATATTTGCCAGAAGACAATGCATTCAAACACAAGTGCAGTAAATAACAAAACGCTCATAAACACAAGAATTTGCCGCAAGAACTATGGAAATGATAGACAGATGTTTTGCATATTAACGATACTTTGAAGAAAAAAATCCGAAAATAATCTAACATGGCAGATGGTTTGATCAATGCTGT
This sequence comes from Mya arenaria, assembly GCF_026914265.1. Classification (NCBI taxonomy): domain Eukaryota; kingdom Metazoa; phylum Mollusca; class Bivalvia; order Myida; family Myidae; genus Mya; species Mya arenaria. The sequence goes on from NC_069124.1 coordinate 91,659,403, forward strand.
ATTAACATTGTGTTATCAGGGCTTTTCCATCACCTTTTAATATGTGTTCTTAATGGCTTGCGTACCCGAGATGATAAGAAAATAAAGTTAATGTATAAATACTTTTATAATTGAATGAGTGTTGAAACGTAAAGGTAATACAAACTTCATGGACAACAGTCCATGGTAACTGTACCTTAGTATACATAACTATACATGGTAGCTGGGCCTTATTATACACAACAATCCATGGTAACTGTGCCTTAGTGTACACGACAATCCATAATAACTGTGCCTTATTATACACAACAATCCATGGTAACTGTGCCTTAGTGTACACAACAATCCATAGTAACTGTGCCTTAGTATACACAACAATCCATGGTTACTGTGCCTTAGTATACACAACAATCCATGGTAACTGTGCCTTAGTATACACAACAATCCATGGTAACTGCGCCTTAGTATACACAACAATCCATGGTTACTGCGCCTTAGTATACACAACAATACATGGTAACTGCGCCTTATTATACACAACAATCCATGGTTACTGCGCCTTAGTATACACAACAATACATGGTAACTGCGCCTTATTATACACAACAATCCATGGTTACTGCGCCTTAGTATACACAACAATCCATGGTAACTGTGCCTTAGTGTAAACAACAATCCATAGTAACTGTGCCTTATTATACACAACAATCCATAGTAACTGTGCCTTAGTGTACACAACAATCCATAGTAACTGTGCCTTAGTATACACAACAATCCATGGTAACTGTGCCTTAGTATACACAACAGTCCATGGTAACTGTGCCTTAGTATACACAACAATCCATGGTAACTGTGCCTTAGTATACACAACAGTCAATGGTAACCGTGCCTTAGTATACACAACAGTCCATGGTTACTGTGCCTTAGTATACACAACAATACATGGTAACTGCGCCTTAGTATACACAACAATACATGGTAACCGCGCCTTATTATACACAACAGTCCATGGTAACTGCGCCTTATTATACAAAACAATATATGGTAACTGTGCCTTATTATACACAACAATCCATGGTAACTGTGCCTTAGTGTACACAACAATCCATAGTAACTGTGCCTTAGTGTACACAACAGTCCATGGTAACTGTGCCTTAGTGTACACAACAATCCATGGTAACTGTGCCTTCGTATACACATCAATCCATGGTTACTGTGCATTAGTATACACAACAATCCATGGTAATTGTGCCTTAGTATACACAACAAGCCATGGTAACTGCGCCTTGGTATACACATCAATCAATGGTAACTGTTCCTTAGTGTACACAACAATACATGGTTGCTGTGCCTTAGTATACACAACAGTCCATGGTAACTGTGCCTTAGTATACACAACAGTCCATGGTAACTGTGCCTTAGTATACACAACAGTCCATGGTAACTGTGCCTTAGTATACACAACAGTCCATGGTAACTGCTCCTTAGTATACACAACAATCCATGGTAACTGTGCCTTAGTGTGCACAACAATACATGGTTACTGTACCTTAGTATTCACAACAGTCCATGGTAACTGTGCCTTAGTATACACAACAGTCCATGGTAACTGTGCCTTAGTATACACAACAGTACATGGTAACTGTACCTTAGTATTCACAACAGTCCATGGTAACTGTGCCTTAGTATACACAACAATACATGGTAACTGTGCCTTAGTATACACAACAGTCCATGGTAACTGTGCCTTAGTATACACAACAATACATGGTTACTGCGCCTTAAAATACACAACAATCCATGGTAACTGTGCCTTATTATACACAACAATCCATGGTAACTGTGCCTTAGTGTACACAACAATCCATAGTAACTGTGCCTTATTATACACAACAATCCATGGTTACTGTGCCTTAGTATACACAACAACACATGGTAACTGCGCCTTAGTATACACAACAATACATGGTAACTGCGCCTTATTATACACAACAATCCATGGTAACTGCGCCTTATTATACACAAAAATCCATGGTAACTGTGCCTTATTATACACAACAATCCATGGTAACTGTGCCTAAGTGTACACAACAATCCATAGTAACTGTGCCTTAGTGTACACAACAATCCATGGTAACTAAGCCTTAGTATACACATCAATCCATGGTAACTGTGCTTTAGTATACACAACAAGCCATGGTAATTGCGCCTAAGTATACACAACAAGCCATGGTAACTGCGCCTTAGTGTACACAACAATCCATGGTAACTGTGCCTTAGTGTACACAACAAAACATGGTTACTGTGCCTTAGTATACACAACAGTCCATGGTAAGTGTGCCTTAGTATACACAACAGTCCATGGTAAGTGTGCCTTAGTATACACAACAGTCCATGGTAACTGTGCCTTATTATACAAAACAATCCATGGTAATTGCGCCTTAATATACACAACAATCCATGGTAATTGCGCCTTAGTATACACAACTATACATGGTAATTGCGCCTTATTATACAAAACAATCCATGGTAATTGCGCCTTATTATACACAACAATCCATGGTAATTGCGCCTTATTATACAAAACAATCCATGGTAATTGCGCCTTAATATACACAACTATACATGGTAATTGCGCCTTATTATACAAAACAATCCATGGTAATTGCGCCTTATTATACAAAACAATCCATGGTAATTGCGCCTTAGTATACACAACTATACATGGTAATTGCGCCTTATTATACAAAACAATCCATGGTAATTGCGCCTTAGTATACACAACTATACATGGTAATTGCGCCTTATTATACAAAACAATCCATGGTAATTGCGCCTTAATATACACAACTATACATGGTAACTGCACCGTATTATACAAAACAATCCATGGTAATTGCGCCTTATTATACACAACTATACATGGTAATTGCGCCTTATTATACACAAATATACATGGTAACTGCGCCTTATTATACAAAACAATCCATGGTAATTGCGCCTTAATATACACAACTATACATGGTAACTGCGCCTTATTATACAAAACAATCCATGGTAATTCCTTATTATACAAAACAATCCATGGTAATTCCTTATTATACAAAACAATCCATGGTAATTCCTTATTATACAAAACAATCCATGGTAATTGCGCCTTAGTATACACAACGATCCATGGTAGCTGCAACCCACAGGAATCCATGGTAACGGTGCCTTAGTATACACAAATATACATGGTAACTGCGCCTTATTATACAAAACAATCCATGGTAATTGCGCCTTAGTATACACAAATATACATGGTAACTGCGCCTTATTATACAAAACATTCCATGGTAATTGCGCCTTAATATACACAACTATACATGGTAACTGCGCCTTATTATACAAAACAATCCATGGTAATTCCTTATTATACAAAACAATCCATGGTAATTCCTTATTATACAAAACAATCCATGGTAATTCCTTATTATACAAAACAATCCATGGTAATTCCTTATTATACAAAACAATCCATGGTAATTGCGCCTTAGTATACACAACGATCCATGGTAGCTGCAACCCACAGGAATCCATGGTAACGGTGCCTTAGTATACACAACAATACATGGTAGCTGCACCTTAATATACACAAGGATCCATGGTAACTGTTCCTTAGTAAACACAACAATACATGGTAGCTGCACCTTAACACAAGGATCCATGGTAACTGTGCCTTAGTATACACAACGATACATGGTAACTTAGCCTTGGTATGCACACCAGTCCATGGTTACTGCGCCATTTTAATCACAACGATCCATGGTGAATGCGCCTTATCTTTACAACATGTTTTGATAACCGCATTTAAGTAAACATAAATATAGAGCAAAAATACCCAGGCTTACGTGTCTTATTGGATTTCGTCTAATAACTTATTAAATTAATCTTAATTTTTCACAATGAAGAACTTTTACTAAGATTTAAATCAGTTAATCTCTTTGTTAGTCTCAGAACTGACGATATGACAAAAACTTTTTATAAAAGAAAACTAGGGTGCTAAGCTTGATCCTGTTATAAACGACTTATCAATCAGGGCCTGGTCCGCTGATTTACTTGACTGACATATCATTATCGGCCTCGGTTGAGAGGTCCTGCTCTCACAATCCAGATGATACAACAGCTTCTGTCAATTTTCACGTCAAAACATATATCAGAGGTCAACAATTTCGAGTTTCAAATTGAGGAGTTCGCCTGAAATAATGTTTTGTACCACTTTTCATAATTTTCCAGTTTCAAAGTCGATGATCGTTGACCAGAAATATTTTTATGACTGTGATTTTTTTACAAAACAAAAGCACAGATGATGACAGCTAGCATGGACATAAAGCATCTTATTTAATCTCAATTGAATGACATGTCGGACAAAAAGTTCTGAGAGGCGATAACGCGTAGTTGTTACAATCTCAATCAGAGGCAATCAAACAAGCCTAATTGTTACCTGGTTTTGCTGGAGAGTGTTTAACCCATCACCGGAGTTTTCCTGGTGCCCGCGATGAAGATACCTATGCAATTAATCTGAGCAATAGATCTTCAAAGTAGTGACAACATCAACAATTTACAATTAAGCATACTGAAACAAGAATGTTAGTAATGTAAGTTCTGGCTGGTGCGTTGCTCAACTTGTTAGCATTTAGTGGAACCTTAAAACGTGACTGTGATATTTAAAACGTTCACTATTTGTTTTTAATACAATATGTATTCGATTTTTAAATGTTTATGTTTTTATATAATGGATGACGTTAATAGTCAATGGGAGTGATCTGTGTTTTGTTGTTAGTGTAGGCTATATGTTTTCAAGTGTACTTTTTTAAGTAAACAGCCTTTATATGTCTCCATATGGAAACATTCATCGCACATTAGTTTTATTCTCTAGTTTAATTAAACATAAACATTGTTCGAATAATGTGATATGTACGAGGAATATGCGATCCCGGAAATCTATCTTTAACAAAGAGAGAAAAAAATGTTAATAAAAATGGACATTGAATCTGTTTAAACTGCATAAACGATACTATTGAAGAAAGTTTCTAGTATGTCTTCTTACTTAATAATGCATACCTTTACCTAATGATATATTGCGCTAAAAGTTATCAACAGAAGCAAACGATCTTTCACGATTAAATATCCAATATTTTTTTTTTAATGAATACCAAATTTCCAACTTATTCAAAAATAAAATTATTTTTCCGAAATTGAGATGAAAATTCTCAATAATTACTACACTTTGATGATGATAAGGCGCTCTGTTCTAACAGTATATTTTCTTTAGTTTGTTTGCTATTTAATTGTTTTCCGTATTTTCCGATGGCGACTGAGAATAACACGATACAGTACCTCATTCTAGGGTCGGTGGCCTTCAACACAGCAAGCTTATTGAGTAATGAGACAGACACATTGGAAACATACGAGGCCCGTCTTATAGCCGATATATTGACGCCTTTCATTTACGCTGTAGGTTGTCGGGTAATCTATTGTTTTTTATACTATAAAGTTCAAAGTTCAACTTGAAATTTGTTTATAATATAGATAAGACCAAAAAAGTGTGATTCTTTCGGTGTGTACCTGGCAACCTTGGCGTTAGCTGACATCATATTATTACTGCTGCATCTCAACTATGAACTCAATGCAAGCTGGGAGGTCAACACGTTAAATTTCCCGGTAATATGTGAAGGATTTACTATAGTTTTCCTGACATTTTAATATATTGCACCATTGCTCGTGCTTGCCTTTACCGAGGAGATATGTATTTCAATATGTCCTGCTTTCAAAAGGGAACGGTTTTGTACGTCGCGGAGAGCCTAAATCGTCCCGTTATGATTTTGTTGCTTAGCATTGAGTCATGTCTAGGGTAACTTCTTGACATTACACTCTTAAGATAAATGTGGTCTGAGGAAGTCAGTGGTCGCCGAGGACAACACGTCCCGGTAGAGAATCTGGTCCTGGATCACGGAGACGCTCTCGTTCCTGGTTACAACCTCTGTGGGACAAAAAATAAATACATACACGGCAGTCACAGGCAGCCTTGTTCCAACCCATTTAAACTCGAAAGCTCAAAAGCCTTTAACAGCCTCGTTCCAACCTCTGTGGAACGCATCAATACATTCACACCCGACAACATCCTTTATCAGCCATGTTTCGACCCGTGTGGAACACATCAGTACATACATGCCCGGCAGCCTTTAGCAACCACGTTCCAACCTCTGTGGATAACATCAATTTATACACGCCCGACAACCTTAAGAAGCCCCGTTTTAATTCTCTGGAACATACAAATAAAAACGCGCCCGAAAACCTTTGGCAGCCAATGAAAAGGAGATATGTGAAATATTGAAAGAATTTCATCCAAAGGTTTAAAGAACACGCGTAGTTTTTAAGGTTCAGTACGTGAATTTTTTTTGCAGATGCGAGTGGAACCGTTTGACTTCAATGACTTTGTTTACTCTCAACAAAAGAACATATATTGTAATAAACGCTTCATTCAGTATTATTGCAATAAAAGAGCCATCGCCTAGCTTCCAGATACTGATGCCTCAACAACTAAAATACTGAAATGTGTCTTAGAGAACCATTAATAATGGCAACAAAGATACCAAGCTGACATCTGACATCCTATAAGTGCCCTATATTAAAACGAGGATAGAGTTTAAACTCACTGTCCTTCCAAATGCCTAATTTACCCCCAGAAGTGGACACGTGATATCTAAAGCTGTCATAATGATGCATACTCCTGTCTGGGGTCTGTTTATAAAGATAGCCCTAGAACATAATAATCATTGATTGTATTATTTTGTCTCAGGCTTTTAATTTGATGGATGAATTCCACATTATGATTGAATGACCAAGATTTTGATTCTATCGTAAAGTTGCATATGCTTAAAAATGTGAACGGTTCTTTATGTGCATATTTGTTTAATAATGGAAACAGTTATATTTATATTTTGAAGCTGGCACGATTTAGAAGAATCAAATTACATTATTCCATCATAAAAAATGGTTTCCATTGATAATTAAACTGATACTTTAAACCGATATATGTCGATGTTGGGTTCAGGATGCTGACGTCTGCTTGTTTTTCCGTGCAAGTTTTACAGAACAGTTTCGAAGTCGAACACAATGGATAGTATATACGACTACCTAGCATAGTGTAACCGAACATGGCTGTGTAAAATAAATGACAAGAACATTCGAAATATACGATGTTATCCCTATTTGTTATCATTTTGATATAGATTTCTATCAACTTATCGCCCAAAACCTAAACACTTCAAGATAACTTGAAATTTATGTTAAACTATTGATTTGCTCGTTCTCGATCACGTGCAAAGTTTATAGAACTGTTTGAAAGTCGAACACAACAGGTAGTGTATAATACAACTTAACAAATAGACGCCCAACATCGCTTTTGTAAATTAAACGGCAAGAGCATTCGATATGGACGATGTTTTCCGTTTGTTATAATTTTGAAATAAACTTTGATCGCCAAAAACCTTAAATTTGAAATGAATGTAAAATATTTAGTAGCGAGATCTAGATCACTACCATGAACACATTTTCTTGATTTCGGTTCTGATGGACAGGTTTTAAGCTTTATAACTGTGCAGTTACATCGTCAAAAATATTTTTCAATTAACTTTGTTTTCTTTCTCTAACAATGTCATTAGTTGCTGATACGCATTTTATTGGATAAATGTGGAAACCGGTCAATATATTGTCCAATATGTTTAAAACTCAATCCATTTTAACTTATAATTGAAATAAAATTAAGTCAGAATAACATTAAGAATATAGGAACGCATAATGTAAAAAAATAAGAGAAACTAAGATAATTATTATATTTCGATATAAGAACACACCAGTGGAATGTAACCAATTAGTGGCCTTCTTACTAAATTGATTACAAATATGCAGATGAATATAGTCGCCTGACAAACGATATTTAGCTATTTCATCTGCACAAAATTCAAATCTAATATAATTCCTTTAAATGAAAGCTTAATTGTAGAAGTTTTAAATGTTGGCACAAAAGGAAAAGACCAACAAAATTTAAGGGACACTCTCATCAGAGCAACAGATATATGAAAGGTGTATTCGCCAAACCACTGTTTAATTAACAACAGAAAAAAACGTTATGCAAAATTTATCATCATACAGTGAGAACATTACTGAACTGGTAGCTTGTATAATCAACATTGCCTACAACTTAAATTATAAACGGTACGTAGGTTTTCATGATACAGGTTGCTTCAACCATTGTATGGATTCCACTTGTTGCTTATTTAACCGAAACTTGACTGAAACTTGACAGTCAAACGTTAAAACCATTAAATCAAGGAAATTGCTTAGACAAAACCATAGTGTTTCCAGGAAGATTGTGGCTTTAAAGTTACTTATACGGCTTATGATGGTCACTTGATTGACATTTTAATAGGCTGTATTTCATTTTTATATTTAGGTTAAGTAGTAGAAAAGGCCGTGATGACCCTGTAAGCTAAGAAATGCGTTGCAAAACACTTCTTCATTTCCATTTCTACACTCTATACCGAAACTGTTATACGATTTCTTGGTTGAAGCAGTGTTTATATCAAACATTTTCAATTTGCGTATCAACAAATGCTATAAAATTAATACATCAAAAGAAGAAATGTGTTGTATGCAGAAACATTTATGACAAACAAGATAAGGAAGCTTTTAGCCATGGCTATTCATCGCTTTTCTCAATCGTTCAACTGCTTATATTGGTGGCCGCTTTGGTTTGTGTTTATTGTTTGTCAGTAATTCAATTGTAAATAGGTTGAAAGGTGAGTGGTAGAAGTAACGTTTGAGCCCGGCTGGTACCATTTCATAATGTAAAGTGAACGAGTTATAACGGAGAATTATAGATAAATTGAACTGTCATGCACACAATCACATAATGACTCACAGAAATGCAACAAAATCAATTATAATGTAAAAAGGGAAAGCCATTAAACGGCGTCAAAGCCGTGTTTTTACATCTAGCGATATCAGCATTATTCAGTTGCCAGTTAATATCTGTCATTTAGTTATTTAGGCCTTCGATGATTTGATTGATGACATTGATCTTGCGGGGCGAAGTTAACTTTGAAGTAATGTTTGAGTTATTGCAAATTTTATAAAACACTATGGTCCGAGCTGTCATCATATTTGAGGAAAAGGTAAATTGATAATATGTTTTCTTTATACGCATTTCATTGTTATAATAACACTTCTGTTGTGTTTAAACATGCCATTGTTCCAACGACATTTTGCACATTAGATTTTGAAAATGCTCACCTAATAAAAAGTGGCTAAATTCAACTGATAGAAAGAATCCTAAATCTTGCTAAGATCAATGCCCGTCATTATGTCAACATTTTAGCAGAAGGTATTCTTATTATCCAATTACAGCAAACATAAAAGAAGGCATTAACACACAAGAGCAATTAACTACCAAAAGCTTATGCATACAAAAATTGGTCACAAGAGCTATACAATTGACAGAAAGAGTGTTATCCTTCGTTTTTGTTTTATATTTTCATTCCAAATGGCTTTGCGTACCTGGAAATATAAGAAATTAAGATCAATGTAGAAGTACTCGACAGATAACCGCATGCTCTTATAGTTTGAGGATTAAAATAGAAATCACGATGAAAACATGACAACAAAGCCTTATTCTTAACACGCTGTTTCATAACAATTGTTACCGGGTATTCGATATACATATATGGCGTCGCTGTTCTGTTTGGATGTTGTTGGGATGGTTGTGTCGTTTGCACTTGCACAACTGTCTGTGCTGATTGAACGTTATGTGGCTGTCTGTTATGTTTTAACTTGTGTGAATTTCTGTGTTGTTCGCACAATGTGTTATTGTCTGTGTTGTTTGTACGTTGTGTCTATATGTGCTCTTTTACGTTGTGTCTATTATGTGCTTTTTGTGCGTTGTGTCTATATGTGCTCTTTGTGCGTTGTGTCTATATGTGCTCTTTGTGCGTTGTGTCTATATGTGCTCTTTGTGCGTTGTGTCTATTATGTGCTCTTTGTACGTTGTGTCTGTATGTGCTCTTTGTGCGTTGTGTTTATATACGCTCTTTGTGCGTTGTGACTATATGTGCTCTTTGTGCGTTGTGTCTATATGTGCTCTTTGTGCGTTGTGTCTATATGTGCTCTTTGTGCGTTGTGTCTATTATGTGCTTTTTGTGCGTTGTGTCTATATGTGCTCTTTGTGCGTTGTGTCTATTATGTGCTCTTTGTACGTTGTGTCTGTATGTGCTCTTTGTGCGTTGTGTTTATATACGCTCTTTGTGCGTTGTGACTATATGTGCTCTTTGTGCGTTGTGTCTATATGTGCTCTTTGTATGTTGTGTCTATATGTGCTCTTTGTGCGTTGTGTCTATATGTGCTCTTTGTGCGTTGTGTCTATATGTGCTCTTTGTGCGTTGTGTCTATATGTGCTCTTTGTGCGTTGTGTTTATATACGCTCTTTGTGCGTTGTGACTATAAGTGCTCTTTGTACGTTGTGTCTGTATGTGCTCTTTGTGCGTTGTGTTTATATACGCTCTTTGTGCGTTGTGACTATAAGTGCTCTTTGTACGTTGTGTCTATATGTGCTCTTTGTGCTTTGTGTTTATATACGCTCTTTGTGCGTTGTGACTATAAGTGCTCTTTGTGCGTTGTGTCTGTATGTGCTCTTTGTACGTTGTGTCTATATGTGCTCTTTGTGCGTTGTGTTTATATACGCTCTTTGTGCGTTGTGACTATAAGTGCTCTTTGTACGTTGTGCCTGTATGTGCTCTTTGTGCGTTGTGTCTATATGTGCTCTTTGTGCGTTGTGTCTATTATGTGCTTTTTGTATGTTGTGTCTATATGTTCTCTTTGTGCGTTGTGTCTATTATGTGCTTTTTGTGCGTTGTGTCTATTATGTGCTTTTTGTACGTTGTGTCTATATGTTCTCTTTGTGCGTTGTGTCTATATGTGCTCTTTGTACGTTGTGTCTATATGTGCTCTTTGTGCGTTATGTCTATATGTTCTCTTTGTGCGTTGTGTCTATTATGTGCTTTTTGTGCGTTGTGTCTATTATGTGCTTTTTGTACGTTGTGTCTATATGTTCTCTTTGTGCGTTGTGTCTATATGTGCTCTTTGTACGTTGTGTCTATATGTGCTCTTTGTGCGTTGTGTCTATATGTGCTCTTTGTGCGTTGTGTCTATATGTGCTCTTTGTACGTTGTGTCTATATGTTCTCTTTGTATGTTGTGTCTATATGTGCTCTTTGTACGTTGTGTCTATATGTTCTCTTTGTATGTTGTGTCTATATGTGCTCTTTGTGCGTTGTGTCTATTTGTGCTCTTTGTATGTTGTGTCTATATGTTCTCTTTGTATGATGTGTCTATATGTGCTCTTTGTATGTTGTGTCTATATGTGCTCTTTGTGCGTTGTGTCTATATGTTCTCTTTGTATGTTGTGTCTATATGTGCTCTTTGTGCGTTGTGTCTATATGTGCTCTTTGTATGTTGTATCTATATGTGCTCTTTGTATGTTGTGTCTATATGTTCTCTTTGTATGTTGTGTCTATATGTGCTCTTTGTGCGTTGTGTCTATATGTGCTCTTTGTACGTTGTGTCTATATGTTCTCTTTGTATGTTGTGTCTATATGTGCTCTTTGTGCGTTGTGTCTATTTGTGCTCTTTGTACGTTGTGGGTATATGTTCTCTTTGTATGTTGTGTCTATATGTGCTCTTTGTATGTTGTATCTATATGTGCTCTTTGTATGTTGTGTCTATATGTGCTCTTTGTGCGTTGTGTCTATATGTGTTCTTTGTACGTTGTGTCTATATGTGCTCTTTGTATGTTGTGTCTGTATGTGCTCTTTGTGCGTTGTGTCTATATGTGCTCTTTGTGCGTTGTGTCTATATGTGCTCTTTGTGCGTTGTGTCTATATGTGCTCTTTGTATGTTGTGTCTATATGTTCTATTTGTATGTTGTGTCTGTATGTGCTCTTTGTGCGTTGTGTCTTTATGTGCTCTTTGTATGTTGTGTCTATATGTGCTCTTTGTGCGTTGTGTCTATTTGTGCTCTTTGTACGTTGTGTCTATATGTTCTCTTTGTATGTTGTGTCTATATGTGCTCTTTGTGCGGTGTATCTATATGTGCTCTGTGTGCGTTGTGTCTATATGTGATCTTTGTACGTTGTGTCTATATGTGCTCTTTGTGCGTTGTGTCTATATGTGCTCTTTGTGCGTTGTGTCTATATGTGCTCTTTGTGTGTTGTGTCTATATGTGCTATTTGTGCGTTGTGTCTATTTGTGCTCTTTGTGCGTTGTGTCTATATGTGCTCTTTGTATGTTGTGTCTATATGTGCTCTTTGTGCGTTGTGTCTATATGTGCTCTTTGTATGTTGTGTCTATATGTGCTCTTTGTGCGTTGTGTCTATATGTGCTCTTTGTGCGTTGTGTCTATATGTGCTCTTTGTATGTTGTATCTATATGTGCTCTTTGTATGTTGTGTCTATATGTTCTCTTTGTACGTTGTGTCTATATGTGCTCTTTGTGCGTTGTGTCTATATGTGCTCTTTGTGCGTTGTGTCTTTATGTGCTCTTTGTGCGTTGTGTCTATTATGTGCTCTTTGTACGTTGTGTCTGTATGTGCTCTTTGTGCGTTGTGTTAATATACGCTCTTTGTACGTTGTGACTATATGTGCTCTTTGTGCGTTGTATCTATATGTGCTCTTTGTGCGTTGTGTCTATATGTGCTCTTTGTGTGTTGTGTCTATATGTGCTCTGTGTGCGTTGTGTCTATATGTGCTCTTTGTGCGTTGTGTCTATATGTGCTCTTTGTGTGTTGTGTCTATATGTGCTCTTTGTGCGTTGTGTCTACTTGTGCTCTTTGTACGTTGTGTCTATATGTGCTCTTTGTATGTTGTGTCTATATGTGCTCTTTGTGCGTTGTGTCTATATGTGCTCTTTGTATGTTGTGTCTATATGTGCTCTTTGTGCGTTGTGTCTATATGTGCTCTTTGTGCGTTGTGTCTATATGTGCTCTTTGTATGTTGTATCTATATGTGCTCTTTGTATGTTGTGTCTATATGTTCTCTTTGTACGTTGTGTCTATATGTGCTCTTTGTGCGTTGTGTCTATATGTGCTCTTTGTGCGTTGTGTCTATATGTGCTCTTTGTATGTTGTGTCTATATGTTCTCTTTGTGCGTTGTGTCTATATGTGCTCTTTGTATGTTGTATCTATATGTGCTCTTTGTGCGTTGTGTCTATTTGTGCTCTTTGTGCGTTGTGTCTATATGTGCTCATTGTGCGTTGTGTCTATATGTGCTCTTTGTATGTTCTATCTATATGTGCTCTTTGTGCGTTGTGTCTATATGTTCTCTTTGTGCGTTGTGTCTATATGTGCTCTTTGTATGTTGTGTCTATATGTGCTCTTTGTGCGTTGTGTCTATATGTTCTCTTTGTGCGTTGTGTCTATATGTGCTCTTTGTGCGTTGTGTCTATATGTGCTCTTTGTGCGTTGTGTCTATATGTTCTCTTTGTATGTTGTATCTATCTGTGCTCTTTGTGCGTTGTGTCTATTTGTGCTCTTTGTACGTTGTGTCTATATGTGCTCTTTGTGTGTTGTGTCTATATGTTCTCTTTGTATGTTGTGTCTATATGTGCTTTTGTACGTTGTGTCTATATGTGCTCTGTGTGCGTTGTGTCTATATGTTCTCTTTGTATGTTGTGTCTATATGTGCTCTTTGTACGTTGTGTCTATATGTGCTCTTTGTGCGTTGTGTCTATATGTGCTCTTTGTATGTTGTGTCTATATGTGCTCTTTGTGCGTTGTGTCTATATGTGCTCTTTGTACCTTGTGTAACTGTCTGTGTCTGTTCACATGTTGTGATTGTCTGTGTTGATTTTACAATGTGTGGCTGTGTGGGCTGTTTATACGTTGTTTGTTTTTTTGTTTGTATGCTGTATGAGCTGTCTGTTCCAGTTGATTGTGCCTTGTGTGTCTGTCGTATAGTGGGTATATTATATTGTTATTGCCGTGTTTGTGTTTGTCCTTCAAATGAAATTGGACGAAAATCGAATTAATTTGCAAACTTTCAATGATTAGATATTGAACATTTTTTGCATTCTTTCTCCCGCCAAAGGACCTTTTCAAATGTTACCAAAGTAATACACGCCAAGCATTACCAGGACGACCAAAATCCATTGTATAAACATGCATACCACACAGGTAATTATAGGAATTACCACATGATTTACCTACATACATTAACAAACAACTCTGAGAAAGTACCAGTTTTATTTTCACAATAAATCTGTACAGACACTCAAATTATTAAATGATAAAAGCACATCAAATTAAATGACACATGGTAAATTTATATGTTTAGGGATGTAGGTTAATTAACTTGTGTAAACAGTTCGTCCCCACCTCCTTGTCTGTCTGGAGCGTACTTCAGACAGGAACCAATTACCCCATCAACCTTATGTTCAGTAGCGGAAATCACAGTGACACTTGCTAAAATACATAAAAAAAATCTTGTTAAATAAAATGGTATTGACTTGAAATTGCTGAAAATATAGTTTTGATATCAAATTCCACACAACAAAATTTCTCCAGTTTTGGTACAATATCTGCTGTATTTTTTCATTTAATTCTTGTTATACTTGTTTTCCTTGAACAGGCACCAGCGCTATTTTTTATAAGACGTGAATGCACAATACTATACCTGGTACTCACTTTAATAATAACATAATTAAATGTTTACTGTCGAGAAGTAGATTTGACTTGGCAAGTATTACCATGAACACCTTGAAAAACTGCTTTTGGAAAGTCATTTTCTCCTTTTCCCCTTCACGTTTTATGCCAGGCATTACATCATCCGTCATAAATCTGTCAGAAAGAGTAAGTAAAGAATAAAATATATATATATATATATTTAATAATAATATATACAATTTTGCTGGATGCCAGTGAATTTTACAATAACAATGGTAAATAAAAACTTGTTTAATAACATTATACATACAACACAAAATTTCGCATGGGCCTTTTTGATCCTAGTTACAGATTTTATTTAAGAGCAAAATTAACATTGTTTTCTCACACAAAAAGGTACAAATCGGCGCGATGCCAATTGAGGGCGAATCGGGTTAAATTACATGTATGCTTAATTTTCATTGAAACAGCCTTGTAAAACAACAGAAAAGTATTGCTATAAACCGTTAAACATGCATTGTATCAACTTACCTTTTTGTATCATTTAAAATATGAATAGTCGAGACTCTAGAGGAGTAATTGACTTTTTCTCTCTCGTCACTATTCGTACACCACATGAGCAATATGGCGGATCGAAACGGGTTCAAAATTGCGAGCTTCTATTTTAAGATAAGGAATAAACATGCATTTTTTTCGGAATTTTCTAAATGACATGATTAGAAACGATCAGCAAGCGTTTATCTTGGTCAATTTCTCATATGCATAATGTTCTGTAAATTGCTAACTTATTCCATTTTTGCAGCTTCGAGTAATAATCTTACTCTTTTAAGGCTGTTAGTGAATATATAATATGTAGACTATGAAGGGAAAAGGGATTTGCCCCCGCCACATGGGGAATTTTGTAGACCATGATTTTATGAAAGTGTATCATCTTACAAACATTGTACGACATGTTTACGCCTTTGCCTATGGGGTTTTTGGAAACTACAGCAATTTAAAGTTCGTTATCAAATAATTTTAAACTTTCGAAAATAGCTTCACTTGTAAAATATTGTCGTTTTATAAAAGAAAAAGTGTAGAAAACTATTTCAATTCAATAATATATGACGTAATTTTACACACCAATAGTTTTTCAGCTAAGAAAAGTAATTATACTGTAATTTACGTAACTTCAAAACTTGCAGTATTTTATGACGAAATACAAGCATCAAAATAATCTGCATCGATTTGATGAGAATTCATTTATTAGACATTAAACTTCAGGCAGTTCTGTTGAATAAGACATAATATCAAGTTAAACTTTCACATTTGTATTACGTTACATTACCAGAAAAGTATGTGGGTATGTGTTTATACATATTAAACAAATAATGCCTACAATGAGCATTTTGCAATCCTATCTATACAGTGGTGCTTGTTTATCAGACAAAAGCATATTACAAATATCATTCTGATGAATGTGCATGTAAAATACGTTACCTTTTAAAGAATACATTACAAACAATTTCTAAAGTAAATAGGACAATATTTATTAACTTCAAACTTTTCACATCACATTTCCAATCTATTATGCAAGATTAAATTGAAAACAAAACAAAATGAACGACTTTTAAATTAAAATTAAAATTATATGACAAAAAATACTAATCTGCATGTAAAATACTTTACTTTAAAGTTCAATTACATGACTTGATATTTTGCTTCGATAAGTCATAACATACCACTCCTAAATAGTTTATGTTTATGGACTAGAAATATCAAAAACACTCTTAAATGGGAAATCTGTCAATTGAAGTTTATGTTGCCAGTGTTAGCAAGAAAATCATTAGCCATGCAACGGGACTATAAAATTATAATTGTACGCACTATAATAAAATTAACTGTCTAGAACTCTTACTCCCAAAAAGGACGTACCACAATTAATAAAATTGTTTTAATTAGAATGATATACCGAAAACAATGGTTCTTATGAAGGATATTGATATTAATTTGAAAGAAAGGTGCAGAAAACACGGTATTTCTGCCTTATGAGACAATAGCTGATCACTATAAGTATTTCAGGACTCGCCAGTCATTTAATATTTGTGCATTTTAGCCATATTGTCTTATCAGTATTTGTTATTTTCCATAAATCCGCTATTAAGTTAGTAGTTAAAGGTTTATCACTCAAAACGTATGTTTGTTAAACATGTGTGTGTATTGATTTTAAATACGAGTGTCACTTAAATAATATACTTAATACTGAAATAATGATGTACTAGAGAACGGTACGAAATTGTTTGAGTACCAGGCTGCGATCTGTCCTGTTCAATTTTACATTTTTTCTTTCGTGAATCTTCAAACAGAGAAAATGGTTTAGATGAAATATTTTCCCGATTCTAGTGATTTAAAATTATTCTTGTTATTAGACATCTTTAAACTATATTACTGCTCACATCGGTGCAAAAGTGCCGAATTAGTTTCAGCAAAAATGAAATATTCTTTTCCTTAAAACGGGAAGGGGGGAGCATTAACAATGAACCGTATTGGAAAAGTGATACGTCCCAACCTCTGTAAACCCACTTGGTTTGGGAAACATCTATCTTCCTCTTAGACCCATGGAAGATACCGATAATCATGGGATACATCTATCTTCCTCTTAGACCCATGGAAGATACCGATAATCATGGGATACATCTATCTTCCTCTTAGACCCATGGAAGATACCGATAATCATGGGATAAATCTATCTTCCTCTTAGACCCATGGAAGATACCGATAATCATGGGATACATCTATATTCCTCTTAGACCCATGGAAGATACCGATAATCATGGGATACATCTATCTTCCTCTTAGACCCATGGAAGATACCGATAATCATGGGATACATCTATCTTCCTCTTAGACCCATGGAAGATACCGATAATCATGGGATACATCTATCTTCCTCTTAGACCCATGGAAGATACCGATAATCATGGGATACATCTATCTTCCTCTTAGACCCATGGAAGATACCGATAATCATGGGATACATCTATCTTCCTCTTAGACCCATGGAAGATACCGATAATCATGGGATACATCTATCTTCCTCTTAGACCCATGGAAGATACCGATAATCATGGGATACATCTATCTTCCTCTTAGACCGATGGAAGATACCGATAATCATGGGATACATCTATCTTCCTCTTAGACCCATGGAAGATACCGATAATCATGGGATACATCTATCTTCCTCTTAGACCCATGGAAGATACCGATAATCATGGGATACATCTATCTTCCTCTTAGACCCATGGAAGATACCGATAATCATGGGATACATCTATCTTCCTCTTAGACCCATGGAAGATACCGATAATCATGGGATACATCTATCTTCCTCTTAGACCCATGGAAGATACCGATAATCATGGGATACATCTATCTTCCTCTTGGACCCATGGAAGATACCGATAATCATGGGATACATCTATCTTCCTCTTAGACCCATGGAAGATACCGATAATCATGGGATACATCTATCTTCCTCTTAGACCCATGGAAGATACCGATAATCATGGGATACATCTATCTTCCTCTTAGACCCATGGAAGATACCGATAATCATTTTAATGCAACAGTTTCAGTTTGCCTTTAGTGCTATTTTCCTACTTCCTTCAGATTGCAGGGCCGAATGCGTAATCTTTCCCGCGATCTTTAACGTGGACTCACACAATCTATTATGCAATAGTCTTTTTAGTCTGCTTTTCTAGACTTGACTTTGCCGATTTTGACATGTATTCTTAAACTGACATTGCACATACTTATGAATAAAGCACTGTACATTGTGAGGAAGCATGTCTTTTTGTCTTAATTTTGTAAATCGTTTGCTAAAACGTCAAATATTTCACCTTCGTCGTCCATTTTGTCGGTGTACAAAATCATAATAGTCGTTAAATCCACCAACGGGTTAAATACAACTGTTATATCAAACCTTACACAGTGGTTCAATCATTCAATAGGTTCAAGTATTCCAAATAGAGTTATACGTAGCACAACAATTTCAAATAGTCGGAAAACGGAAATCAAAATGGCTACCTTTAAAAATAATTTCCAGCATATTTCATATTAGGCGAGTTTCGACAGCCAATGAAAATGGCACATTTTTTTAAATCCTATATTAGGCGAGTTTTGTAGACAATTAAAACGGAGGAAACTAATATTAGGCGAGTTTGGTTGATATTGGCCGAGTTTGGTCGATATTGAGCGAGTTCTGGCATATATTGTCTTCAATTGTCTGACATTGGTACAGTAATTGTCTCTGTATCTCGTCAAATACGTAATAGTTGATTAATAATGATTAATACAAGGTTTTTTTCAATAGTCTAAAAACTCTCCACACTGTCTGCTTTGATTGATCCTCTTATAAACGACTTAACAAATTGGAGCCTGGTCCGCTGATTCTCTTGACTGTCATAGTTCATGGTGGTTGCAAATACCGGCCTCAATTGATAGAGCGTGCTTTCGCAATCCTGAGGTTGCAATATCTTCTGCTATTTGATAAAATATCTTTAACTGTGAAATCTTTGTCTTATTGTATTTTGTATATTATCTGACTGGTATAACCCTTGGCGTCTTGATTAATTGTTGGAGGTAGACACGTTCAACACCTTTGGGATTTTGTTATTTCTTAGGAATACAATGATAAAGGACTGCACATTCATTGCGACACAATAAAAATGAATATTGCCATTGTTTGAAAATCATTATATTGTGACACAATTAAGTTAAACATAGCAACTGTTTGAACATCGTAACCAAGGTTTTATTTACAAAACATGTCTCAGATATGTAAACAAAATACGCCCTCTGTACCAAAAACACAAGGAAAACTTATCAAATAAAACAAACACAAGACATTTTGTGGAACATCATGGTTAATAGAATTACCAACCACTTTAAAGTTGATTTCTTTATAGTTCAAATGCTTACTGAGAACTGAAATGAAACAGTAGTATCAGTGGGATTTTCAAAAAAAAATGCGCATGAGCTGCCGAAAAAATCCCCACATTATGTTGCATTCCCAAATATATGCCACTATTAGTGATTGTACTTTGGTATGTTGGCGTGCATGATTGCTTCTCCTACCGTAAATCATGTGGCAGTGACGCAACTGTCACGACCACATTATAATGGGGCACAAAATAATTTCTTGGACGTGGCCATTTGTATATATATATGCCTACAGGTTTCAAGCGATAATCATCTTAAATTGTAAGATTACTAAAATATCGTTGTTTCAGCATGGCAATTTGTTTCTTTTTGTATACAAATGCTTACGAATCATACTAAATTCTGTTACGAAACTAGTATTGTAGGCTTTAAATGGGCAAAGTGTCCGTGCCTCTTGACTGACGTATCAATACCGGACTCAGTTGACTCACCCTCCTCTCGCCAGGTTCTCGAAATCATTAAGTTGCAAAAACTTCTATAATTTGATGAAAATATTTCTTCAACTGTGAAATTTGTGTCATCTTTAACATTTAAACAGACTAGTATAAACCTTTGGCTTCTTTATTATTTTCTTGGAAGTAGACACGTTCAACACCTATGGAATCTCGTTATTTCTTGAAAATATAATAAAACAGGACAGCATGTTCATTGCGACACCATAAGGATGATCATTCTATTATTTGAACATCAAAACAAAGGTTCCTTTAAAGTGTTGACGTAAGAAATATCTCAGAGGTAAGCATTTTCCAGTTCCAAAATTGATCAGAAGAGTTCGCCAAATTATGTTTTTTACAAAACAAAAACACTGATAATGACAGCAAGCATATGGAAATGAAGCATCCTATTTAATCTATTAATCAATTAAGTGAAGTACCGCACCAAAACTTATGATAGGTGATAACGTGGAGATGTAAGAATCTCAATCAGAGGCAATCAAACAAGCCTTGGTTTTGCAAGAAAGTGGTTAACCCATTACCTGATTCTACTGGTCGCCACCAGGGATATACCTATACAATAAATCCAAGCAATAGATCTTACATGTTTAACAATGTGCCCTGTAACCGTGTGACATTTAACGGGGTTTATGTTTAAACTTTTGGCTTCTGAGCTTGTTTCTATAGTTTTTCACATAAGTATTGTACTCAGAGTAGTGACAAAAGCAACAATTTACAATTTAGCACAAAATATTTCAGTATGCATGTAATCTCAGTTTAGTTCTGGCTGGTGCGTTGTTCAACTTTTGCGCTGTTGTTCCATGGTTTGGTTTGTGATTGTTTGTTCTTGTGTTCCATGTCTTTGACATGTACCCTATGCCATAAAACGGAGTTTATGTTTAAACTTTTGACTGCTGTGCTTGTTTCTGTAGTTTTTTTCCATATAATTATAGTTCTAATGATATTTGCCAGAAGACAATGCATTCAAACACAAGTGCAGTAAATAACAAAACGCTCATAAACACAAGAATTTGCCGCAC
Organism: Mya arenaria; assembly: GCF_026914265.1. Classification (NCBI taxonomy): domain Eukaryota; kingdom Metazoa; phylum Mollusca; class Bivalvia; order Myida; family Myidae; genus Mya; species Mya arenaria. Next base: position 91,680,594 of record NC_069124.1, read on the forward strand.
GAACTATGCAAATGATAGACAGATGTTTTGCATATTAACGATACTTTGAAGAAAAAAATCCGAAAATAAATTAACATGGCAGATGGTTTGATCAATGCTGCATTAACATTGTGTTATCAGGGCTTTTTCATCACCTTTTAATATGTGTTCTTAAAGCCTTGCGTACCCGAGATGATAAGATTAAAGTTAATGGATAAATACTTTTATAATTGAATGAGTGTTGAAACGTAAAGGTAAGACAGACTTCTTGGATAGGGGACATTAAGCTCAAAATTATTTTTAATAGAAAAATAATGTTGTAATGTGCATTAAAAGATTTAAAAAAGTACATAACAATAAATTTCAGTGGACGGTTGACAAGACAACGCTGTTCTTTGTCACGTTGTCTGGAGATGTTGAGTGCTAGTACGGCTAGTACGGCAGGGGACGGTTGCCAAGACAACCCTGTTCTTTTTCTGGTTGCCTGGAGATGCAGAGTACGAGTACTGCTTGAGACGTTTGACAAGATAACGCTGTTCTTTGTCACGTTGTCTGGAGATGTAGATTGCGAGTACGGCAGTGGACGGTTGGCAAGATAATGCTGGTCTTTGTTACGTTGTCAGGAAATGCAGACTGCGAGTACTGCTAGGGACGGTTGACAAGATAACAATATTTTGTCACGTTGTCTCGAGATGCAGACTGCGAGTACTGCTGGGGACGGCTGACAAGATAACGATGTTTTTGTCACGTTGTCCTGAGATGCAGAACGCGAGTACTGCATGGGACGGTTGACAAGATGGCACTGTTCTTTATCGTGTTACGTGGAGAGGCAGTTACTAATGGGGACAGTTGATAAGAAGGCATTATTGTTCATGATGTTGCCTGGAGAGGCAGTTACTGCGGGGGACGGTTGAAAAGATGGCACTGTTATTCGCCATTTTTCCTGGAGGGGCCGGTTATGCAGGGGACGGTTGACAAGATAACACTGTTCTTCGTCATGTTGCCTGGAGAGGCAGTTAATGCAGGGGTTGGTTGAAAAGATGGCACTTTTCTTCCTCACGATGCATGGATGGGCAGTTTGGAATTGTTCAATGGTATGGGGATTATTTTCAGAGTTTATGCAATGTTCCGTTACTAAATTGGTGAATGGTGCGTGTACTAATAATCTTATTCAGGTAAATATCACGCCACAATAATACCAAGCAGCGAACGACAATGCAAGCCTGTTGTTTATATATATGTACGATATATATATTGTCTCTGGCAACATGTGTGCCAAGTTATACATATTGAACGGTCATTGAGTTTCGGGTGACGACGCCGACAGCAACACCAAGTATGCGTGTCCTCTACTTACAGCAACACCAAGGATGCGTGTCCTCTACTAACAGCAACATCAAGGCTGCGTGTCCCCTACTTACAGCAACAACAAGGCTGCGTGTCCTCTACTTACAGCATCACCAAGGCTGCGTGTCCTCTACTTTCAGCAACACCAAGGCTGCGTGTCCTCTACTTACAGCAACACCAAGGCTGCGTGTCCTCTACTTACAGCAACACCAAGGATGCGTGTCCTCTACTAACAGCAACATCAAGGCTGCGTGTCCCCTACTTACAGCAACAACAAGGCTGCGTGTCCTCTACTTACAGCATCACCAAGGCTGCGTGTCCTCTACTTTCAGCAACACCAAGGATGCGTGTCCTCTACTTACAGCAACACCAAGGCTGCGTGTCCTCTACTTACAGCAACACCAAGGCTGCGTGTCCTCTACTTTCAGCAACACCAAGGCTGCGTGTCCTCTACTTACAGCAACACCAAGGCGGCGTGTCCTCTACTTACAGCAACAACAAGGTTGCGTGTCCTCTACTTACAGCAACACCAAGGATGCGTGTCCTCTACTTAAAGCAACACCAAGGCTGCGTGTCCTCTACTTACAGCAACATCAAGGCTGCGTGTCCTCTACTTACAGCAACACAGTGTCCTCTACTTACAGCAACACCAAGGCTGCGTGTCCTCTACTTTCAGCAACACCAAGGCTGCGTGTCCTCTACTAACAGCAACACCAAGGCTGCGTGTCCTCTACTTACAGCAACACCAAGGATGCGTGTCCTCTACTGACAGCAACACCAAGGCTGCGTGTCCCCTACTTTCAGCAACACCAAGGCTGCGTGTCCTCTACTTACAGCAACACAAAGGCTGCGTGTCCTCTACTTACAGCAACACCAAGGCTGCGTCTCCTCTACTTTCAGCAACAACAAGGGTGCTTGTCCTCTACTTTTTGTCAACATTGCGAGAGTATTCAGCTTCGAGGAAAGCGATTACTGAAGATGATTATGATTTAAAAGGAAATTACAATACCTAAATTTCTTTTTTTCCACGAATATCAGACAAAGCTAACAAATGTCTCGCAGACCGAACCCACACGTTCGTCTGATTTTGTTGTGTATTTTGTAGTCGAACAAGGGTATTCGAAGTCATTATTAAGGCCAGAGTTTTTCGTATTACTACACATGAGCGTATTGTAACTGGCAAGATGTGCACCAAGTTTCATTTAAACAATCTTGAAAAGATTTTGAATCAAAGATTTAAGTTTTTTAGTCTTCGCAAAGGTTTTACTTTTTGGTTTTCTTTAACGAAGTAATTTTCTCATATACATAATGTTCTGTGAATTGTTAACTTGTTTCTTTTTTGCAGCTTAACTTTGTCTGCAATCTTATCTTTGAATGATGTTAGTGAATATGCTATATGCTCTCGAACACTATATATATTAACAATTCAAATCAGTCGAAACTTTCATAAATCTAAATCAATAAAAGAAAAATGCCCAAAAGAGACTTTTAATAATATACTAAATATCCTTTCGAATACCGCTACCGTACATCGACGCGCTACCGTAGGCGCCTAATGCAGACCAACTTTTCAAGGGTGCTGGTTACCGCTACTGTTTTACTGTAGGAATACTGTAGACGACTGAAACGTACCGAAAACGTAGGTACGTCCAGTTCCACAGCAACAAAATGCACATTTTCTACAAATTTGTGTACGTTTTTCATTAAAATAAGAAGGATTGTGAATTTTAAAAACAACATTAATACGCTATGGTACTTTGTCTTAGAAACAGTTACTACACTACGGAATTTCTTTCAAATATAATAACCATGCACAAATAAGCAACGGTATTTCTTTAAAAAATAGTCATTCAACATTATTCGCCTCTGGCATTTGTAAATTTGCTTTTATAAAATAGCATGATTATGCTTTTCCTCTTGTATCAGAAGTACGCTGTGGTATCACTGTTAAATTTAAGAAATGAGCAAAACTGCGCAGTGGTATTACTGTGATATTTGTTTTAAGGACTGTGTGTTAACTTCGATAAGGTAGACATTTCATGTTTAAATTAAACTAAATCAGTCACTTAAGTGCACTTTGGTAGCGTTCTTGAATCTAGAAGTATACAAAACTACGCAACGGTATTTCCTGTATAAACATAATACGTAATCAACATAACACAACCCATTTCAAAGGCGACGTTGCCTTTGAAGGTCATTCAACGCTAGTTACGCTTCCTTTTAAAACTGTTGAAATATATGGTATAACTTTCTTATAAATCAAACCGGACATCTATTACTTGATCGCTATAAAGTTATCATGGAAACCATAGTGACTGCAAATGTATCAACAGAACATCCATTACAAAATAGCTGTCACAGTTGCCATGAAAACCACTGCAATAGACAATTAACCAACCGGACAAATATCACAAGGTCGCATCAAGGTTACATTGGAACCACAGTGACTCCTGTTATGAAAGTTGTATGGGAAAGGAGCATGACTTAATAAAACATGCATCAATACATATCTGTCGATGAAGCAATGATCAAATGTTACGGTCACCATTCAAGAATCGTTGGTGCTCCGTGTGTCATGGGGTATCTCAGGAATTACCAGGCGTACTTAAGTCGAAAGATAGAAGTAGGGTTGACTCGAACAGTTGTAAAGAACTGAAGAGAAACATCACAGGATGATCATGTTGTATTTGCCGACAAGTTTAAAACATCAGTTCCTCTGGCGTTTGGAAAAAATCTATACATTTGTGTCACGCATTAAACACCGGAAGGACATATTGGTCAATCGCAAAATCAGTCCACGAAAAGAGATGGCAAAGTTAGGATGCTCAGCAGAGGGGAACACATGGCATGAAATATTTCGGACCGGAAGCTTATGTCCACTGTATGGGAATAATCAAAACAACCCGATGACATGTTTCAATCCTAAAATAAATAGCCAACAGAACAAGGTTTTGACGGAAGAAGTAAATACAAAAGGAAAGTGGGAAAACATGCATCAAAGTTATTTTTTAATTAAAAACGAACATGGGTGTTGTAGACAGTCAACATTTACAGTGTACCAACACAAAGTGCTTATTTGTAGACCTAATTTGTGTGGTTTGCCGTGGACATCTCGCTTGTGATTCATCATGTTAAAGCGTCAACCCTCCGGCTACCTATAAACTGTTTGAGAGAATGGTAATACTTTTTTTACAGTGTATTACAAACATGCTGTAGAATGTTAAATAGTAACCATAATCAGGTTTAATTACATATTGATCGTTGCATGTACCAAAATGAAACATGAACAACATCTTTTAAAATCAATCAGCTGTTTAATGTTTTATGTTTCTGTTTTTAGGTTGCAGAACAACTTATCGGTGGGAATAGCACACGTATAAGGAAATCCAAACAAACAAGCGACATTTTTAACTTGACCTCTTTGGCAATGTGCAGTGCAGAGTCAGCTTGCACGAGTATGATTCTAATGTTTATAAAATAAAACTCAAATGAAATGTTATTTTATTTAAGGGAATGTTTTATTTCGTATCGTGGCATTACCTCTAGGAAAGGCCGAATGGAAGTAAAGTTAAAACTGCCATAGTGTATCTATGCATGCACACGTGGTATAATTCCAAGATTGATCATAACATTAAAAGTCTCCGGCAATTTTGAAATACATATACCTGAAATGTTTGTACTAGAACTACCAGAGTGTATTAATGCATAATATTATCCTTTATGTACTTTAACAACTTGTTCAAAGAAGTAATTCCTATCTACATTACTCGCCTATAGTAGTTTTATAAACATTAAAAAGTAGCCAATACCGAAGATGTAAATTACCACAACCTACATATCACAGGATTACCATTGCGCTGTTTTGCATGTGCGTTTACCTACTGATGATTGTCTTCAATCAAATTACTACAACACACGTCTACGGTTATTCCTACATTTGTTCAAAATTCATCATATCCGTAGTGTATTAATGGGAAACCAATAAAATCCTTTTTATTGTATTAATGTGTTTATTAAAGGGTTTAAGTAAAAGGAAAATGTACATTTTCACTAGAACATTACCTAATTAGGGATAATGTATATGTCACTAATTCGTGAAATGCAAACTTGATTTATAAGGGTGTTATGTTATATAATTTTATGTAGTATATAATGCTTGTAAAACATGTACAATATTATAAAAATAAGCGGTATTCCCACGCTGTACGATAGCGGTAATCAGAAGCCGAAAATTTGAGTACGGTTTACACTGCTGTGGTAGTTCGCCGGTGTATGATAGAGGTAATGGGGACACCCGAATTTAGGGTCTGCATTAGGCGGCTATGGTAGCGGAAAGGATATCAAAACAATAAATGAATTTATTAAAGAACGGTACGAAATTGTTTGAGTACTAATCTGCGAGCTGTGCTGTTCAATTATATATTTGTACTGTCATGATTTTTCAACAGAGCAATTGGTTTTGAGGATGCAATTTCCCGATTCAAGTGATTTTAATCATTCTTTTTCTGTGACATCCTTGAACTACATTACTGCTCATATCGGTGCTTAAGTGTCAAAGGAGTTCCAGCAAAAAAGAAATATCTCGTTTCCCTAGAAACGGGAAGGTGGAAAAAGCATTTGCAACGGATCGTACGGGCATATTGATGTGTTTAAACCTCTCTTAGCCCACTCGGTGGGGATACATCTATCTTCCTCTACGACCCATGGAAGAGACCGATAACCAGGTTATGCAAAAGGTTCAGTTTGAATTGTATTCCTCCGTCTGCAGATAGAGTTGGGATCTCTAACCATAGAAGTACTTGGGGTTTACCTATAAGGTTATCATTATTTGTTTTATTGTTAAGTTTCCTCAAGTTAATGCATACTTTGAAAATATTGTTGGGATAAGAGTGAGGTATGTGCACTTAAACTGGTTTAAACCCTCAGTGAATTTACATGTTACTGACAGTTTCAAGGCGGTACCTAACAATCCTTGATAAACATACATGTATTAAGTTTTTTATATAAAGTATGTATGCACTGTGCTGCTTGTGGAGTTTCGTACTGTTCTTCCATGTTTCTTGTTTGTGATTTTATGTTCTATGTCTTTGGCGTTTGCCCAGTGCCATCAAACCGGGTTTATGTTTAAGCTTTTTGCTACTGGGCTTGTTTCGCATAAATATTTAGAGCTATTTTCCTACTTCCTGTGGATGGCAGGGCCGAATGTGTAATGTTGCCCACAATCTTAAACGTGGAGACAACAAAATTTATTGCGCAATAAAATACAACATTATCTAACAAATCTGCATACAAACCTTGCGATAAAGCATGTTCTTATGTTATGCGAGTATCATCTTTCCATTTAATAAAGTATTTGTTTTAAATGAAATATTCGTTTAATTTGACACTTGCTCTTTGGCACTATGTGATGCCCATATGTAGGTCTGGTTTATTTTTTCTTGCCGTATTTGTTAGAATTTTTATTGTAAATGCCGTGAATCTAGAACACCATGTAGCTGCTTTGCTTCATAGTATGACCGCTGTTGTTTTAGTTTCGTGCGCAAAAAGAATCCTGGTGACTATTTCGGTCACTCAACAGTTCATTCTTGTAGCGTTAATTTCTGCCCAATCTTCTTAAATCTTTATTATTCTGAGTTGTTTTAGTTCAAAAAGGATTCTCCACAAGAAATCATATTATCGCCATAGTAATTTTGACGACAGTTTACTGTTTAGTTGTTCCTGTGAAATGTGTGTCGCCTCTTTTCCGTGGCAATGTTGAAGACCATGCGCTACAATAATACAATGTAGGCAGCCCCAGTCTTGTTCTCAATCTAAGAATCCATAGTTAATGCGCCGTAGTATACATAGCAATTCATGGTAACTACGCCATAGTATATGCAACAATGCATGGTATACACAAACATTCATTGACTAGTACGGCTTCGTATACACAACATGCCATGGATCTTGCGCTTATCCACGGTTACTGCGCCCTAGTATACACAACAATCCTTGGTGACAACGCCATAGAATATACAACAAAAAAATTATTGGTAGCTGTGTCTTTTGTATACACAGCAATGCATGGTGGCTGCGCCTTAGCATACACTACGATCGATGATGACTGCTACTAAATATACATGAATGTAGTCCTTTAGCACATTATCTTGATTAAACTTGATTTTACACAAGAAATATATTTTATCATGATTTAAATAAGTAAAAAAATGATAGTCGCAGAACTCTTCAAATTGACAATTTTACACACACTTTATATGTGTGCTTAGTTTGATCTTGTTATAGACGACTTTTAAATTGGGGCCTGACCGGCTGATTCACTTCACTGACAAAGTTCATGGCTGTCACCAATACCGGCCTCAGTTAACAAGCCTTGCTTCGCAATCATACTCTTGCAATAGCTTTTCATAATTGATAAATAAAAATAACTGTGAAATATGTGTCTAATTGCCAGTCGTATCTGACTGGTTTGAACCTTTGGAGTCTTGATTAATTTCTTGAAGGTAGACACGTTTAACATCTATAGAATTTTGTTATTTCTTGGGAATACAATGATACAGGACAGTATGTCATTGCGACACAATAAAAATGAACATCAAAGTTGTTTGAACATCATTACATTACGACACGATTGATATGAATATTGCTGATGTTTGAACACTATTTCATTGCGGCACAATAACTAACTACAATAAGGATGAACATACTGTTTGAAAAACATTAACAAGCTTTCATTAACGTAATAACGTCAAAACATATCTCAGATGTAAACATAATACGTTCACTGTAACAAGAACACAAGGAAAACTTATCAAATAAAGCTACACAAGAACCTTTGTGGAATATCAAGGTTATTGGAATTACAAACAACTTTAATTTTGTTTATTAATAGTTGAAATGCTTACTGAGAACTGAAATGCAACAGTAGTATCAGTGAGAAAAATAAAACGAATTTCGCATGAACGCTTGATAAATAATCGCGCATTATGTATATGCAAATATATGCCACTATTAGCAACCAAATGTCCTTGATTGTACTTTTGTGTTGGCGTGCATGATTGGTTCTCCTACCGAAAGTAATGTGCCAGTGACGCAGCTGTCACGACCACATCAATAAATCGTTAGCTGTACGTGGCCATTAACTGTGACGGGACTGTAGTGATGTGTTACCCCTTCTTAGCATGCGTCCATATAGTTTGACAATTTCACATATATAGATGAGTATAGGTTTCAAACAACAATCAACTTAAATTATATTAAGAAGCTAGCAACCTGTCCCTTTTGAAGGGCCAGGTGTCAGTGCCTCTGGTGTGGCTAGTACCCACGCCTTGGTGAAAACGGACAACTTTGCAGCTGTACATTCTTTCAAGTTTCAAATTCGATCAGAAGAGTTTGCCAGAACTATTCAACCACTGTTGATTGTTTAACAAAACAAATACACAGCCATGACAGCCAGCATATGGAAATAAAGCATCCTATTTTATCTTTTAATCAATTGAATGACGTACAACACCAAACCATCTGATTTGTGATAACGTGCAGATGTAAGAATCTCAATCAGAGGCAATCAAACAGGCCTAATTGTTACCTGCTTTTGCTTGAGCGTGGTTAACCCCTCACCGGAGTTTTCCTATGCAATGAATCTTAGCAATAGGTCTAACATAATTTGTTTTCAAAGTAGTGACAAAAGCAACAATAAACAATTAAGCACAAAACAAACACTATAATAGAAATGCAGGTGATCCTTAATATGTCTCCATATGGAACAAATAACTGACATTCATTGTTCGAATAATGTACATGCTCCCCAACATTTATCCTTATCAAGTGTTCTTTAAATAACACTAAGATGCGTTCAAAATGCATGCAACAAATATTGAACACTTAGAACACGTCAAAGGCAAAATGTTCAGCTTGGGAACACAGAATGTGTTCATAATCGAGGTTTTCATAATGTTGACAAGGTGTTCAAATACATTTAATACCGTGTTCAAACACATTAACACCAGTGTTTAAATACATTTTACACCAGTGTTCAAACAGCCAGGTATTAAAAGAAGAAAATAAAACGAATTGCAGAAAAACAGTTTTATTCAAGGTGATTGTTTTATCAGACAAAATCAAAGCATTTACCAAAACAGTGTTAATGCATGATATAATTTTTTTTAAATGCTATTTCTGAAAACATCACAAAACAATTTCCATATAATTGGCAGAACAAAATATACTTAAATAATACTTTATTATTATTATTCATGTAGCTTTTTTAAAATACATTTTACATTGATTTGTTACCCCAAAAAAATGACAGTTGCATTTTAGGCATATAGTTACACTAAAATGATTCATTAATCGAGCTAAAGCACAACAGGCTGAGTAGTGTATTGAATAAAATTTAAAGTATATATTTGACAATGTTGTTTGTTACAATAATAAACACAGTTAATTATTAAAGACAAAATCTGCATATCCGTGTATTCAAATTTATAGTTCCACTATGACATCACAATAATAATTTGAAACATTTTGTAAAACAAATGTACCTTTGACAAAAATCAAAAAACATAAAGTAACAAAATTGTGTTGTACGCACATTTGACATCTCCTTCGAAGTGCAGGTTCTGCGCCGGATTTTATCTTCAGCAAGCCATCAATTTCTGTATCCACTTCACACTATATAAGATGAAAAACACTAAGTATACTGAATGACATTTTAAAAAGTATGTTTCAAAATAATCATTCAATTTACAATGACTTTTTTCATTTGAACAATATTGTACTGCTAAGGGCCATAAATACCAGGGGTTTCAAATGGCCCTGTAGGTATTGTTCTATGCCTACCTGCTTTCTTTTGTACTGTCCCTTCATAGCGTAGAGTCATCAAATTCCCGCCACCCGGCTACATGCACACAAGAGGAAACCCCTGATTATGCAATTCTTTATAAATATTATTTGAACCTTTTTGTAATATTTTTGTTTTAAATGATGTAAACATGCATAAAAGGATTACATGACACAGTTAATGGTTGGCGGATGATGTGTGCTCTTTTTCTCCCTGTCGATTTTTGTCTCGCTTTCGATAAGCTGCAATGATCCGAGGACAATACTAGAGACCTCATCTCTTTTCTGGAATGGTTAAATGAAACAAAACACTATTACTATGAATATACTTGAAAATTAATAAAAACAATTAACATTTATTTCCTCACCAGCCCTTAGAAAAACATTGCAGAGACCCGTGAACTTAAAATCTAATTAATCAACACTTTGGTCATTTCACCATTAAACACATCGTAGTCTTATAGATATTTCTTGCAACTTTTATGTACAGTGAAATTTGTTTTCGCGAGGAAAGAAACACAAGTAACTACATTGAATTATCAACCGGTAATTAAGTTTGGTAAGTAAAATACAAATGACCATATGAATGCACGTGTATAAAGGGGTGCGTTTTAACTATTAACGCATTATATGTTTGTTCGAAAAGTATGCTTAAAAGAAAAACCACTTTGATCTAAAATTACCTTTCTTTGCCATGTAACTAACACGCCGTTGCCCAGAATTCCAGAAATCGTGTTGGTCTATTTTTAAATCCAAATGCTCTGGACTCGGTTTGAACGGTGGTGTTCAAAAGCTATGATTCAGTGAATTCATAACTATCATTTTCAATTGTTTGTATAAGACGATATATTACAAAGAAGCCAATATCAATAACAATTCAAGAATAGCTCAAGAAATATGGAGAATGTTCACGTATAACAATATTGTGAATAATAATAGATATAAGAAGCTGTTTATCGATATATTTAGATACATTATGGGAATGCAGATGATTAGTGGTGTACGGTTACGACTTAAACAATATCATTGATAAATAGGTTTCTTCTTTTATATGCCTGTACCAAAAATTTACATAAATTTACAATAGTTGTTTTGTTATTACTACTAACTAGTTGAGTAAATTTAAACATGCTGGGTTTAACATAAAAATACGTTTTAATAAAAATTGAACGTAGGTCATTGAAACAATTACATCTCATAACAAAATGAAATTCATCCTCAATTTCCTGTGTATGGCATAATAAACATAATCTTTCATTTCTTGGCGCAGTCTGTTTTGTCCGTACCTGCCATCTTCAATACATAACCTGTTCGCTGATACAAGTAATTGAGTGAGGTTTTTCTATTAGTTTTGTTACATAATTTGTTAAGATACTCAGCAGATGCAAGTTTAGAATATTAAGTTTCGCACTGTTAGCAATATCAGCGCGCCACTTTTGTAGAAAACTATCGATTAAACGTTGTTTAAAGACTTGAGCAAAGAGTTTGACATTATAATTTCCCGGATTGACCCAGACGTTTAAAAATACATTCTCCTCAAGTAAACATTTAACGTTAGATGCCCAAGTTGTGAGGCCTTCCTCGCATAAATCAAATAAAATATTATTATACTGTTGTTCTTTGAACCAATATTTAATAATTAGCACGTATCTGTTAATATATATATATATATATATATTGGATAACGCTCTAATTCTCCGTAAACAGCCGCTGTACATGTACTTTGCTTAACTCCTAGAAGCGATTTGCAAAATTTTAGGTGGATCCAATCTATTTTTTTCGATTTAGAAACCCCCCTAACAGAATTCGCATAGATAAGGATCGAACCTACAAATGAGTCAAACAATTGAAGTGCAATTTTCGGAGGTACGTCATATTTGTTAATATTTTTGTTTAATACGTTCATAGCCTTTAGAGCCTTACCTTACATATTGATTATTTAAAACGAAAGTGCCCGTGTAGTTAAATACTGTGCCTAGGTAGTTAAAGTTGTCAACTACTTCAAGTGGTACGCCACTATAGACCCAAGTTTCATTAGCCCTAACCGGTCCGTTTTTACGGAAAACTACAACCTTAGTTTTGGCTATCTTTACTTCTAAGCTCCACTTTTGGCAATAATTGTAAAGATGGTCTAAACTTTTTTGTAAGTATTCTACTGAGTTTCCAATTATTACCATATCGTCTGCAAAAAGTAATATCATAATACATAAATCGTATAGGCTAATATCACAGTCAACGTGCTGTTGTAGAAACAGTTCTAGATCTTCTACGAATAATGCAAACAATACCGGCGAATTATTTTGTCCTTGGCGTAAACCAATATAAATATCAAAGAAATCGGAGACGGAATTGCAATGTTTGACACACTATTTTTCCACAGAATACATTGCTCTGAATAATTTAAGACGTTTCCCATCCAACCCCAATTTAAAAAGTTTGTACCACAGAGCATTCCTATAAACAGAGACAAATGCCTTTTTGCGCATGGTAATCGTAACTAATTAAAAATGGCATTTTCGATAACATTATGTAAAACAAATATTGCATCTTCTGTGCTAGATCCCTTTCGAAAATCAAACTGGGCATCCGACAGCAAGTTATTTTCAACGAACCAGTTTTCGACTCTTTTAAGTGAGCACACGTGTAAATATTTTTCCTAGATTACTAACTAAGGTAATGCCTCTATAATTGTTAGGGTCATTAACGTAACCCTTCTTATGTATCGGTACGGTATATCAAAATATAATTTACATCCAATTAAAAAGCACCTGAACATTTTTAAAGCAAAAAGTAATGTCAGGCATCGTGTGAACCTTTGAAGCATTGAGACCGTGAACACCCAGCGAGTACGGAGCATGATATAAATTAAATCAAACATTAACATAAGCCTTGAACACTTGTGCTTTCTAATGTCTAAAACTGAACGAATCCGGACGCGTATTAAACGTCCGGCGTTTTTGTAGTGCATATGGAACTTATAAACGAACACTTGTTTTTCCTGGTTTAACTAAATATTGTGCGAATACAAGATCCCGAAAATATATCCTTAAATGAACATGACATTTATCTAATCTAATTAATATTGGACTTAGGTCGTTCTTACTCCAAACCGCATACCTTTAACTTTTAACATATTGTGCTAATTTAGTTACCGACTGGAGCAAATGATCGTTTACGATTAATTAGCATGTTGCAATATATCTAATGAATACCAAATTTCCAATTGTTTTCCAAAATCAAATAAATTTCCGAAAGTGAGATGAGAATTTTAGATGATTGCTATATTATGATCGAGTAATGGCGCTCTTAGAATTTATGTCAGTTCTAACAATATATTTTCTCTATTTATTTGCTATTTAACTGTTTTCTGTGTTTTTAGATGGCCATTAAGAATAACACGATACAGCACATCCTACCAGGGGAAGTAGTCTCCAACACAACAAGCGCAATGTGTAATGAGACAGACTCCTTGCAAATATACGAAAAAGCCCTTCTTCGTCACCGATTTATTTAATTGATAACTAGATATGTTTTAGAAAAATAAAAGTAATTATCGTGATTTTTTAAAAGCCTTAGTGCCACTTAGGATTAGATTTACAGAGGGAAAAAAAATTGAGTAAATTTTTTTTGATACAGTCTGATCAATTCCCGATGCTTTATTGAAAAGAAATGCATGGGAAATACCAACAAAATTCCAAACTGCTCCAGTGACTTACTATATGCTAATGAAGCAGATAAGTGGGCGGAGCATAGCATCAATGTTGTTTAGTGAAAAATCGCAGATAGGTACTCGCTCATGTTTTTGTACAATCCACTTTTTGTTTATGCCGAAACAAAGTGTCAAATCATTAGGAGTGTTAAAGCTGCACTCTCACAGATATACCATTTTTACAACTTTTTTTTTATTTTTTGTCTTGGAAAGAGCAATTTTTTGCGTAAATATCTGCAAACCGATGATATAAGATTGCTGACAAAAAATCAGATCGTAGATTTTCCTATTTCCGTTCGATAATTAATGTTTTATGGCTTAAACCGTTACTAACGGTATAAGAAAAATGCATAAAACATCAATTTTTGAACTTAGAAATAAAAATCTGCGTTCTTATTTTTTTCAGCAGTCTTATATAACTGGTTTCCATGGATATTCGTAAAAATTGGCTCGTTCCAGGACAAAAAATAAAAAAAAAGTTGTCAAAACGTTCAATCTGTGAGAGTGCAGCTTTAAAACTAAGATTCTTCAAGCTTGAACCCTTCAGCAAATGTTGATATTTGGTAAAATATCGTCTTAGAAGAGCACATATTTTCAATTTTATCTATTTATTTCTATATTTTTTTATTTAATTTATTTATTTATTTTTATTATTATTATTATTTTATTACATCACTAAAACATAGTGACGTTGAATAATTCAATATAAGAAAATATTAGAGGAATGTTTACTGTTTACAAATATGCGGAAGGATATAGTTTCTTGCCAAAAGATATTAAGCAATGTCTTTTTTCACAAAATTCAAAATGTATGTATCAAACCAGAATATTCACCACCTGCACTGGAAAGACAAAAAAAACTTACATTATTGTTTCGAATGAAATGGAAGCTTAATTGTAAACGTATGAAGTTTGGCACCAAAACCAGGTGACTGTTAGGAATGGACGAACGAACACAAACCTTATGTGGCTTCACACTCACATCAGCGTAACAGGCATCAAAAAAGTATTCGCCCATTACCTCTTCAAAACAACAAACTACAGCAACAGTAATATAGCTTGTATAATCAGTATTGCCATGATCTCAAAATAGAAACGGTACGCACGATTTGTTATGAAACAGGTGTCTTCAAGCATTCTTGCTTAATGGACTATACTTGACAGACAAACGCTAAAGCCATTAAAAAAAGGGAAATTGGTTAGACAAAACCATAGTGTTTTTCCATGAAGATTGTGGCTTTAAAGTTACTTTTATAGCTTATGATGGTTACTTGGTTGACAGATTAACAGTCTGTTTTTACCTATTATATTTAAGTTAAGTGATTTAATCGGCTTCTTTTTAACAAGCCATAATAACCATATTAGTTTAAGAAATTATTGCAAAGTAAGACACGTCTTTTCCATTTCTACACTCAATATGAATATTGTAATAAAAACCATTGGTTAAAACAATATTTATTTCAATAAGCTTTTGAGCTTATGCTGCTATGTCTTGCTTCCGTCATTCTTTCAAGCTTCTTATGATGGTGTAAAGTCTGCTTTGAAATTTATTCAATATTTACTGGTTTTAGTGTTGTGAATAGGTTGCAAGGTGAAGGACAGGAGTATGATGAAGTAAGTCTTAATATGCTTTCGGGAAAGACAACATGGGTGAAATGGAGACAAAATAAACGGAAAGGAACGGTAGGATGGGAAAACGTGGACAAGTCAGGTAAATGTTAATTGGGTTTGCTCTGATATACAGGAGGCTAGAAGCGTTTACGTTTGGCGAATTTAGTAATGAATGTGGTTGAATATACTTTTTTGGTAGGATACGTGGCTTCTATAGATCCAAGAAGTAGAAGTAGTAGTAGTTGTAGAGAAAAATGCCTAACATAGGATAACTGATCGAATAAATGACATACCTAAACTTTATAAAGTGGACAGGTGAAGACGAATTGGTAGGTATCATTCAATGTTCGACATTGGCAATTGCGGCCATTGACAATATTTTTTAAGAGAATACGTTCACTAGATAACTACAGTGTATCCGCAACCTTGCGACGATATCCAGTATAAACATGAACACTGAACTTTATAGTGGGTGAATAGGGCCAACAATTAAAAAGTTGCTACTAATATTGTTTTGTTGATGGGGTTAACTGGGTTTCAGATTGTTTTTGAATTTGGTGCGGTAAACCGTTTTTTGTATTTTATTTTATACAGTAGAAAAAGTGTTATTTCAAAAAGTTATAAATGTGTATATTAGATAAGATACCCATTCCGCATCCTTGTTTTGACAGAAAAAAAACAATTGTTGGTTTATACACAAAAGTATTATTCAATTCAACAAACAGCCTTTTTCTTGAATTTGCATTTCACAAAAAAAATATTTCTTTGTTCTCTCATAAAACCCTATAAAATGGCGTTCATTTTTTAAACGAGCCGCTAAACGAAAGTTGCATTTTTTTTTCGAAAATAGAAAAGGCAAAGTCTTTGAAACTTGTATACATGTTATCAATAAAACCATCCATTCGAAAGAAAAAATAAATTAAAATACAAAAAAGCATTGATATTCTCATTTTGGTCTTGCCGAAAGAGGTGGAATACCTTCAGTGTTAATGAATGTAGTGCCTTACACGCCTATAATTCGATGAAATGAGTTGCAAAAAAAGGTAAGATTGTCAACAAAATCAAGCTATTGAAATAATTACACCCTTTTTGAGTGAAATGATCCTTTGACGGTTACACCAAACTGGTTCTCACACGTTGAACCATGTCTTCAAATATCGTAATACGGGTTGTGGTATGGTTCAAACGTGTTCATTCGACTTGAAAATATTTACAATGCGATCGTTGCTAGTTAATTTAAAATGTGTTATTACTAGTTCTACTTTGTAACTTGATATACTTATTTGTTAAGCATGTTATAGAATATCCATGTTTTGAAAAATGTTTTATAACTGATTCTGCTAAATGGTTCGATCAAGAATGCAGAAATGCTAAGAACTTATATAAAAACGCCTTGAATGTTTATAATAATTCGCATAGTGATCGAGACAGAGTTGAATTGTGTAGATTTAAATGTTTGTATAAAACTACTGTGTCAAAGAAACGTAGAGCTTTTTAATTTAAACGTTTAAAACAGTTTGAAAATTTGAAACGTAATAGGCCTAAAGAATTCTGGAGATATTTTCGTTCACAGATCGCAAATAAAAATGTTAATGTACCTCTGGAGGATTTTAAAAATCATTTCGAGCAAATGTTTGCTTATATTAATCATGATAATAATGAGGAAGCTGAAAATTTTAACAGGAACTATGATTTTAATGAATTTGATAATATTTTGGGAGACCTAGATTACCCGATTACATACGAATGCAGTTCGTAAAGCTGTTGCCTTGCTTAAGAAGAATAAATCTCCGGGTGAAGATAAATTGCTAAATGAGTATTTTATTGAAGCATGTGATATCTTAGTTGGAAATATTACAGAGATTTTCAATAGCATTTTAAACTGCAGAAATTTTCCGATAGCTTGGACTAAGGGACTAAGGGAATTATCATACCAATACACAAAAAAGGCGATAAGACTGACGTTAACAATTATAGAGGAATAACTCTGTTAAGCAATTTTTCGAAACTTAATCAGCGAATATCAAAATTGTGTGACGAAAATAATGTTATTTCTGACGCCCAGTTTGGTTTTAAAAGAGGTCGGTCTACAGTTGATGCAGTTTTTATTCTTCACTCAATTGTTCAAAAATATGTAAACTTGAACAAACGATTATATTGCTGTTTTATTGATATGAAACGTTGTTTTGATTCCATATATTTGAATGCGTTATGGTTGAAGTTGTATAAATCCAATTTAGATAGTAAAATGTTACGTATTATACGCAGTATGTACCAGTCAGTTAAGTCCTGTGTAAAACACTGTGATAGTTATTCAGATTACTTTGATATCGCAGTAGGCTTAAGGCAAGGGGAGATAATGTCCCCAATATTGTTTTCTCTATTTGTTGAAGACTTGGAATTATATTTACAAAATAGAAATGATTGTGGGTTAGCTTTGCAGGATATATGTTTAATTTTATTACTATTTGCCGATGATATGGTCGTACTTGGTGAAACCCCAGAAGATTTACAAATGTCACTAGTTAGATTACATAATTACTGTACTACTTGGGGTTTAGAGGTAAACATTGCTAAGACAAAAATTGTGGTATTTCGCAAAAGGGGTGGTACAAAACGAAATGAGACTTGGATATATGGAAATGAAAACGTGCAGATTGTTAACGATTTTAACTGTTTAGGCGTTACGTTGAATTATACTGGTTTCAATCTTAATACCCAAACACTGTACGGTAAAGGTTTAAAAGCAATGAACACGTTGTTGTCTAATTTAAAAAGGTATGAATGTAAACCAAGGCTAGCACTGCAGTTATTTGATGCCTTTGTTTCATCTATTATTACATCTGGTTGTGAAATATGGGGATTTACAAAATCTGCACAGTTGGAGAGGATACATTTGAAGCTTTGCAAAACTATACTTGGGGTTAGACAAACAACATCCAACGCTGCTATATATGGTGAATTGGGTAGATACCCGTTACATATTAATATATATTTACGGATTTTAAAATACTGGTTTAAACTTAAGAAAAGTGATAATATAGTTATTCAATCGGTCATTGGAGATGCTATGTTAGATATTGATAATGATAAATCAAACTGGTTTAGTAATGTGATGAACCTTCTTACACGATATGGATTTTATTATGTATGGTGTGATAATTCACAGATAAACGAAAACCATTTTATTTGTATTTTTAAACAACGTCTTATAGACGAATATTTACAGCAATGGCAACGAAATGTCAACGAAAATGGTATTTTAACTTTGTACTTAGAACTAAAAACCTCATTTGAATTTGAATATTATTTAGAAAATATCGCGTCAAGAAGACTGAGAATTGCTATTACAAAATTACGTATTTGTTCCCATAATCTAAGAATACATACTGGTAGATATGATAGACTGGAAAGAAACTTGCGTCATTGTCAATTATGTGATTCTAATGAATTAGAAGATGAGTATCACTTTATGTTTAAGTGTTCATTATATGTTATGTTAAGACAAAATTATATTAAACGTTATTTCAGAGTTAGACCTAGTATGTTTAAACTTGTTCAGCTGTTAAATACACAAAATAAATCTGAAGCATTTATGTTAGGTAAATATATATCGGAAGCATTTAAGATTCGTAATACTTTATTAGTGAATATATAAACCATATCATTAATTGTTCATCGTAATAAGTAGTTTTTTGTTTTTTTTTACATTATCATTTAGAATATTTAAATCACGTTTTACCTTTAAGTAAGGATATTTAATTATATTGTCGTCATGTATTCAATTATATATTGAAAATTATTGTTCCAACATCTATACATATACAAATGTCAAATAAAAACCTTGTACTAACTTTAATGATTGCAATAACACTTTTTTCAGCTCATCCTTTGTATGTCAATAAAATGTGTTATAAAATATGTTCTGTTCTGTATACTTTTTAGTTTGATAGATTTGTGATTTACAATTACAGTTCATCCTTAAAAAAAGTTGATTATAATATTTATTTAATTTTCACACTACACTGTAATATATTTAATATGTATATGAAACACAAAAAAAAACTGTATAGTTTACGTGTAATAAATTATGTTCTGTTCTGTTCTGTTCTGATATACTTTGAAATAAGTTCTAAAACGTTCGTTACTTGGACTCCTCGTCCACAGACATTTTAACTCGTTCTGACCACTTTTTCATCTCGTCCCAAATACGTTAAAAACGTAATTGCAATCACGTTTTTACCAAGCGGCTATAAACACCAATCACGTTTCTGCCAGTCATCATGTCCGCGTTCGCCGCTTCGAACTGAGACCATCTTTGTCTTCTCCACTATTGCTCTATCTTCTCACTCAATTCTTTTTTTGTATCCAACAAAAATGCATGAAGCAACTTGTGAATAGCTGCTAAATTATCCATCGATCTGGGCATTTTTGCTAAAATCTGAAAGTCAGCAACATACTGTAAAATTATTGTTACCAAATGATGATTAAGTGAGGAAACGGCCCGTATGTATACGCTACATTGTCTGATTATATTGCAGACAGGATGGACGTTGTTAGAACTGCTTAATAACGCAATACTACACAAAAGTCATGTTACTATAAATAGTAACATTTTACTATAGAAATTAAATAATTGCCCCAGTGAAAATAATTGCCCTCGTGTTAAAGCCCTCAGGCAATTATTCCTTCCAGTAGGGCAATTATCAACCAAAATGCCATGGTCAACCATGTATTATTCAATAATTTATACATATGTTACTATAGCTGGAAATACATTTGTGCAAGATTTTCGCGATTATTTGCATGACTCGGCGATAATAAGTTTTGCGGCCCGGACCGATAATCGATTATCATCTCTAGGCCAGTGGAACGTACGCATGTTAATTCAATTTTCGTCTTGAAATCAAATTTGGCGACGGTAAAACAATGTCTTCACTAAATAATCACAATCTATTTATCTGCTCGAACAGATTGAGTATGAAAATCGTAAAGGGAGGCAAACGCGAACGCAGTTTAGGAAAATATGCTAGTGTTTCATAACCAGTGTAGACTATCATGGCGGCGGTTTTTTTTTATTCAGCGTTGACATTCTAAAAACAAAACAAAAAAGGAGGCGGCAAAATTTAATTTTTATGAAAAACAACAGCTGTACATCCACAATACGAGACATTTTTTTTATTTAAGTACAAACAGTCGTTTTACTTGCTACGAGTTCCTATTTATTAAATTGAATTGTGACATTTAAGTCATGAAAAGACAGATGTAAATGATTCGTACAAAAAAGTCGGATAGACGTGTTGTGGAATTTTCAAGGTGAACAATTGATGGCAATTTAATTTGAGAGTGTGTTTATTCATCGTAGTCAAGCCAGATGGAAATAAGAATGCACAACTGGATTGCAGGTAAACTTTAAAATGAAGAAAAACAAACATATGTATTAAAGAGGTTAATTGGCTCTGGTGTTCATAATGTCCCTCGACCACGTCTCTGACAATTATGAGTCACTCGGGCAAATTATCACTAAACGGCCCGGTACGCCTTGTATTTACCTATGAATAAACTACACAATGTAATAAAGCGCAATGAGAACATACTGCGAACCTTTAGAACTTCAGAAACGTGTTGCAAACTTGTGCATTACATGTTATTTGGTTTTTATCGTATTTAGACGGAAAACGACGCGGTAAGGACGTGATGCGATCGGTCTGTCTGTGAACGGGTACAACGAGCTACAAACGGACCGGTCGGTGTGCACAAGCACTGCATATTGGCACCCGACCGCACCAGGTCATAACACGTCCTTATAACGATGTTATCGTATCACGTCCATTCCCAAGTATGTTGTAACTCTACCTCATTGCAGAACGGGATCACATTGCCGATAAAACCTCCTCCGAACATGTCCATGAAGTTCGTAATCATACCGTAAAAATGTGCACCTACGTCCAGTTTGTTTGAATCCGGCTACGATTTTCAGAATGTAATGTGAACGATAACAATGAATAGTGGTAACATCGAACTGATAGGAAGAATCCTTCATCTTGATAGGATCAATGCCATGCAACACTTTAGCGGAATGCATTTTTTTAAGTACCCAAATTACAGAGTACCAAAATCTTATGTCTGTTGACGAGCATCAAAGCATAAAAGACAAGAGCAATTAACAACCGAGAGCTCATGCAAGCAAGAATTTGCCGCAAGAGCTGTATATTTGATATTTAGATCTCCTAAGTTGTATAAACATTTTGTTATTCGTTTTTTTACATCACCTGTTTATTTTCATTCTAATGGCTTTGCATCCCTGGAATTATAACAAATTAAGATCGATGGAAAAGTACCTTTATATTTTACTTATAAATGAAAACATATACCCACCAGATGCACATTGTACTGTTACAGTCTAGGTAATTTTTTCTGTGGCATATTGTATAAAACTGAATAAGTTATCCCCTGGTTTTCTTTCGGCTAGTTTGCACAAAAAAAATGACTGGTCAATAGAAATTAATGGATAAATATTGACCAATAGTCAAGCATGTCGCTAACAACATTTTAGTAAGATGCAATGGTCAGTCAAGGCACTGGTAAAAACTCGTTTTCGAGCTGTACATAGCAATGCTGGTGGTTTATATAATTGCTCAATTTGAAATATGATCGTATGTGCAGTTGTCAAAAAACAGCTTTCATTTGAGAATTTTATGGATAACACCTGATGCTTATTGGGCTAAACAGAAATGCCATACTTTACATTCAATAAAGTACACAGTGAAAGAAATAGGCCCGATTTCACCGGAAATGCCTATCCAGTGTACAACCCTTCAAAATAGTAAATAGTAAAACGCTTGGTATTCAAGCTTGTCGCCAAAGTTTCAATTGTATAAAGCTGTACAAAATGGTTGTACTATAACAATGTAGACATTTATACAGCTTACTACGACGCCGTCGTTGATCATTATCTAAATGAAGATGTGACGGACAATGGGTGTTTTATTCACATGACATATCATAATGTAAAATTCATATTTGTATCTACTTTCCTTAGATCTCGTCATATTGTTAATTTACACTTTCTTTAATTTTCTCTCAACATTGAACTCCTATTTATTGGGTTCCAAAATGTAAATTGTAAATGTGAATATACACTTTCGTGACATCTGATTATCTCTGATTATCTCTGATTATCTCTGAAGATGTTTCCACTCTCGCACAAACATGGGTTTCTTCTTTATATATGTGTAACATGTGAAAAACGAGATTAGACTGCTAGACTGCTATCCGGGCAATTGTATGATATTGTTGAATATAAAATCTAAGTAGCACATTTTGTAAATTATGCTGTACCAAGAACTCTATGTTATAATTAAACAGGTCACACGTTTTCTGTTCAAGTATTTAATATTGATGCATTCACGAAATCACGTTGTTGTTTTTATTTAATTAATTTTAGATTTTTTTCTAATTTAAAACGACAACCGAAGGCAATTTTACTAAAAGTGATAACTGGAACACTTGTTAAGACATGTTTTTGTAGCTTACATATGCCTAAGTAACTAAATTTTGCAATTTCTGAAAATCCAAAACTTTAAAATAAATGTACGAATCTCCCCTGTTTACATGTTGATTGTTTTCAACCAATGCCGAAGGGACTAAAGTGTTTGAAGAAATAGGTGTATATTTGTTTCTAAATAATACTAAAAAGATTCCCAACAACAGTGCCGCCGACCGAACTAGGGTGTCCATCTGTGTTCATCGAACAAGGGCATTCGAAATCATTTTTAAGAGTTATGTGTATTGCCATACACTTATTGTATTGTTTCTGGCAATATATATGTTTAACAAATTTCGTTTAAATATCTTTTAAATAAGTTTTGGCAGCCAGTGAAAATAAGATATGAGGAAAAGTGTATCAAGGATATCACATTTAAAAAAAAAACATCTGTGTGTATTTTGGTTTCTTGATTTTAGGAAGACAATGAGAATTCAACACACCGCATAAGACCAGCTATCTTAAATTATCTCAAGTTTCAAATTAATACCTACCTATGTTTATTAATGCTCTAAGGGCAAATGTGTCTATAACACGATAAAAAAAGGGAAAATAGCACTTGAGAAAATATTATCCCAGGTCAAAAGAGTGCTCTTATAGAAAGTACGTGAGATTTAAACGAGTCCCAAGTGTCTCGCACTAGGATGGCTGCAACCATACATGCAAACATACAACAATCGCGTTTATGCGGCACCTTTGGTCACTAAGTGCAAATGAGGTAATTTCATCCCAAGTCAAACGAGTATTTTTATCGAAAGTATGTGATGCCTAGACGAGATTTAAATCATTCCCAAGTCTTTATCGCACTCGGATGGCTGTTACCATGCATGCTAATATGCAACATTCGCGTTATTGGGACATATTTGGCCTCTAAGTACACACGGCCAGGGAATTTCTTCCCTGGTCAAACGCGTATTTTTACCGAAGGTATATATACTTCAGACAAAGCTTATTTGAAGATAACCACAATTCACAGATGAACAACTTTGCAACAACTTGTCCAATAACTATAATCGTTATATTGCAATCCTAGAACATGTATTTTAACTATTTCATTTGCATATCTGTTGAGTAATGATCTGGACATTTGTTTTTATTGAAAACCACAACGGGAGATACCTTCGCATCATGCAATAACGATTGTTTCATTATGATTCTTATTAAAAATAAATATGGCAGAAAACTAGCCTCAATATTTTATCTCGTGTTGTGGTGGTGGTGGTGGTGGTGTGTGTGTGTGTGTGTGTGTGCGTGCGTGCGTGCGTGCGTGCGAGCGTGTGTGTGCGTGTGCGTGTGCGTGTGCGCGTATTCCTAGTGCGTGTGCATGTGCGTGTGTGTGTGTATGTGCGCGCGTGCGTGTGCGTGCGTGTGCGTGCGAGCGTGCGTGTTTGTGTGTGTGTGTGCGTGTGCGTTTGTGCGTATGTGCGCGTGTGTGTGGGGGGGGTGTGGATGCGTGTGCGCGTGTGCCTAGTGCGTGTGTGTGCGCGTGTGTGCGTGCGCGTGTGCGTTTGCGTTTGTGCGTATGGGCGCGTGTGTGCGCGTGTGTGCGTGTTGATGTGCAAGTGTGTGTGTGTGTGCGTGCGTGCGTGCGTGCGTGGATGTGCGCGTGTGCGCGTGTGCGTGTCGTAAGGCCTTTACCTTGTGAGGATATATAAATAAGACCGCGCAAGACGTTCAACGATCGCAACAGCTGCATGGTTAAACAAATACCTTCATGATAAAATAAGCGAAAGAACATGCCAGACGAAAAATCATTTTTGTATCAGAGAGTTGCGTCTCTTTGCATAATGGACAGCCACCTTGGTGGGATAATATTGATGCTATTAAGTTAATGCGAATGTTGGATGTCTAGCGAAGTTTATGTTAAAATGTAGCAAATATTATATCAAATAAGCTTCTTTATTTAATATATAAGATATCAGCAGCATTACCCATCCAATTGATACTTGAATTATAAAGGGCAACTTAGTCATGAACGTTTACAATTACATTTTCCTTCTATTTTCATATGAAATATACCAACGCTTCATCGAAACCTTAGTTTTCAATGGCTCTATGAAATGACAGTCTTGTTTGTACATTGGCGTTTGTACGCCGAGCTCTCAGATGCCATGAAAAGCAGTATCAAAGTGTTATCCAATGCCATGAAAGGAATTCTCAAAGAGCTGTATAATGACAGTGCTCTCTAAGACGCGAAGTCTCATAGTGCTCTCTAAGACCATACCACGAAGTCTTAAAGTGCTCTCTAAGGCCATGACGCGAAGTCTCATAGGGCTTTCTCAGACCATGACGTGAAGTCTCATAGGGCTCTCTCAGACCATGACGCGAAGTCTCATAGGGCTTTCTCAGACCATGACGTGAAGTCTCATAGGGCTCTCTCAGGCCATGACGTGAAGTCTCATAGGGCTCTCTCAGACCATGACGTGAAGTCTCATAGGGCTCTCTGAGACCATGACGCGAAGTCTCATAGGGCTCTCTGAGACCATGACGCGAAGTCTCATATGGCTCTCTCAGGCCAAGACGTGAAGTCTCATAGGGCTCTCTAAGGCCATGACGCGAAGTCTCATACGGCTCTCTCAGGCCCCATGACGCGAAGTCTCATAGGGCTCTCTCAGGCCATGACGTGAAGTCTCATAGGGCTCTCTAAGGCCATGACGCGAAGTCTCATACGGCTCTCTCAGGCCATGACGTGAAGTCTCATACGGCTCTCTCAGGCCATGACGCGAAGTCTCATACGGCTCTCTCAGGCCATGACGCAAAGTCTCATACGGCTCTCTCAGGCCATGACGTGAAGTCTCATAGGACTCTCTCAGGCCATGACGCGAAGTCTCATAGGGCTCTCTCAGACCATGACGCGAAGTCTCATAGGGCTCTCTCAGGCCATGACGCGAAGTCTCATACGGCTCTCTCAGACCATGACGCAAAGTCTCATAGGGCTCTCTCCGGCCATGACGTGAAGTCTCATAGGGCTCTCTCAGGCCATGACGCGAAGTCTCATACGGCTCTCTCAGACCATGACGCGAAGTCTCATACGGCTCTCTCAGACCATGACACGAAGTCTCATACGGCTCTCTCAGACCAAGACGCGAAGTCTCATACGGCTCTCTCAGGCCATGACACGAAGTCTCATACGGCTCTCTCAGACCATGACGCGAAGTCTCATACGGCTCTCTCAGACCATGACGCGAAGTCTCATACGGCTCTCTCAGACCATGACGCGAAGTCTCATACGGCTCTCTCAGGCCATGGCGCGAAGTCTCATAGGGCTCTCTCAGACCATGACGCGAAGTCTCATAGGGCTCTCTCAGACCATGACGCGAAGTCTCATAGGGCTCTCTCAGGCCATGACGCGAAGTCTCATAGGGCTCTCTCAGGCCATGACGCGAAGTCTCATAGGGCTCTCTCAGGCCATGACGCGAAGTCTCATACGGCTCTCTAAGGCCATGACGCGAAGTCTCATAGGACTCTCTCAGACCATGACGCGAAGTCTCATAGGGCTCTCTAAGACCATGACGCGAAGTCTCATACGGCTCTCTAAGGCCATGAAGCGAAGTCTCATAGGGCTCTCTAAGACCATGACGTGAAGTCTCATACGGCTCTCTAAGGCCATGACGCGAAGTCTCATAGGGCTCTCTAAGGCCATGACGCGAAGTCTCATACGGCTCTCTCAGGCCATGACGCGAAGTCTCATACGGCTCTCTCAGGCCATGACGCGAACTCTCATACGGCTCTCTCAGGCCATGACGCGAAGTCTCATACGGCTCTCTCAGGCCATGACGCGAAGTCTCATACGGATCTCTCAGGCCATGACGCGAAGTCTCATACGGCTCTCTCAGACCATGACGCGAAGTCTCATAGGACTCTCTCAGACCATGACACGAAGTCTCATATGGCTCTCTCAGGCCAAGACGCGAAGTCTCATACGGCTCTCTCAGGCCATGACGCGAAGTCTCATAGGGCTCTCTCAGGCCATGACGCGAAGTCTCATAGGGCTCTCTAAGACCATGACGCGAAGTCTCATAGGGCTCTCTCAGACCATGACGCGAAGTCTCATAGGGCTCTCTCAGACTATGACGCGAAGTCTCATAGGGCTCTCTCAGGCCATGACGCGAAGTCTCATAGGGCTCTCTCAGGCCATGACGCGAAGTCGCATAGGGCTCTCTCAGGCCATGACGCGAAGTCGCATAGGGCTCTCTCAGGCCATGACGCGAAGTCTCATAGGGCTCTCTCAGGCCATGACGTGAAGTCTCATAGGGCTCTCTCAGACCATGACGCGAAGTCTCATAGGGCTCTCTCAGACCATGACGCGAAGTCTCATAGGGCTCTCTCAGACCATGACGCGAAGTCTCATAGGGCTCTCTCAGACCATGACGCGAAGTCTCATACGGCTCTCTCAGGCCATGACGCGAAGTCTCATAGGGCTCTCTCAGGCCATGACGCGAAGTCTCATAGGGCTCTCTCAGACCATGACGCGAAATCTCATAGGACTCTCTCAGACCATGACGCGAAGTCTCATATGGCTCTCTCAGGCCAAGACGCGAAGTCTCATACGGCTCTCTCAGGCCATGACGCGAAGTCTCATACGGCTCTCTCAGGCCATGACGCGAAGTCTCATACGGCTCTCTCAGGCCATGACGCGAAGTCTCATAGGACTCTCTCAGGCCATGACGCGAAGTCTCATAGGGCTCTCTAAGGCCATGACGCGAAGTCTCATAGGGCTCTCTAAGGCCATGACGCGAAGTCTCATAGGGCTCTCTCAGGCCATGACGCAAAGTCTCATAGGGCTCTCTCAGACCATGACGTGAAGTCTCATAGGGCTCTCTCAGACCATGACGTGAAGTCTCATAGGACTCTCTCAGACCATGACGCGAAGTCTCATAGGACTCTCTCAGGCCATGACGTGAAGTCTCATAGGGCTCTCTAAGACCATGACGCGAAGTCTCATACGGCTCTCTCAGACCATGACGCGAAGTCTCATAGGGCTCTCTCAGGCCATGACGTGAAGTCTCATAGGGCTCTCTAAGGCCATGACGCGAAGTCTCATAGGACTCTCTCAGACCATGACGCGAAGTCTCATAGGGCTCTCTCAGGCCATGACGCAAAGTCTCATAGGGCTCTCTCAGGCCATGACGTGAAGTCTCATAGGGCTCTCTCAGGCCATCACGTAAAGTCTCATAGGGCTCTCTCAGACCATGACGCGAAGTCTCATAGGACTCTCTCAGACCATGACGTGAAGTCTCATAGGGCTCTCTCAGACCATGACGTGAAGTCTCATACGGCTCTCTAAGGCCATGACGCAAAGTCTCATAGGACTCTCTCAGACCATGACGCGAAGTCTCATAGGGCTCTCTAAGACCATGACGTGAAGTCTCATACGGCTCTCTCAGGCCATGACGTGAAGTCTCATAGGGCTCTCTAAGGCCATGACGTGAAGTCTCATAGGGCTCTCTCAGGCCATGACGTGAAGTCTCATACGGCTCTCTCAGGCCATGACGTGAAGTCTCATAGGACTCTCTCAGACCATGACGTGAAGTCTCATAGGGCTCTCTAAGGCCATGACGTGAAGTCTCATAGGGCTCTCTCAGGTCATGACGTGAAGTCTCATAGGGCTCTCTCAGGCCATGACGCGAAGTCTCATACGGCTCTCTCAGGCCATGACGTGAAGTCTCATAGGACTCTCTCAGGCCATGACGTGAAGTCTCATAGGACTCTCTCAGACCATGACGCGAAGTCTCATAGGGCTCTCTCAGGCCATGACGTGAAGTCTCATAGGGCTCTCTCAGGCCATGACGTGAAGTCTCATAGTGCTCTCTCAGACCATGACGTGAAGTCTCATAGGACTCTCTCAGGCCATGAAGCGAAGTCTCATAGGGCTCTCTCAGGCCATGACGTGAAGTCTCATAGGGCTCTCTCAGGCCATGACGTGAAGTCTTATAGGACTCTCTCAGGCCATGACGTGAAGTCTCATACGGCTCTCTCAGGACATGAAGCGATGTCTCATAGGGCTCTCTCAGGCCAAGACGCGATGTCCCATAGGGCTCTCTCAGGACATGAAGCGATGTCTCATATGGCTCTCTCAGGCCAAGACGCGATGTCTCATAGGACTCTCTCAGGACATGACGTGAAGTCTCATAGGGCTCTCTCAGGCCATGACGCGGAGTCTCATAGGACTCTCTCAGGCCAAGACGCGAAGTCTCAATTGGCTCTCTAAGACCATGACGCGAAGTCTCATAGTGCTCTCTAAGACCATGACGCGAAGACTCATAGTGCTCTCTAAGACCATGACGCGAAGTCTCATAGGGCTCTCTAAGACCAAGCCGCGAAGTCTCATAGGGCTCTCTAAGACCAAGACGCGAAGTCTCATAGGGCTCTCTCAGACCATGACGCGAAATCTCATAGGACTCTCTCTGGCCATGACGCGAAGTCGCATAGGGCTCTCTCAGACAATGACTCGAAGTCACATAGGGCTCTCTTAGACCATGACGCAAAGTCTCATAGTGCTCTCTAAGACCATGACGCGAAGTCTCATACGGCTCTCAAAGACCATGACGCGAAGTCTCATACGGCTCTCTCAGACCATGACGCGAATTCTCATAGGACTCTCTCAGGCCAAGACGCGAAGTCTCATACGGCTCTCTCAGACCATGACGCGAAGTCTCATAGGACTCTCTCAGGCCAAGACGCGAAGTCTCATAGGGCTCTCTCAGGCCATGACGCGAAGTCTCATAGGGCTCTCTCAGACCAAGACGCGAAGTCTCATAGTGCTCTCTAAGACCATGACGCGAAGACTCATAGTGCTCTCTAAGACCATGACGTGAGGTCTCATACGGCTCTCTCAGGCCATGACGTGAAGTCTCATACGGCTTTCTCAAGCCATGACACGAAGTCTCATAGGGCTCTCTCAGGCCATGACGTGAAGTCTCATAGGGCTCTCTCAGGCCATGACGAGAAGTCTCATAGTGCTCTCTAAGACCATGACGCGAAGACTCATAGTGCTCTCTAAGACCATGACGCGAAGTCTCATAGGGCTCTCTAAGGCCATGACGTGAAGTCTCATAGGGCTCTCTCTCAGGCCATGACGTGAAGTCTCATAGGGCTCTCTCAGGCCATGACGCGAAGTCTCATACGGCTCTCTAAGACCATGACGCGAAGTCTCATAGTGCTCTCTAAGACCATGACGCGAAGACTCATAGTGCTCTCTAAGACCATGACGCGAAGTCTCATAGGGCTCTCTAAGACCAAGCCGCGAAGTCTCATAGGGCTCTCTAAGACCAAGACGCGAAGTCTCATAGGGCTCTCTCAGACCATGACGCGAAGTCTCATAGGGCTCTCTAAGGCCATGACGTGAGGTCTCATAGGACTCTCTTAGACCATGACGTGAAGTCTCATAGGGCTCTCTCAGACCATGACGTGAAGTCTCATACGGCTCTCTAAGGCCATGACGTGAAGTCTCATAGGGCTCTCTCAGGCCATGACGTGAAGTCTCATAGGGCTCTCTAAGGCCATGACGCGAAGTCTCATACGGCTCTCTAAGACCATGACGCGAAGTCTCATAGTGCTCTCTAAGACCATGACGCAAAGACTCATAGTGCTCTCTAAGACCATGACGCGAAGTCTCATAGGGCTCTCTAAGACCAAGCCGCGAAGTCTCATAGGGCTCTCTAAGACCAAGACGCGAAGTCTCATAGGGCTCTCTCAGACCATGACGCGAAGTCTCATAGGACTCTCTCAGGCCATGACGCGAAGTCGCATATGGCTCTCTCAGACAATGACTCGAAGTCACATAGGGCTCTCTTAGACCATGACGCAAAGTCTCATAGTGCTCTCTAAGACCATGACGCGAAGTCTCATACGGCTCTCAAAGACCATGACGCGAAGTCTCATACGGCTCTCTAAGACCATGACGCGAAGTCTCATAGGACTCTCTCAGGCCAAGACGCGAAGTCTCATAGGGCTCTCTCAGACCATGACGTGAAGTCTCATAGGGCTCTCTCAGGCCATGACGTGAAGTCTCATAGGGCTCTCTCAGGCCATGACGCGAAGTCTCATACGGCTCTCTCAGGCCATGACGTGAAGTCTCATAGGGCTCTCTCAGGCCATGACGCGAAGTCTCATAGTGCTCTCTAAGGCCATTAAGCGAAGTCCCATATTGCTCTTTAAGGCCATGACGCGAAGTCTCATAGGGTTCTCTCAGACCATGACGCGAATTCTCAAAGTGCTCTCTCAGACCATGACGCGAAATCTCATACGGGTCTCTAAGACCATGATGCGATGTCGCATAGGGCTCTCTGCGGCCAAGACGCGAACTCTCATAGGGCTCTCTCAGACCATGACGCGAAGTCTCATAGGGCTCTCTAAGACCATGACGCGAAGTCTCATACGGCTCTCTAAGGCCATGACGCGAAGTCTCATACTGCTCTCTAAGACCATGACGCGTAGTCTCATAGTGCTCTCTTAGACCATGACGCGTAGTCTCATATTGCTCTGTAAGACCATTACGCGAAGTCTCATAGGGCTCTCTAAGGCCATGACGCGAAGTCCAATAGGGTTCTCTAAGGCCATTAAGCGAAGTCCCATATTGCTCTTTAAGGCCATGACGCGAAATCTCATACGGGTCTCTAAGACCATGACGCGAAGTCTCATAGGTCTCTCTCAGACCATGACGCGAATTCTCAATATGCTCTCTCAGACCATGACGCGAAATCTCATACGGGTCTCTAAGACCATGACGCGATGTCGCATAGGGCTCTCTGCGGCCAAGACGCGAACTCTCATAGGGCTCTCTCAGACATGACGCGAAGTCTCATAGGACTCTCTCAGACCATGACGCGAAGTCTCATAGTGCTCTCTTAGACCATGACGCGAAGTCTCATACGGCTCTCTAAGACCATGACGCGAAGTCTCATACGGCTCTCTAAGACCATGACGCGAACTCTCATAGGGCTCTCTCAGACATGACGCGAAGTCTCATAGGACTCTCTCAGGCCATGACGCGAAGTCTCATAGTGCTCTCTTAGACCATGACGCGAAGTCTCATACGGCTCTCTAAGACCATGACGCGAAGTCTCATACGGCTCTCTAAGACCATGACGCGAAGTCTCATAGGGCTCTCTCAGGCCATGACGCGAAGTCTCATAGTGCTCTCTCAGACCATGGCGCGAAGTCTCATACGGCTCTCTAAGACCATGGCGCGAAGTCTCATACGGCTCTCTAAGACCATGACGCGAAGTCTCATACGGCTCTCTAAGACCATGACGCGAAGTCTCATAGTGCTCTCTCAGACCATGGCGCGAAGTCTCATACGGCTCTCTAAGGCCATGACGCGAAGTCTCATACGGCTCTCAAAGACCATGACGCGAAGTCTCATAGTGCTCTCTTAGACCATGACGCGAAGTCTCATACGGCTCTTTAAGGCCATGACGCAAAGTTCACAGGGCTCTCTCAGACCATGGCGCGAAGTCTCATACGGCTCTCTAAGACCATGACGCGAAGTCTCATACGACTCTCTAAGACCATGACGCGAAGTCTCATACGGCTCTCTAAGACCATGACGCGAAGTCTCATAGTGCCCTCTTATGTAATTACAAGACGTGTTTTCGTGCTCTCCGAAAAAAAAATGACAAAACGTACCACACTGCACTCCGATGCCATGATTAGATGTTTCCTAGTTATCTCTAAAGACGTCACATATTATTCTCCATTTGAAAACGTCTCAGAGGGCTCTCCGACGCAATGAACATACGTCTCACAGAGATCCCAATACCATGAGAAGACGTCTTACGTTGCTCTCCAACGCCTTGGCAATATTCACAACGTGCTCTCCATCGCCATGACAGCCGTATCACATCGCTCTCCAATGACATAACAAGACATTTCAAGTGATGTTCAATGTCATCACATTTGATTAACGTGAATAGCATTAGGTTTGACGATGCAGTTATTCAATTTGGCTGGCCAAAATATGAAAAACAATACGATCTCATTTTACAACATTACAGCATAGCATGATCCAAAATTGTATATATTTTTTTACTTCTCTCATAGATAATGTTCATTTTAACCAATGTTTATTATGGCCAATGTTTATTATAACCAATGTTCATTATAACCAATGTTTATTATAACTAATGTTTATTATGGCCAATGTTTATTATGGCCAATGTTTATTATGGCCAATGTTCATTATAACCAATGTTTATTATGGACAATGTTTATTATGGCCAATGTTCATTATAACCAATGTTTATTATGGCCAATGTTTATTATGGCCAATGTTTATTATGGCCAATGTTCATTATAACCAATGTTTATTATGGCCAATGTTTATTATGGCCAATGTTCATTATAACCAATGTTCATTATAACCAATGTTTATTATGGCCAATGTTTATTATGGCCAATGTTTATTATAACCAATGTTCATTATAACCAATGTTTATTATGGCCAATGTTCATTATAACCAATGTTTATTATGGCCAATGTTTATTATGGCCAATGTTTATTATGGCCAATGTTCATTATAACCAATGTTTATTATGGCCAATGTTTATTATGGCCAATGTTCATTATAACCAATGTTCATTATAACCAATGTTTATTATGGCCAATGTTTATTATGGCCAATGTTCATTATAACCAATGTTCATTATAACCAATGTTTATTATGGCCAATGTTTATTATGGCCAATATCCTTAAGAAAAAATCTCAGTGCTTGAACATGGCTTTATAAACATCAGACAACAAGGTCATGATCGTTGATAGTTTGGCATTTAAACACAGGAAGATATGTACGGTTATTTAAATCTGGTGTGCTGTTTTCTGTTAAAAATAAGTTGAGATTGACTCCTGACTTCAGTATTACATTGTGATATTTGGATCTTTCGTTGTCATTGAATATGTCTTAATGATTCGAAAAAAAGAACAATAATAAAACAGATGCTATGGGACGTTGGTTGTAGTGCATTAAGAAGTAGTGTCAATGAAACGTTCTAATCAAACCGAGACGGTAATTGTTATGCTTTATTTCCATAATGGAACTATTTTGTGCATCACGTTATAGTGTGACTCTATTACTAAAATACGCCATGAAACCAAAATGCACTGTTAAATAAAGTAGCAAAAAATTCTCGTAAAGCATAATCGCAATGCCAATTTGTACCGTCCCAGCGGTGGCTTCGAGCAGTCATTTTCAACTCATCAAAGAGTTCGTTTGTCGCCACGCGGTTCATGCAAATGTATTTTATAGCTACGACTTTTTGGATGGTTTAAGTGTGTGTGCGTGCGTGCGTGCGTGCGTGTGTGTGTGTTATGCGGCTTTTTATCCCGCCCGTTCTGCAGTAAGTTCAATGATACGCTTAAGAAGACGCCCAATTGATAACGTTGGCAGTCGGTAGTTTCTTTGATGACTGCCCATAGATTTGGCGCTTGGTTCAAAATCACAATGTTCTAAAGGCTCATTTTCGAACAGTAGCTGCTGAACCTTCGATGTCATTGCACGGCAAATTGTCTTGCAACATGGGACATCCATCACAATAGGCTGGCTGCCAAACCATTTTTTCTGGACTAAACAAACCATGACACCCCGTCCTCCTACACAGCCACCAACCACTTCCGTATTTTGGTACGCCGAATTTCGGACTATTTTGTTTTCACTGATCATTTGTGCATGGTTGTGCAAGCTTTTCGATGTATTGGCTATAAAGTTTTAACATTTCCCCAGATTAAAAGCAAACCTATTAATAACGGATGCTGAGAAGGACTACACTGTATCCACAGGGAGTTGTTCCTTGTAAAATGACAAATTGCCATACAGGATGTAATTAGGTTTAAGCAGGATTATCATTTACAGTATGTCTGTTGCTATGATATAGTTATTTTATGATAGATTGGTTTCACGTTTTCGTAAACGTTATTTTTTATTCTCTTAATTGAGGATGAGAAACTGAGCCCATGTATACGATAAGAACACATGACATTAAATAACTTGCTATTTCATTGTGTCTTTACGTGCTTTCTGTTCATTATGCATCACTTTTATTCCGGTTAAATGTACATGCCTGTCAATTTATGTTTTACTTCGAACGGAGGACCAATGATCAATTTTCCTTTTGTATATTCTGTGCTCTTGGTTCGCGCTTTGTGACCGAGTCTATGCTCTGGTTACATTGCCTCGTAAATTATGATTACTTCCTGGCAGCCAGAAAGTAAAAGGCACTAAAGCTGGCTAAATCTGAGCCGGGTCAGTTCGGATGCGCCCTTTGAGGCCTTTTTTTAGGCGACATCTTTAGACGAAGGTATGGATGGAAGATTCCCTGTAGGTTTTTTTGTTTTATTGAGAACATGATGATAATGGAGGGTATTCAAGAACAATAAAACCATGTGACGCCATTGCTCTTAACGGAGCTGGATATTGTTTGTTTTAAAATGCACGTAGGACAATTGGAATGGATTAATGACGCATTCAAACAAAATCGCAAAAACTAAGTCCCAAACGCATTTGTTGACGCCACATGATTTCTATTTTTCACTATGCTTAAAACGTCTTAAGATTAGTGAAAAATAGAAATCATGTGGCGTCAACAAATGCGTTTGGGACTTTGTTTTTGCGATTTGATTTCATTCGTCCATTGTCATAATGTTTAATTTCAAGTAATCATGGTAAATTCTAACAAATTCAACCTTCAACCTTCAACATTGTTTTACACTGATTCTTTCAAATGTGATAGAATCAACAAACATACCTCGTTGAATTGTTTAATACTGTGGTTTATATACACTACCTTAGGTGCTGTACGAGTTCGTTGTGTAGTCTCCTGGAACGATGGCCATGCATGTAGTTAATACCATTTGTTTGGGATGTATATGTAGGTGTGGGGGACGTCTAGCTTTCGACGTCAACAGAAATTTATTCACCGATATCGGCCAGTGAGTGTTAGTACTTTGAGGTTGTGGACAATATTGCACAGAAAGTACAAAGCACTGTAACACGGAACCTTTAATTCTGTAAGTGCCGAAGCGGGGAGACGAACTTGCGACCACAGGAATGCCAGTCAAGTGTCTTATAACTAGACCACGCATCCGCCTGCGACCTCTGGATTGAAAGTCAATTGTCTTAACACTAGACCACGGATCTGCCTTCGACCTCTGGATTGACAGTCAAGTGTCTTACCACTAGACCACGCATCCGCCTGCGACTACAGGATTGACAGTCAAGTGTCTTACCACTAGACCACGCATCCGCCTGCGACCTCTGGATTGACAGTCAAGTGTCTTACCACTAGACCACGCATCCGCCTGCGACCTCTGGATTGACAGTCAAGTGTCTTACCACTAGACCATGGATCTGCCTGCGACATCTGGATTGACAGTCAAGTGTCTTACCACTAGATCAAGGATCTGCCTGCGACTACAGGATTGGCAGTCAAGTGTCTTACCACTAGATCAAGGATCTGCCTGCGACTACAGGATTGGCAGTCAAGTGTCTTACCACTAGATCAAGGATCTGCCTGCGACTATAGGATTGACAGTCAAGTGTCTAACCACTAGACCACGGATCTGCCTGCGACCTCTGGATTGACAGTCGAGTGTCTTAACACTAGACCACGGATCTGCCTGCGACTACAGGATTGACAGTCAAGTGTCTTGTCACAAGACCACGGATCTGCCTGCGACCTCTGGATTGACAGTCAAGTGTCTAACCACTAGACCACGGATCTGCCTGCGACTACAGGATTGACTGTCAAGTGTCTTACCACTAGAACACGGATCTGCCTGGGACCTCTGGATTGACAGTCAAGTGTCTTACCACTAGACCACGGATCTGCCTGCGACTACAGGATTGACAGTCAAGTGTCTTACCACTAGACCACGGATCTGCCTGCGACTACAGGATTGACAGTCAAGTGTCTTACCACTAGACCACGGATCTGCCTGCGACTACAGGATTGACTGTCAAGTGTCTTACCACTAGACCACGGATCTGCCTGCGACCTCTGGATTGACAGTTAAGTGTCTTACCACTAGACCACGGATCTGCCTGCGACTACAGGATTGACAGTCAAGTGTCTTACCACTAGGCCACGTATCCGCCTGCGACCTCTGGATTGACAGTCAAGTGTCTTACCACTAGACCACGCATCTGCCTGCGACCTCTGGATTGACAGTCGAGTGTCTTAACACTAGACCACGGATCTGCCTGCGACTACAGGATTGACAGTCAAGTGTCTTGTCACTAGACCACGGATCTGCCTGCGACCTTTGGATTGACAGTCAAGTGTCTTACCACTAGGACACGGATCTGCCTGCGAATACAGGATTGACAGTCAAGTGTCTTACCACTAGACCACGCATCCGCCTGCGACCTCTGGATTGACAGTCAAATGTCTTACCACTAGACCACGAATCTGCCTGCGACTACAGGATTGACAGTCAAGTGTCTTACCACTAGACCACGGATCTGCCTGCGACCTCTGGATTGACAGTCAAGTGTCTTACCACTAGACCACGGATCTGCCTACGACCTCTGGATTGACAGTCGAGTGTCTTAACACTAGACCACGGATCCGCCTGCGACCTCTGGATTGACAGTCAAGTGTCTTGTCACTAGACCACGGATCTGCCTTCGACCTCTGGATTGACAGTCAAGTGTCTTACCACTAGACCACGGATCTGCCTGCGACCTCTGGATTGACAGTCAAGTGTCTTACCACTAGACCACGGATCTGCCTGCGACTACAGGATTGACAGTCAAGTGTCTTACCACTAGACCACGGATCTGCCTGCGACCTCTGGATTGACAGTCAAGTGTCGTACCACTAGACCACGTATCTGCAACTGTGCGGGGAGAGACTTAAATTAACTATAACTCTGCAATTGTAATTAAAGCTTGTTTGCCTTGTATCGTTTGTAATTCCAACCGTCTTGGTTATTCCAATTTAATTCTGTAATATTTGTCTTTTGAGAATGATTAAGCATCAGCACCCAAATTATTCCTATTTCGCCCATGTCTGTTCAATCGTAAGCTTTGACATTTTGTAATTACTTATCTTCTAATTGTAACCATATATTTACAACAGAAACAAATCTGTTTCTGATTAAGTTATTACTTTTCTTCGATGTAACTGGTCACTAGGGACACATATGTTACTGG
Organism: Mya arenaria; assembly: GCF_026914265.1. Lineage (NCBI taxonomy): Eukaryota > Metazoa > Mollusca > Bivalvia > Myida > Myidae > Mya > Mya arenaria. The sequence continues at coordinate 91,718,774 of NC_069124.1, forward strand.
TCACTAGGGACACATATGTTACTTACAAAGGTTGTTTACATTTCAGACATTAGCGGTTGTCTTCGATCAAATTTTACTTTGTTAACATTGTCTCGATAGTAAGGTATGGATATTGCAATTAGTGTTTATTCACGATTTATCGAATAAAGTTCACTATCTCGTTAGTGTTTATATAGGAGGCTATTTTTCAGGCCATACACAAGGTGTGCCCGCCTTCTTGAATCGGCCGTGATCGGGAACAGATGGTGTCTACATTTATACACATAATATGTATATTAAACGCATTTAATTGTTTCCTAACCCTGAACATTCCACCAAGGATAAATCCACTAAGCCTTGGTCTTTTTGTGGGTGAGAGGATAGACATTTAAACCAATGGTGCCATCCCTTGCAAGTTGGAGTCGCAGTTTCGAAGAAAAACACTAGATGATAGTAAACAGGAAAATATTTATATTCAAATATAACCCACCTAGTATTTAAGTTTTTATTTCAAGTTTCCCAACTGTTGTTGACAGCAATTTAATGCAGATAATTGCAGCTTTCAGTTCAAAGGCATGTCGTTAAATTCCAGGACTGACTGCCAGTCATCAATTACAAGAAACAGTTGAATTAAAGGTTCTTCTGTTGATTGCCATATGAAGTCAATCAAGAAATGTAGCATGATATGAATATATCTTAAGATAAAAGTTGATTGCACAATTGAGTATATACAAATCGATAACTGATAATAAATCTATATCTCGATTTGTTTTTTATGAGTCGTGACAGTCCTGAAATTATACAATTGTCCTTCATAATTTCTGAAAGAGACAGAAGCACACACTTATTGATATGTACAACATTGTGCATGTTCGTTACACACAAATCTGGTTATTTTAAGTTGTTGATGTTTTGATGTGATCAGTTGAAATCATCGACCACCTGCCCCAAAGCGAACATGAGATGACCGCCCAGAGAAGTGAATGTCGTCATCACCGTATAATGCCATAAGTCTTCGAAGAAGCTGGCTCAGTGTGGCGCGCTTTCTGGCTGCAAGGCATCACAATATTTAATGGATATATTCAATTCAGCATGCGAAAATCTATTTTAGGAAATGCGCATGTAAAAATAAACAAGGACTGACGTTCAATTAACTATCTTTACGGCCGCACCTAGAGCTATACCTTGACATTGGTATCAATAAAAGCTGCGGTGTGCTTTCTAAATCAAACAAATTCCTACTCAATCTACTAGGAAAGTTTTAAAGTGTCTTTAATATTCATCAATGAATGTTAGCCGTGATGTACCTGATCCTTGTGATTGTGCTCGCTTGGAGAGCATGGCCACTCCACTGGAGAGCGGCACGTATGGGCGGGAGGCGAGCACGGCGGGGTCGTATTGCGACATCGGGGCTGAAACACACACAAAGTTTAAGAAATAGTGTTTTACATTTTCAAAGGTAAATCAATACACTTAATAGCAGAGGGCTGTTTGTTAGCTCTTGCCATTAAAGATACGAGTTAAAATGCATCTCCCTTGTATGTAACTATAACAAACCTCTCCTCTACAATGTAGAAAATTCCTGCATGAAGATAGAGGATCACAAAGGAGTGTTCACTTTGTATCAAATTCATTCACGGGTTTAAAATAAACACGAATTAGAGATTCTATTTGTAACATAACTACAAACTGCTATTGGACTGTTTCATCAGCAGGAAAGGAAATAGTCCCACATAAAATCATTTTATTGACAATAATAAACATCGATCATGTCTCAGTTATCTACCGATTTTCACATAAAAGAACAAAAATACACATTTCAATCCATTTAAATCAACCAAACCAATAAAACGAGCAACTACGTGATGTCATTAATGATCAAGACAGACAGACAGACAGACAGACATTTTTGTTTAGACTTATACAATGTACATCATCTACATAAACATATATATTTTCATAAAACATGTCAACGTGTATATACAACATGTAATGGTAAATACGTTTTTGTTTTATATAACACAACATACTATGTGTAACAAAGCAACATACTATCATTTACTATGTGTTACAAAAAGATGGAGGCTGAACTTAATATTTATCTTTCAACATTCAATAAATTATTTCGAATAACAAGAGCATATTTAATATACAAAGCTAGTTTAATTAATTCATTTCTATCATTTGATTTCAATAATCGTTGAAATTTGTATACAGAAGGGTGCATATAGTAACAACGTTTTAAATATTTCTTCCTAACATCGGAATAACATGGACATATGCATATAAAATGAAATTCATCTTCAATATCGTTAGTATTGCATTTTGTTTATTAAAATCATTATTTTCACAAAAATCTTCCGCTTCTTCGTTTGAACAATCAAACACATTACTGCCAAGATTTTCAAAATATTTCTCGAAAGGATTCTAACTCTATTTTATTAGAAACCGACTTATTCTTATTTTTAAAATATTTCCAAAAATCTTTTGGTTTAGCTTTCTTCAATTTCTCTATTTCAGACAGATCAAGCGAGTATGTAATTGTGGCATATTTGGCGGTTGAAGTTTGAAAATACCATTCTAAAGTCAGTTTCACTGTCGCTTTCAGCTGTGCGAAATCGCTTTCTAGCTGGTTGATTACCACATAGGTTTTTGTCATTTTGATAGAAGTGCACATGGCTATTACCTCCGTGAACTGGAACACCAAAAAAGTTGTAAAATCCACCAGAAACAGGGAGATTTGATTTGGAATCACGGAGCATAGCTGGAGTGCAGGATGTCGGCTATTTTTTGTGTTGATTTGAATTACTATGGCTATATTTAACAATAGATACAATGTTCTTGTGTCCCGACTACTTGCATAATCTGGTTCGCAAGAACATTTTCGTCATTTCCATTTTAGGACGAAGTACTTTTAGGCACTGTGAAAAGAGTCAGCCCAGCATTCTTCACCATTCGTTCATCGTGGCGCTTAGTTTGTTGACACCGACAGGATTTCTTTTGAAAGGACCAAAGGGTCAGACAATGGAACTGTTTGTTTGTTTGTTTACGTTTAGTTTACAGTACGTGATGCGGTTACCTAATTTGCATAGTCATAACACTAGTTACGAAAAGTATTGTATGGGTTGCGCCGTAAGTTATGTTTTAAAGTATAAAGGCAGATATGTAGATCTATATATACGATTGTTTAAGCATATTATTTAATTTTCTCCGATATTGACATAAAAAGTAAACTTGAACGCCCAAACCCTCTGAATCGCTAGTAGTTGATTACAAGTATAGGGTTATGGCCGGTCAAGTATGAGGTTATGGCCGGGTCCGCCCCCACCTCTGAATCGCTAGTAGTTGATTACAAGTATGAGTTTATGGCCGGTCAAGTTTGAGGTTATGGCCGGGACCGCCCCCCCCCCCGCCCCCTCTGAATCGAAAGTGGTTGATACAAGTATGAGGTTATGGCCGGGACCGCCTCTCCCCCTCTGAATCGCTAGTAGTTGATTACAAGTATGAGGTTATGGCTGGGTCCGCCCTCCACCCCTCTGAATCGCTAGTAGTTGATTACAAGTATGAGGTTATGGCCGGTCAAGTATGAGGTTATGGCCGGGTCCGCACCCCCCCCCCCCCTCCCACCCTGAATCGCTAGTGGTAGATACAAGTATGAGGTTATGGCCGGGTCCGCCCACTCTCCCCCCCCCCCCGAATCGCTAGTGGTTGATACAAGTATGTGGTTTTGGCCGAGTCTGCCCCCTTCCCCTCCTGAATCGCTAGTGGTTGATACAAGTATGAGGTTATGGCCGGGTCCGCCCCCTCTGAATCGATAGTGGTTGATATAAGTATGAAGTTATAACCGCCGCCCTCCACTGAATCGCTAGTGGTTGATACAGGTATGAAGTTATGGCCGCCGCCCCCCACTGAATCGCTAGTGGTTGATATAAGTATGCGGTTATGACCGGGTCCGCCCCCCCCCCCCTTAATCGCTAGTGGTAGATACAAGTATGAGGTTATGGCCGGGTCCGCCCCCTCGCCCTCTCTGATTCGCTAGTGGTTGATACAAATATGAGGTTATGGCTGGGTCCGCCCCCTCCCCCCTCTGAATCGCTAGTGGTTGATATAAGCATGCGGTTATGGCTGGGTCCGCCCCCTCCCCCCTCTGAATCGCTAGTGGTTGATATAAGCATGCGGTTATGGCCGGGTCCGCCCCGTCCCTCTGCCCCCTGAATCGCTAGTGGTAGATACAAGTATGAGGTTATTGCCGGGTCCGCCCCCTCATCTGAATCGATATTGGTTGATATAAGTATGAGGTCATGCCTCCCCCCCCCCTTGAATCGCTAGTGGTTGATACAAGTATGAGGTTATGGCCGGGTCCGCCCCCACCTCTGAATCGCTAGTGGTTGATTCAAGTTTTAGGTTATGGCCGCCCCCTCCCCCCTCTGAATCGCTAGTGGTTGATACAAGTATGAGGTTATGGCCGGGTCCGCCCCCTCGCCCCTCTGAATCGCTAGTGGTTGATACAAGTATGAGGTTATGGCTGCCCCCCCCCCCCTGAATCGCTAGTGGTTGATACACGTATGAGGTTATGGCTGCCCCTCTCCCCTGAATCGCTAGTGGTTGATACACGTATGAGGTTATGGCAGCCCCCCCCCCCCTGAATCGCTAGTGGTTGATACACGTATGAGGTTATGGCTGCCCCCCCCCCCCTGAATCGCTAGTGGTAGATACAAGTATGAGGTTATGGCCGGGTCCGCCCCCTCATCTGAATCGATATTGGTTGATATAAGTATGAGGTCATGCCTCCCCCCCCCCTTGAAGCGCTATTGGTTGATACAAGTATGAGGTTATGGCCGGGTCCGCCCCACCTCTGAATCGCTAGTAGTTGATTAAAGTTTATGGTAAAGGCCGCCCCCTCCCCTCTCTGAATCGCTAGTGGTTGATACAAGTATGAGGTTATGGCTGCCCCCCCCCCCCCCTGAATCGCTAGTGGTTGATACACGTATGAGGTTATGGCTGCCCCTCGCCCCTGAATCGCTAGTGGTTGATACACGTATGAGGTTATGGCTGCCCCTCGCCCCTGAATCGCTAGTGGTTGATACACGTATGAGGTTATGGCTGCCCCCCCCCCCTGAATCGCTAGTGGTTGATACAAGTATGAGGTTATGGCTGCCCCCCCCCCCCCTGAATCGCTAGTGGTTGATACACGTATGAGGTTATGGCTGCCCCCCCCCTGAATCGCTAGTGGTTGATACAAGTATGAGGTTATGGCTGCCCCCCCCCCTGAATCGCTAGTGGTTGATACACGTATGAGGTTATGGCTGCCCCCCCCCCCCCTGAATCGCTAGTGGTTGATACACGTATGAGGTTATGGCTGCCCCCCCCCCCTGAATCGCTAGTGGTTGATACAAGTATGAGGTTATGGCTGCCCCCCCCCCCCCCTGAATCGCTAGTGGTTGATAACAAGTATGAGGTTATGGCTGCCCCCCCCTCCCTGAATCGCTAGTGGTTGATACACGTATGAGGTTATGGCTCCCCCCCCCCTGAATCGCTAGTGGTTGATACACGTATGAGGTTATGGCTGCCCCCCCCCCCTGAATCGCTAGTGGTTGATACACGTATGAGGTTATGGCTGCCCCCCCCCCCCCTGAATCACTAGCGGTTGATACACGTATGAGGTTATGGCTGCCCCCCCCCCTGAATCACTAGCGGTTGATACACGTATGAGGTTGTGGCTGCCCCCCCCCCCGAATCACTAGCGGTTGATACACGTATGAGGTTATGGCTGCCCCCCCTGAATCGCTAGTGGTTGATACACGTATGAGGTTATGGCTGCCCCCCCCACTGAATCGCTAGTGGTTGATACAAGTATGAGGTTATGGCTGCCCCCCCCCCCTGAATCGCTAGTGGTTGATACACGTATGAGGTTATGGCTGCCCCCCCCCCCTGAATCGCTAGTGGTTGATACACGTATGAGGTTATGGCTGCCCCCCCCCCCCCACTGAATCGCTAGTGGTTGATACAAGTATGAGGTGATGGCTGCCCCCCCCCCCTGAATCGCTAGTGGTTGATACACGTGTGAGGTTATGGCTGCCCCCCCCCCACCTGAATCGCTAGTGGTTGATACACGTATGAGGTTTTGGCTGCCCCCCCCCTGAATCGGTAGTGGTTGATACAAGTATGAGGTTATGGCTGCCCCCCCCCCTGAATCGCTAGTGGTTGATACACGTATGAGGTTATGGCTGCCCCCCCCCTGAATCGCTAGTGGTTGATACAAGTATGAGGTTATGGCTGCCCCCCCTCCCTGAATCGCTAGTGGTTGATACACGTATGAGGTTATGGCTGCCCCCCCCCCCTGAATCGCTAGTGGTTGATACACGTATGAGGTTATGGCTGCCCCCCCCCCCCCCCTGACTCGCTAGCGGTTGATACACGTAAGAGGTTATGGCTGCCCCCCCCCCCTGAATCACTAGTGGTTGATATACGTATGAGGTTATGGCTGCCCCCCCCCCTGAATCACTAGTGGTTGATACACGTATGAGGTTATGGCTGCCCCCCCCCCCTGAATCACTAGTGGTTGATACACGTATGAGGTTATGGCTGCCCCCCACCCCCTGAATCGCTAGCGTTTGATACACGTATGAGGTTATGGCAATATAAACTAGTTTAAACCCATGGGGGATTCTTGGTCCAGTGATCTCGTTTTCACTGACCGTTCCTGCATTTTTAATAGAGCCATTTTGATGCGTGTGCGGTCTGTTTTTTTGTGTGTGAACGTTTGTGTCACTCGTTCAGAGTCGTTTGGGCCCTCACCTTGTGTCTCCATGTATTCATTACTGAGCTTGTCCCCTGTAGTTTCCTTTGTATTGTTAAACACACTTGGGTAATAAATAAAGCTGTTCGTCATACGGTTATCTTGAAATGTTCGAAGAACTATGAAAACAGTTACACTGAGATCATTTCCTCGAAGAAATGTTCTGGATATGCTTCTGGTGAATAATTGATCATTTATGGATATTTGAATATCTGTGTTGGGAAGATCATATATGATATTATGCGGTTAAATATTGTCGTTTTTATAGATTCATAAAATACATATTTCCAGTACATATTAACTATACTTACCAGGAATGCCAGTTAAACGACATAAATATGACTTGTTCTCGTTTTGGCGACACTAGCCGTGTACGATTGCGTCATTAATCGTATTAAATTCAGAAGCCCAGGGGGAAAATAAATGTTAATTGAACACGCAAACGTTTTTATTATCATAATGGCTGGGAAATATAGTAAACGTCTATACTGAGAACTTGAAATAACTCGGGGTCCAGGGTTTGCCAAGCAAGGATGGGTAGTGAACTTTAGTATTTTACAAAAAAAACAATGATAGCAACAGAGACGATCACAACAACCAGAGCCAACTAATCAAGATTGTTTAAAGACACGATCATTGCATTGCAGGCACTCAACGTGACACAGAACGGCACACAACAACATACACTCAACGTCATACACAACGGCACGAAACAACATACACTCGATGTCATAGACAACGGCACGAAACAACATACACTCGATGTCATACACAACGGCATGAAACAACATACACTCAACGACAACATACACTCAACGTCATACACAACGGCACGAAACAACCTACACTCAACGTCATACACAACGGCACGAAACAACATACACTCAACCAGACTCACAACGCCACACAACAACAGACACTCAACGAGACTCACAACGCCCCAAAACGACTGAAACTCAAAGAGACTCACAACGCCCCAAAACAACATACACTCAACGAGACTCACAACGCATCAAAACAACATACACTCAACGAGACTCACAACGCCCCAAAACAACATACACTCAACGAGACTCACAACGCCCCAAAACGACTGAAACTCAAAGAGACTCACAACGCCCCAAAACAACATACACTCAACGAGACTCACAACGCATCACAACAACATACACTCAACGAGACTCACAACGCCCCAAAACAACATACACTCAACGAGACTCACAACGCCCCAAAACAACATACACTCAACGAGACTCACAACGCCCCAAAACGACTGAAACTCAACGAGACTCACAACGCCCCAAAACAACATACACTCAATGAGACTCACTACGCCCCAAAACAACATACACTCAACGAGACTCACAACGCCACAAAACAACATACACTCAACGAGACTCACAAGGCCCCAAAACAACATACGCTCAACGAGACTCACAACGCAACAAAACAACATACACTCAACGAGACTCACTACACAACATAACAACAGTAACCATTCTCTATAATAGTATTGTTAATTTATGCAAACTTTGACAAAGCATTATATAAATAAAGGTATAATTATAAATGTGATTTATATGGGCTTTTTTATCTCGTTAAAACGATTGTATTATTGTTTGATTTAAAGGTTCGTGATATCATATATGATCCAAGTGCCTCATATCGAGAAAATAATAATTAGTTCGGTTTGGGTTCTTTTTTGAACGTTGGTTGGTTGTGATTAGTTTATTTCAGTGTTTGTAATTCAATGACTTCAACACTTGCACTTAACACTTAAATATTCATATTCCAGCGAACCTAGTCAGGAAACACGTTTAAAGTTTAAAAGCGGGAGCATTAGCAGTTTTGTAACGTGATAGTATTATTAATAGAGTATAATTGTCAATTGCGCGTGCGTGATGTTGTATTTTAATCCCAATTGTATTTTTGATACTGTTTAAGGGCAGGCAGCGATGCAAAAGTCGATTTAGGGACCAAAATTTTAAATGTTTTAAAAAATCAACTTCTATTTAGTTTTGAGGATTAATATTTAACAAGAATGACTCATATATCCGATGCAACATGAAAAACTGTAATAAGGAGTTGAGCCTTTTTTTATGAAATAATATTTTATCAGATTTCCAATCATAAAGCATTTACGTTTTCTCGGAAATGTCCTAATACAAAAAGAATATGTTTGTGAGTCAAATTTATCAAAACTGCCCAATCAACAATGTATTGCGGCTTTGTGTTGATTGCAGCTATTTAAAAAAGATACATATTTTTTTTGTAACCCGGAAATGAATTTCATCAGCGAAATTTCATTATTTTTCTGAAAAACTTTCTTATTTGACAAGATATCATCAAGATATCTCAAGACGTTATTGAATAGGTAGTCTGGGGCGTTTTGACATTAAAACGAAGTACTAATGTCGCAGACATTGCCGTAATAATGTGAATGCTTTCTGATCCAAAATTTGTTAAAATCTTTTTTTTTTATTTGTTTAACACCTAACTAACCCAAAACATGTCACCAAGAATAGATGTTTCACTTCCAAAAAATATCGTTCATCAAAGCTCAATAAAACATGTTTTTATTAACGGTTTAGTTTTTGACCTTCCCCACCCGCTTTTGCATCGCTGTCGGCCTTTAACGTCGATGACAGAATTTAGTGCTACGCATATGTACCAATTTTAAGTTTTCCCAAAAAAATTCTTATCTGGAAGTCAATTTGATCGTTTTCAGACATATTCGGCGACTAACAATTTGCAATAATTGCATAAATTCAGGGAAATATGTCCCCTAAAAGTAGACACTAACAATGGAACATAATAAAAACATAGCTCACTGAGCGCATACACCGATTAACACGATCATTACCGGACATAAGTAAAATTCGGCTGTGCTCATGACATGATTTGCTTGTAACCGATATTTCATTACTGATATTAGAAGTGTTTCATTTATATATCTACGTAATCAAGATACTTACATTTAATCATAGACCAGTGCCGATATTCATAAAAAGTATCATGTCATTTCTAAACTTAAGTCAAATTCTAATATTTTGAAGCCAAATTAGAAAAAAAAATAAAGGTGTTTTTTAACATAAAAGTATGGGTTTTTTTGTAATTGTCCATGTTGTTATGGTTTCAACCGCTAGTAAATGTCGTCATATTTCATAACTAGTTGTAACTGTTAGAATTTTTAAATAGAAGCATTTGAGCCATCCAGCCAAATTCTACCCGTACTGCCTCAATTAGGTTTACTTAGTGTCTGTTAGACAATGAGTGTTTTTTTTCCTTTAGACAAGTCCATAATTAATTGTAGTGTTCATTGTATTATGGAATACAATCCATCTAAGTGCAAAGTTGGTCATGTGACCAATCTTACCCAACACTTTCGTCATTCTTACTCTGTCCAGCTGGCAATCAGAAGACTTATCATTGGAAGCGCGTGCTTACATGAAAATCGCAAATAAACTTCTAGGCTCCGCAGAAACGTTCAGTAAGACTCCTCATACCTGAATCACACAACGCCATGTGGAATTTCATAGACTCCTCATACCTGAATCACACAACGCCATGTGGAATGTCATAGGGAAATGTCCATTCAAAGACCGAACCCCTATTTTTCGTTAAGATCAAATGCCGCCGTAAAACAAATTAGACACGTTGCTAGTCGCGGTCAACTATACTTTGATGACTATATCGAGCTCCATTTGACAATTTAATCGCATACGTAGTTTATATTAAATTATAATATGTTAATGCGTTAAAGTTCATATATAAGTTTTAAATATATATTTAAGAGGGAATGATGTCAGACGCATTTTAACGATATATTTTATTAAAAATAACGATTTGTTTTTAACATCTGTTTAAAGCGACACTCTTATTCAAAATCAATACACTCACATGTATAACAGACATCAATTTTGACTGATAAACCTTTAACTAATTACCAAATTATGCATTTATGGAAAATATTTGTTTCTGATAACACAATTGTAACCGTGTATTTAAAAGCAGAAAGCGCAAAAATATAAAATGATTGGTGAATGTTAAAATATTTACTGTGGTCTGCTATGGTCTCAAAAGGTAGAAATATCGTGTCTAATGTTCATTTATTTCAAATTAAACTAGGTATCCTTCATAAGTACCATCGTTTTCGACATTAATTTATCCTTTTTGGAATATTAAAACAGTAGTATTAATTGTGGTACATCTTATTTGGGAGTAAGAGTGCATCTTTTATTTACATTTTAAGAAATGAAATCGGCTGGTTAATGTGTCCACTCTAAGAGCACGTATATGGTATATTGTTATTGCCATGAACTAACTCATTTACATGTACGTAAATGGTTGAAGACATATAATTACAATTACGCTATTGTATCACCAACGAATCGGATCAACTGTTCCCTTTAATGATCTGAATAAGATCAAATGGTCTGCTTCGAGCTATTATTCCTTTCAAATCTCATTTCCAGTTAAAGAAATCATTCCGTGACAGCCTCATTCTGGCATCGCCGTGATTGTTGCCAAATCTCAGGGTGAATTAAGCCATGACGTCTAACTGCCTCTCGTTATACATGGAACAGTCATATTCCACAACGTCTAATTAAGACTGATGGCTCTCTTTGCTGTGGACCTGTTCATTATGACATGGGCAGGGCGGAAGACCTTCCCAAAGTGGAAGTGAATGGAAGGAAGGCTGCTCACGCTTTACGAGCACGTCAGTCAACCAATTTGTCACCAACATGGAAGCAAATTGTGGTAATATAGTGTTCGTTTATCAATTTCTCATGCAGCAGACGCACTCCTGTTAATATATCGTAGTTTCTAACGTAATGGTCATTAATATTGCACAATATCATCAGTTACATGTAGCTGTCACAGATCTGTCGGTGAAAATGATCCAGTTATAGCGCTTGGCTATATTAGGCCCAGTTCAACTGACTCTGCGGAGACCCATGTAATTATGTATTCTATACAGCCCGCGGGATGGTTGTCTAATTTGACTGATTTCCGAGCAGTAATGACAAGTATTAATAAGGTGGTGGACGACACGACATAACGCAATAATTTCTATGGCAAAAATAGCGTTCTAGAGTGGTAAATTATAGAGACCTAACCAAGTTCAATGTAATGCGGTTTCATTGAAAACAATCTGGCCATTTGATATAACATGTACCGAAATACTTTCTATTCGGAACGGAATCAAGGCATGTTTTTATGAAGTAACTTACAATGTTGATAATAATACACAACCAGCAACAAAATGATAAACATGTAAAATTCGAGATTAGCATACATATAATCATTCAAACTTAAATCGAACAACCAAGAAGTACACAAGACAGGTTTCAAACATCAACACCACCGCAACTGATCTTTCAAGCACCAACACAGACGAAACTGATCTTTCACACACAAACACATCTTCTACGAAACTGATATTTCAAGCACCAACACCACCGTAACTGATCTTTCTAGAACCAACACCGCCGTAACCGTAACTGATCTTTCAAACACCACCACCGACGAAACTGACATTTCTAACATCAACACAGACGGAACTGACCTTTCAAGCACCAATACAGACGAAACTGACCTTTCTAACACCAACACAGACGGAACTGACCTTTCTAACACCAACACAGACACAGACCCAACTGATCTTTCTAATACCAACACTGCCGTGACTAATTTATAACAGATCAACACATACACAACTGAACGCATGTACGCAATTAATCGATCAAATATCTGTCCATCCAGATGCAAATTACATATACCAAACTGATGATGCAACTGAAAATAGCAATACAGGGTTTGGTAACGACTTTGGTATTTAAACCAATATCATATTAACACACGGTTTGACTTTACTTTTATCTTCAAATGACATTGCGTTTGAATGGCATCGTTCGGATAATGCGAGTGTTTCTGTAGTTTATAATTATATTTATAGTATAATTGAAAATTAAAAGTACAACAACTTCATATACTAGCATCATATTTTGATAGGAAGCTAAGAGGTTATAAAGATAATCTTCTTCGGTATCAAATTGTTCATTAACTGGTTGCCTAATGGAAGGTGTGGTCTTGTTTAACGGCACATGGGCCAAATAAAGGCCATAACCAACCAAACAAACAAGAGGAGAAACAAAAAGAAATCAACACAAATAGTTCACGTGAATATGAAACTTCCACAGATTGGGCTTGCCGCCATGGAAAGACCATCGAATAAAATAAGTGTGTGTAGGGGTCGGGGGTCAATGGAAATCCATGTGGCTAAACCGGACAATATGAGCACGGTCAGTGAACACCGAAAGTAAATCCCTGGGAAGACTCGTTATAAATCCCTGTGTTTAAACCAGACACTACTGGCACGATCATGGAAAACCCAATGGAAATCCATGTGTTTAAAGTTTAAACCGGACAATACTGGCACAGTCAGGGAAAACTGAATGGAAATCCCTGGCGTTTTTAAACCCGGACAATACTGACATGGTCTGGGGAGACTCGTTGGAAATCCTTGTCTTCAAACCGGACAATACTAGCACGGTCCGTGGAAACACAATGGAAATCCCTGACGTTAAATCGGACAATACTGACATGGTCTGGGAAGACCAAATGGAAATTCCTGGCGTTAAACCGGACAATACTGGCATGGTCCGTGGAAACCCAATGGAAATCCATGGCGTTAAACCGGACAATACTGGCATGGTCTGGGAAAACCCAATGGAAATTCCTGGCATTATACCGGACAATACTGGCATGGTCCGTGGAAACCCAATGGAAATCCATGGCATTAAACCGGACAATACTGGCATGGTCCGTGGAAACCCAATGGAAATCCCTGGCATTAAACCGGACAATACTGGCATGGTCTGGGAAAACCCAATGGAAATTCCTGGCATTAAACCGGACAATACTGGCATGGTCCGTGGAAACCCAATGGAAATCCCTGGCATTAAACCGGACAATACTGGCATGGTCCGTGAAAACCCAATGGAAATTCCTGGCATTAAACCGGACAATACTGGCATGGTCCGTGGAAACCCAATGGAAATCCCTGGCATTAAACCGGACAATACTGGCATGATCTGGGAAAACCTAATGGAAATTCCTGTCATTAAACCGGACAATACTGACACGGCCAGTGAAAACTCGATGGGAATCCCTGGCATTAAACCTTTTTTCCAACGCTCAACTTTTTCATTGATTTTTCAAACAGCGAAATTGACGTTTTGCAGATTTTAATGATTAAAACAATTGGTTTATACTAATGTATTTTAGCTCGATTGTGACGAAAGCTGATAGCTTATAGAATCACTCTCGAGTCCGTTTCCTGGGCAGTAACCAGTACTGTGTCCTTTTTGAGAGGCTATGAGAAAGTACCCCTGGTGGGGATCGAACCCACAACCTCTTGGGTGAGAGGCGGACACCTATACCACTAGACCACTATCACCCGTTATTAGAACAATTGACCTAAAAGAAAAATAACTACTTACAAATTACAAACTCACATTATATTCAAACAATTAGAATAAAGAAAAAGTACAGTTAGATATATATATATATATATTACTTTGACCAGATGTAAATTCATGATAAGATTTTTATCCTCACAATAATCATCCATTAAAGAATTTTAAAAATTTAAAAATGTGACTACAATCATGATTTAAAAATACCCTCTAGGTTTGTTTTGTCTTAACAATACATTAAAGTGTCGTTCATTGAATTATATATGCGTTGATATACATGAAAGTCGAATTTATCAAAATGGTAATGTACAAAATAACAGCTTCGCAATACAATTACACGAGCGCTTTACAAACAAGTAACAGCGCAATGGTCTCTTCGTGGTCAACATTATATTTGTCCAATGAGAAGGCAGTATTTTGCAAGTGTTCTAATTCATTTATTTATTTAGTAAATCAGCAGTCAGCAGTTATTGATTTTAATCAGGTGAAGCGGTAGATATAACTTGTGTCTGGCACAGTTAGTTGGTAGTTTACAAAATATAATGTAGACCACTACAAACTTAAAAACTGTTAGTATGTACCTACACACAATAATTGTTTTTTCGATAGAGCATATTCCACACGTATCGAAGCAATTGTTTTAAAATATTATTAATTTATTATGTCAAACAACCACAATTATTGTGCCCCCAATCATGATTCTAAACTATGCATTTTAATATTTATATATATATAACACTGTATGAAAAACAACACGTTGAGAAATTGTGCCTTTGGTGATTTTGGTGTGTGTTTTTCATGTTTTACAGGTCTTTGGTCATGGAAAAAAAACGATCGGAGAGTCCGAGTGACAATCCAGTTCAATTTAGTTCAATAAACAGCCTCGGTTAAAAACGTTGCACAGGTTCCCTTAAATAGTATTTTATCATAGCTGTTGTTTTGTGTCTTCCAGATATTAATGCTATTGTTAAAATGGAACCAATAATTCACTTGGCATTAGCAAACATTAATCCCACACGAGTTGCTTTAAGACCACTCAACTGCCAAGCAAATTGTATTTTGCAAGTGATTCTATTAATGTTCAACAAATATTGAATCACGCTGACAAATGGTTACTGGTAATGATTTCAATTTGTTATAAAATCAGAGTCATGGATCTTCTATAACTAAATGTAAAAATCGTTTGATGTGTTATATTAAGAATGGGTATTACTTAAACCTTATCACGTCTGTTGGACCGCAAAAAAATGAAAATTGAGGGTGGCATTCTGGGTCACATATAACCGACGCCCACGGCGCTTTATAATTGTATGGGGAGAACATGTTCAGTGTGTGTATACCACGTGATAAATTACGTCATAAAGGCTACGTCGGAAGGCAATATTTTGTTCGAATGAGAAATTAAAACAAAGATTACTTTTCTATATGTCCACACTTTTAAATGAAACAAAGGGCAGTCTATGCCGCTTACAGAGCCCCGTCTTCGGTCTTTTACCGGAATTCGATTAGGGGATTAGTTTTTCAAACACTTTGACAAACGTGTTTGTAAGATATGTTTTGACAGTGCTCCGTCAGACGGCGGTTTTGAGAAAAGGTTTATCGAAGTGTTTAAAGAAACTAAACTCTTGACCAAACTTCGGTAAAAGACCGAAGGCGGGGCTCTGTCGGCGGCGTAGACGGCGCTATGTTTCATTTAAAATGGTAAAGAAATAGTAAATTTATATTTGATTTAAGTATTCGTTTGATGCCTTCCGACGTAACATTATGACGTAATTTATCACGTGGTATGAACACACCGATGTTGATTGGATAGATTTAGTATAATATGGGCCTTATTATGTATTTTAATGTTGGGTTTTTTTCTACCATAATGCCATTAAAAGATCAGTCTAAGACATTGCCACATTGCAGAGGGTAAGCCCGGGTACATTCCCCTCTCGACCCGCTAGTTGACATGTGGACATGGTGTGCCGCGCTCAACACATACGGTCGTACCATTATTCTATGTTTAGCGTCATCGGGCGTTTTTCAGCATTCAGAATGTTTTTATACGAACATCTGAATTATACAGAAACATATAGTTATCTAGAGCATGAATTTTTTGTATCTGAGTCAAGAAATATTTCCTAATATGTTCAATTTGCTTGATGTATGGACCTATAAATTAATATGATGCTTTATGATTTTCATTAATAAAATGGTAACTGTTGTGAAGAGAATTCTTTTGTTCGGATATCCAGTCCGTTTTTGTAAGTTTTGAAATTGGATCATGACGCTAAACAAAGAATCAGTTTGGTATGGCCTAGGTCATGTACTTGAGGTTGAGTTTAAACTTTAAGGTCGATTTATTATTTTGTCGTTTCTTTTATCGCTACGTTTATTCCTGTCATAACTTATATGGCCAGCCAATGAAATCGCCAGTTTCAATAAGTACCCCGCTTTATCGTTAAGATTTGAAGTCTTACAGTATTAAAGGTATGACGTCATAGTTTGGTTCCTCGCCTGCTGAATACAGGTTACATTCTAAGACATTTGGAACATGACTATGACGATGTCGAATGTCGATGGAAAAATGTATCGTTATCAAAAATATGAAAAGGTGTTCATTGGCATAAAAAAAACGAATACAGTTGTTAAAATGCAATCTTTGACAAAATACCAATTATATTTACTTACTCCAACTTACAAGAACATAACTGTTTATTGATATGTTAATGCCATTTTTAAATCAGTTACATCTTATGCCTCAGCAATAAGTAATTCACCTATCATGTCTAAAAAAATATAATCTGAGTAGTATTTTTATGTTCTGCCCTTTAAACGTAAATTACAAAGTGTATCATAGCATGCTACTTTAGATGTTTTTACTTTTTAAATAGCTATTATATAAGAGTGTATTAAATACTGACCGTCATCGAAGAGCACCTCGGAGCCGGAGTCTGTGTATGGGTCGCCCATAGCTGCTGCCACTGACCAGTCATCCAGCGGGTAGGACGAGACGACACATAACCCGACCAGAACAGAAACGAAACAGTATACGATCATATTAGAATTCATGTCAGACAGTTATCCCGGCTTTATAAATATAGATTATTACTCTGGAGTGTAATTTTCAAACACACTTTATGATTTCCTGTTTAATGAACTTTTAAAAATTAAGTTGTTGCTTAGTTTTGCCATTCGATTCCGCGAGTATCCTGTTACTTGACGTATATGTCCAAATTACTCATTTGAAGCGCGAGAGTCTATATTGTTCGAAGGTTTATTGCGTTCCTTATTGTATTTTATTATTTATAATTTGTGTTTCTGTGACGCCACTACCATCGGAAATGAAAAACGGAAAGTAAGAATGAAGAGTGTTGGTTCTGGAACTGTTCCCACGTGTTGACTGAAGGCAAAGCTTGTAACGGTAATGTTTTATAGGAACACTATGGGAGATAAAATGCCAATAGCGGTGCTGATATTCGAGAAGTGGCGACACTGACCAGATATTGACGACACTGGCAAAAAACCAAATAGGAGGCTGCTACTTTTAATTATCACCTGTTCACTAACATCGTCATAGGCATCAACTTACACGGAGTTTCTGGGAATCTCGTGGAAGGTCATTGGAGTATTTAAACGTGGAGTATCAATTTTCGAAATGATCTCTTTTGTTCGTAAATTAAATGACGATCATAAACTCATGTTTTATATGGATATGCATTTTTAGTAAAATATCGGTCCACGTAAATGTGACTACTACATTTTGTTCAAACAATATTTATTGTGTAAAAGTACATTAAGCAAAGAAATAAATTACATACATGATAAGTAAGGATTAAGGAGATTATTACCAATAATTTCCAATAGCAGTCTTTTTTAAACAGGTACGAAGTGATAAGAACAGAAATAGATGAGTGGATTGGAAGAAGAGGAAGTAGATATCAAGTTTAACGACTGCTCATGCCCGAAGTCAGGGGAAATACATTTGTCTATGTCTCGAAGTGCCCACTGCCTACGTTAAGGTGATAGTATCAATGCTTAATGCCTACGAATATGATTTAGTGCTTGTATTAAAATATTAATTACTTACTTGCCACTATGTGTTCTATATGGTACTATGTGACACTGTGTTGTACAGTGTGGTACAATGTGTTACTTTGTGGCACTATGTGTTATTATTTGTCACTATGTGTTCTATATGGTACTATGTGACACTGTGTTGTACAGTGTGGTACAATGTGTTACTTTGTGGCACTATGTGGTATCATTTGCCACTATGTGTTCTATATGGTACTATGTGACACTGTGTTGTACAGTGTGGTACAATGTGTTACTTTGTGGCACTATGTGGTATTATTTGCCACTATGTGTTCTATATTGAACTATGTGACACTGTGTTGTACAGTGTGGTACAATGTGTTACTTTGTGGCACTATGTGGTATTATTTGCCACTATGTGTTCTATATGGTACTATGTGACACTTTGTTGTACAGTGTGGTACAATGTGTTACTTTGTGGCACTATGTGGTATTATTTGCCACTATGTGTTCTATATGGTACTATGTGACACTGTGTTGTACAGTGTGGTACAATGTGTTACTTTGTGGCACTATGTGGTATTATTTGCAACTATGTGTTCTATATGGTACTATGTGACACTGTGTTGTACAGTGTGGTACAATGTGTTACTTTGTGGCACTATGTGGTATTATTTGCCACTATGTGTTCTATATGGTACTATGTGACACTGTGTTGTACAGTGTGGTACAATGTGTTACTTTGTGGCACTATGTGGTATTATTTGCCACTATGTGTTCTATATGGTACTATGTGACACTGTGTTGTACAGTGTGGTACAATGTGTTACTTTGTGGCACTATGTGGTATTATTTGCCACTATGTGTTCTATATGGTACTATGTGACACTGTGTTGTACAGTGATGTACAATATGTTACTTTGTGGCACTATGTGGTATTATTTGCCACTATGTGTTCTATATGGTACTATGTGACACTGTGTTGTACATTGTGGTACAATGTGTTACTTTGTGGCACTATGTGGTATTATTTGCCACTATGTGTTCTATATGGTACTATGTGACACCGTGTTGTACAGTGTGGTACAATGTGTTACTTTGTGGCACTATGTGGTATTATTTGCCACTATGTGTTCTATATGGTACTGTGTGACACCGTGTTGTACAGTGTGGTACAATGTGTTACTTTGTGGCACTATGTGGTATTATTTGCCACTATGTGTTCTATATGGTACTATGTGACACTGTGTTGTACAGTGTGGTACAATGTGTTACTTTGTGGCACTATGTGGTATTATTTGCCACTATGTGCTCTATATGGTACTATGTGACACTGTGTTGTACAGTGTGGTACAATGTGTTACTTTGTGGCACTATATGGTATTATTTGCCACTATGTGTTCTATATGGTACTATGTGACACTGTGTTGTACAGTGTGGTACAATGTGTTACTTTGTGGCACTATGTGGTATTATTTGCCACTATGTGTTCTATATGGTACTATGTGACACTGTGTTGTACAGTGTGGTACAATGTGTTACTTTGTGGCACTATGTGGTATTATTTGCCACTATGTGTTTTATATGGTACTATGTGACACTGTGTTGTACAGTGTGGTACAATGTGTTACTTTGTGGCACTATGTGGTATTATTTGCCACTATGTGCTCTATATGGTACTATGTGACACTGTGTTGTACAGTGTGGTACAATGTGTTACTTTGTGGCACTATATGGTATTATTTGCCACTATGTGTTCTATATGGTACTATGTGACACTGTGTTGTACAGTGTGGTACAATGTGTTACTTTGTGGCACTATGTGGTATTATTTGCCACTATGTGTTCTATATGGTACTATGTGACACTGTGTTGTACAGTGTGGTACAATGTGTTACTTTGTGGCACTATGTGGTATTATTTGCCACTATGTGTTTTATATGGTACTATGTGACACTGTGTTGTACAGTGTGGTACAATGTGTTACTTTGTGGCACTATGTGGTATTATTTGCCACTATGTGTTCTATATGGTACTATGTGACACTGTGTTGTACAGTGTGGTACAATGTGTTACTTTGTGGCACTATGTGGTATTATTTGCCACTATGTGTTCTATATGGTACTATGTGACACTGTGTTGTACAGTGTGGTACAATGTGTTACTTTGTGGCACTATGTGGTATTATTTGCCACTATGTGTTCTATATGGTACTATGTGACACTGTGTTGTACAGTGTGGTACAATGTGCTACTTTGTGGCACTATGTGGTATTATTTGCCACTATGTGTTCTATATGGTACTATGTGACACTGTGTTGTACAGTGTGGTACAATGTGTTACTTTGTGGCACTATATGGTATTATTTGCCACTATGTGTTCTATATGGTACAATGTGACACTGTGTTGTACAGTGTGGTACAATGTGTTACTTTGTGGCACTATGTGGTATTATTTGCCACTATGTGTTCTATATGGTACTATGTGACACTGTGTTGTACAGTGTGGTACAATGTGTTACTTTGTGGCACTATGTGGTATTATTTGCCACTATGTGTTCTATATGGTACAATGTGACACTGTGTTGTACAGTGTGGTACAATGTGTTACTTTGTGGCACTATGTGGTATTATTTGCCACTATGTGTTCTATATGGTACTATGTGACACTGTGTTGTACAGTGTGGTACAATGTGTTACTTTGTGGCACTATGTGTTATTATTTGCCACTATGTGTTCTATATGGTACTATGTGACACTGTGTTGTACAGTGTGGTACAATGTGTTACTTTGTGGCACTATGTGGTATTATTTGCCACTATGTGTTCTATATGGTACTATGTGACACTGTGTTGTACAGTGTGGTACAATGTGTTACTTTGTGGCACTATGTGGTATTATTTGCCACTATGTGTTCTATATGGTACTATGTGACACTGTGTTGTACAGTGTGGTACGTTGTGGAACTTTGTGGCACTATATGGTATTATTTTGCATTTTGTAGTCTCGTAGGTTCACTGTGGCACTATGTGGCAATATGTGTAACCTTGTGGCACTATGTGATACAATGTGCTACTTTGCGGCACTATGTGGCAATATATGTTACTTTGTGGCACAATGTGGTACTTATTTGCATTATGTGGTATTATTTGGCACTTTGTGGTTCATTGTGTCACTCTCTGGCGTTATGCGGCATAATGTGGCCTATGTGATGATATAAAGCACTTTCTTGCACTCTGTGGTATTATTTGGCCGTATGTGACATTATGTGTTACTATATAGCACAATGTGGTACTTTGTGGCAATATGTGGTATTAGTTGGCACTTTGTGGTATTTTGTGGTACTATGTGGTACTATGTGGCACTATGTGGTACTATGTGGTACTATTTGGTACTATGTTGTACTATTTGGTACTATGTGGTACTATTTGGTACTATGTGATACTATGTGGCACTATTTGGTACTATATGGTACTATTTGGTACTATGTTGTACTATGTTGCACTATTTGGTACTATGTTGTACTATGTTGTACTATTTGGTACTATGTGGTACTATTTGGTACTATGTTGTACTTTGTTGTACTATGTGGCACTATTTGGTACTATGTTGTACTATTTGGTACTATGTTGTACTATGTTGTACTTTTTGGTACTATGTTGTACTATTTGGTACTATGTTGTACTATTTGGTACTATGTTGTACTTTGTTGTACTATGTGGTACTATTTGGTACTATGTTGTACTTCGTGGTACTATTTGGTACTATGTTGTACTTTGTGGTACTATTTGGTACTATGTTGTACTATTTGGCACTATTTGGTACTATTTTGTACTATGTGGTACACTGTGGTACTATTTGGCACTATTTGGTACTATTTGGTACTATGTTGTACTATGTGGAACTATTTGGTACTATGTTGTACTATTTGGTACTATGTGGCACTATGTTGTACTATGTTTCACTATTTGGTACTATGTTGTACTATATGGTACTATTTGGTACTATGTTGTACTATGTTGCACTATTTGGTACTATGTTGTACTATGTGGTACTATTTGGTACTATGTTGTACTATTTGGTACTATGTTGTACTTTGTTGTACTATGTGGTACTATTTGGTACTATGTTGTACTTTGTTGTACTATGTGGCACTTTTTGGTACTATGTGGTACTATTTGGTACTATGTGGTACTATTTGGTACTATGTTGTACTATTTGGTACTATGTTGTACTTTGTTGTACTATGTGGCACTATTTGGTACTATTTGGCACTATTTGGTACTAAGTGGTACTATTTGGTACTATGTGGTACTATGTTGTACTATGTGGCACTATTTGGTACTATGTGGTACTATTTGGTACTATGTTGTACTATTTGGTACTACGTTGTACTTTGTTGTACTATTTGGTACTATTTGGTACTATGTTGTACTATTTGGTACTAAGTTGTACTATGTTGTACTATGTGGCACTATTTGGTACTATGTGGTACTATTTGGTACTATGTTGTACTATGTGGCACTATTTGGTACTACATGTATGTGATACTATGTGGCACAATTTGGTACTTTGTGGCAATATGTGGTACTATGAGGCACTTTGTGGTACTATGCGTAACTATGTGGTACTGGTTATATGTGATACTAGGTGGCACTATGTCGTACTATGTGGTTTCTATGTGGTACTATGTGATACTATGTGGTACATAGTATACTATGTAGTATTTTGTGGGGCTATGTGGCGCTATGTGATACTATGGGATACTATGTGGTACTGTGTGGAACTATGTGGCACTTTGTGGTACAATGTGGCATTTTTAAGTCCTATGTGGTACTATGTGGCACTATATGGCACTATGGTGATACTTTGAAGCACTTTGTGGTACTATGTGGCACTATGTGATACTTTGAGGCACTTTGTGGTACTGTGTGGCACTATGTAGCACTATATTTCACTATTTGGTACTATGTGGTACTATGTGGTACTTTGTGGTACTATGTGATACTTTGAGGCACTTTGTGGTACTATGTGGCACTATGGGATACTTTGAGGCACTTTGTGGTACTGTGTGGCACTATTTGATACTATGTGGCACTATTTGGTACTAAGTGGCCGATAATGCCTTTTATTATTGAATAATATAACATTATGCAGCTTATAGATATATCAATGTTTTATGTATGGATACTCATGTTGTGGTGTATGGGTAAGCATATTGTGGTGTATGGGTACGCATGTTGTGGTGTATGGGTATGCATGTTGTTGTGTTTGGGTACGCATATTTATGGTGTATGGGTACACATGTTGTGTCCAATCTCAAAATGAAAGTGAGCGTAAATAACGTCGTCTCTAGATTTTCAGCAACAATGCTTCAGAAGTGTGGACAAACATTTGCACATGACTGCATTTGACATGCTAATTTTAAGCCGACAATATCCATGTGGATTAACGAGCAAAATAGTCTGGTAAGGCAATGAAAACGTACTAACGCATACTTGCATTTTTTTACCATCCATGTAGGGGAATCGCCTGGAGATAAAAATAAAAGGAGGTAAGGGATGTAACTCCCGCTCGATTCCGAGGAGATATCACGCAGCAATAGGCCACATGCTTGCTGATTGTGTGACAAGACAGGAGTAGGACAGGCCTCCCGTTGCTAAGAAATAAATATAAGTGGTGTTTCCAATTATGTATTTCGTGCGTACTGGCCTTTTAACCAAAGTCTTAAATCAAGTTAATGTGACTGAAAATTAAAATAAATAGTCAACGTAAGGAATTGCACTTTAAACATACCTTAAATGTTTACGTACGGTGTTATTTAACACACATTTTTTATATTATTCAGAAACAACATGTTTTCGTCTCCGCTAGATCACGTTTCTGGGCAGTAAACACCAACCAAACAAATGTTCTTCCATAATTAAATACATATCAAATTTTAAGGGAATGGTGGCGCGGCACTGTGACTGCGGAAAATCCTGACATTATTTATATAACGTTCAACTTGTTTCCTGACATTATTTATATAACGTTCAACTTGTTTCCTGACATTATTTATATAACGTTCAACTTATTTCCTGACATTATTTATATAACGTTCAACTTATTTCCTGACATTATTTATATAACGTTCAACTTGTTTCCTGACATTATTTATATAACGTTCAACTTGTTTCCTGACATTATTTATATAACGTTCAACTTGTTTCCTGACATTATTTATATAACGTTCAACTTATTTCCTGACATTATTTATATAACGTTCAACTTGTTTCCTGACATTATTTATATAACGTTCAACTTGTTTCCTGACATTATTTATATAACGTTCAACTTATTTCCTGACATTATTTATATAACGTTCAACTTGTTTCCTGACATTATTTATATAACGTTCAACTTGTTTCCTGACATTATTTATATAACGTTCAACTTATTTCCTGACATTATTTATATAACGTTCAACTTGTTTCCTGACATTATTTATATAACGTTCAACTTGTTTCCTGACATTATATATATAACGTTCAACCTGTTTGCAAACACTTTATTAAACCTATCGACATTTTCATGAGTGATACTATATTGCTACATTTGCTAAATGTGAAAAGGTCAATCTCCATAAAGATAAATTCAGGGGATTTTTTTACCTAGGCATGAGAGAAATATATACTTTTTTCAGAGGGGAGTGGGGCCGAAATTTTGGTCTCAAACAGTACAAAAACACTGAAATATAACCTTTGTATCACTAATGAGCAAGTTTTATTCAGTAATGTCATTACAAGAAACCATGAGAACAAATGCCTCAGAAAAAAATCAATTATGCGTCATGTATAGTCTCATACGAAGAATGATTCTCAAAGTGGGGAATAAATCAGTTTTAACAATCATGTTTCAACATTTCATTCGAATTCCTACTCTCGGAACGACAATTATTTCTTTTAATTAGCTAGATTGTTTTGTGGCGTTAAATTAGTTTTGTTACAACGTTGGGACTGACTTTATTTTATGACCAGCACTAAGAGGTTTTTCAAACTATTAGCAGACTGTGACTGGTAAGACACAATAATCACTTTATTAAAATAACAATTATTTGGTATGGACGTCTACAGTAGTTCGTGTTATTGTTAGACTAAACACTTTAATAACCATATCATCATTAGGGGATATGGTCGTTACATGTTCTTTGTTTAAATATGAAACCAATCAGTTGTTTAAACAATGAACGTAATGCGGCATCGATTGAAATACAAACACGTGTAAGGTTGGAGCAACACATCAAAGATGGGACAGAAAAGGTCGTGGTCTAATAGTGGGGTAGTTACGTAATGCTGACGTAATTCTGACGCGACCTCCACATAAAGGAATGACAATACCTTTACCAGGGAGGAGAACCGACTGCACCCTTTCACGGGGCATTATGAGGTAAGTTTTATCTAAATATCGTATATTTTTAAAAAAAAGGACTATTCATTTTAGCTAGACAAAAAACAAAAACATTTTTTTTAATAAATGTAAACAAATTAAACGAGGTACCATTCGACACGTCAATGTGTTTTGAAAGCAGTAAGTTCCACCACGATAATACAACATCTTTTGTTGTAAATGCAAACTGACTCGTTACAGTAGCCATTCTTAGCCTTTTTTACAAAATGCGCAAAGGATATTTGTTGATCCCAGTGTAATATCGTATTTTATTTCACGAGTGTCATAGAAGTACATATTTTCAGAAGTGGCGAAGCCACGAGGGAAGTTCGCAACGAGTAAAAACATATTGTTTTATATGATCACGTATGATGTTTCTTTTATGCTTATTTTAGGAGTTTCATTAATATTTTAATTAAATTTTCTTTGAAAAGAGTTTTTCTACGCCGCTTACACGACGGACGCCCCCATGTTAAAAGTATAGCTGATGACGTAGCTGCCAATTTTCTATTTCTGATCCGTGGATAAAAGGTTTTCAGGTATTTGTTATAGTTTAGTAGTAAATAATCGTTTTTTTAGTGCAAATATTTTCTGAACAATAATCAATGAGCGTTTATTAGTTCATCTTTGTTCAAAACAAAACACAAATACACGTTTGAATTAAACAGGGCATGAATAAATGACCAAACTACTACACCGCCATTTTTAATTTTTTAATGAAAATACCAAAGGTCGAACGTGTTAGCAAAACAATTGGATAACCATTGGGTAAAAACATATTTCTAATTTAAGAGTTTGTTCCATGATACATGGGTGTTCAGTCATCCCTCATTCTCAGAGACTTGGCGGATTCGCTTGAAGACAGGTCGTTTTCCAGGTTAGGAGTGAAGACCACGCTAGTATTGTATAAACTCAACTCACGGTAACTGTTGGTTGGACAGCATGGCCGTATTCTAGGACGAGTCTGGACACACGTCTTGTCGGTTCCGGGGTTATCAGTTTAAGAGCCGCGCTCGCTGTTCGTATTACGTATTCCAACCACAAACAGTTGAAAAAGATATTTGAACGATGATATAACATCCCATTTATGTTCAAGAAGATGTTGCTTCTTTTATTTGTTTTATATGAAGGCAAATATTTGAACATTCAGCTTCAAAGATCAAGAAAATGTTTAGTATAAACCTTATATATTTTTCAATAGTTGTGAAGAAAGTTGGCACGGTGTTGTGCGAGAGTGTGGTCTTGTGTTGTGGGGGAAACCGGTGTACCCTGAGAAAACCAACTTGTCCGGCTGTATGACCATTAATAAACTCACAGGCTCCCAGGGAATCGAACTCGGGTCGCCTTGGTGAGAGGCAAGTGTACTAACCACTGCGCTATCCGGACAACAAAGAAAACGTTTGAAAAACAGGATTACCATTTTCCTCTTGATGAAATCTCACCGTAATTTAAAAAATGTCACATGGGGTCAAAAACCTTATCACTAAGTGACACTTTAGAAGAAATCTTTGCAATTCTTGCGAAAAACTACGCTTTTTGTTTCAGTAATGTTTTTCTTCTAAACCCCATCTATTATAGTTATTATATAACACATCTAGTGCCATATTCCGGGGTTTCACCAAGTTTAACCATAGCATCTGCTATAGCAATAAAATTAAACATATATTCTGCAAAGCTGGACAACAATCATTTATATTTAGTAAATGTAATTCCAAGTCTTCAACGAATAGAAAGTAAACATTATCGGGGACATTATTTCCCACTTGCCTTAAGCCTACTGCGGTATTAAATTGATCTGAATTGCTATTACAGTGTTTAACACAAATTCTTAACTACCTGGTACACACTGAGTATTATACGTAACATTTTACCATCTAAATTGGATTTATACAACTTCAATCATAGCGCATGGAGATAAATGGAATCAAAAGAGCAATTCATGTCAATACAACAGCAATATAAAAGTTTATTCAAGTTAACATAGTTTTGAAGAATATACTTCAGACACCAAATTGTGCGTCAGAAATAACACT
Organism: Mya arenaria; assembly: GCF_026914265.1. NCBI lineage: Eukaryota > Metazoa > Mollusca > Bivalvia > Myida > Myidae > Mya > Mya arenaria. The sequence goes on from NC_069124.1 coordinate 91,746,516, forward strand.
TTCAATTTTCTTCATACCATTTTGATAATCAGGCGAACATTTGCTTACAATTATACATGAAAATGATGTCGAGTGTCACGTGGGTTTACCACACACAACGGTCAGGAAAAGCACATTTCAAAATATGGTAACGCTTACACAGATTTTGAGTAGGCGGAGCTTGAGGGATGAAATTCTAAACGTTTTATACAGGCCGATAAGTCGTTTCATTGACTGAAAATGTATGTTGTATTCTAAGAAGTGTCATTAAAATTGTAAGAAATATTGATAAACTTTCTTTTCTTTTGAAATGGTTAGTTAAACATACTGTTAAGAATGGTTTATAACGTTCACATAACCGCATTGGAAAACAGAGCAAACAAACTAATTGCTGTTGTAAACCACGCCTACCAAACGCCAACTCCACCACGTATCGGTGGTGCAAATAAAATTAAAAATCCTTATACTGAATGGTGCTTTATTCATGAGTCTGTGCAATCTCACTATAAAGGATGGAAAGTCTCGTCTAAACTTAGTGTCTTATTGTATGTCTCTCACAGCATCGAGCACCTTATTGGTGTCTCTAATAGAACCGTGCACCGTATTGGTGTCTCTCACATCAACGTGCACCTTATTGGTGTTTCTTACAAAACTGTACATCTAATTGGTGTCTCAGACATCATCGTGTACCTTACTGGTATCTCTCATAGAACCATGCACCTTATTAGAGTCTCCCACAGCGTCGTCCACCTAATCGGTGTCTCTCACAGCACCGTACACCTTATTGGTTTCTCTCAGAGCCTCGTGCACCTTATTGGTTTCTCTCAGAGCCTCGTGCACCTTATTGGTTTCTCTCAGAGCCTCGTGCACCTTATTGGTTTCTTTCAGAGCATCGTGCACCTTATTGGTGTCTCTCTAAGCATCGTGCACCTTATTGGTATACATCTAGCACAACACCTACCACCTTACCGGTGTTTCTAACAGCATCGTTCACCTTTTTGGTGTCTCTCACAGCATCGTGCACGATATTGGTGTCTAAACAGCACCTTCCACCTTATTGGTGTCTCTTACAACACCGTACATCTTATCGGTGCATTTCACATCAACGTATATCGTAAGTGTGTCGTCGTGCAGCTTATTGATGTCTCTTACAGCATTGTGTATCTAATTTGTGTCTTTAACTGCATCTTTCACCCTATTTGGCGCTCTTGCAACATCTTACACCTTACTGGTGTCTCTCACAGCATTCGAGTGGTGTCTTACACATCCTCATGCAGCTTATTGGTGAGTAACACAGCATCGTGCAGCATATTGGTGTTTCTCACAGAATCGTGTCTTCTATTGGTATCTCTCACAGCAACGTGCACCGTATTGGTGTCTCTGACAGCAACGTTTACCTTAATGATGTCTCCAAAAGCATCGTCCACCGTATTTGTGCCTCTCAAAGCATCGTGCACCTTATTGGTGTGTCTCTAAGCATCGTGCACCGTATTGGTGTCTCTCTCAGCAAAGTGCACCTTATTGGTGTCTCCAACAGCATCGTTCACCGTATCTGTGTCTTTAAAAGCATTGTGGAGCAAATTGGTGTTTCTCTAAGCATCGTGCACCGGATTGGTGTCTCCAACAGCATCATGCACCTTATTGGTTTCTCTCATAGCGTCGTGCACCTTATTGCTGTCTCCCAGAGCATCATACACCTTATTGGTGTCTGCCACAGCATCGTCCACTGTATTGGTGTCTCTTACAGCAGCTTGCACCTTATTTGTTTCTCTCACATCATCATAAACCTTATTGGCATCGTCCACCGTTTTGGTGTCTCTCACAACAACTTGCCTTTATTGGTATTTCTCTAAGCATCGTCCACCGAAGTGGTCTCTCGCACAACATCGTACGTCTTATTGGTGTCTTTCTAAGCATAGGGAACCGTATTGGTGTCTCTCATAGCAACGTGCACCCTATTGGTGTCTCCATAAGCAACGTGCACCGTATTGGTGTCTCTTACAGCAAAGTACACCTTATCGGTGTTTCTCACAGCACCAACAACCTTAAAGGTTTCTCTCAAAACCACGCGCACCTTATTGATGTCTCTCACAGCAGCTACCACCTTATCGGTGTTTCTCACAGCACCAACAACCTTATTGGTTTCTCTTAAAGCAAGGCGCACATTATTGGTGTCTCTCACAGCATCGTCCACCTTATCGGTGTCTCTCACAGCATCGAACACCTTATCGTTGTCTCTTACAGCACCTTCCACCTTATTGGTTTCTCTCAAAGCACAGTGCGTCTTATTGGTGTCTTTTACAGCATCGCCAATCGCATTGGTGTCTCTCACAGCAACGTGCGTCTTATTGGTTTGTGCACCTTATTGGTGTCTCTCATAGCAACGTGCGTCTTATTGCTTTCTCTCAAAGCACTGTGCGCCTTATTTGTGTCTCTTTCAGCATCGTCCACCGTATTGGTGTCTCTCACAGCAACGTGCACCTGATTGGTTTCTCTCACAGCACCATTCACCTTATCGGTGTCTCTCGCAGCGTCGTACACCTTATTGGTGTCCCTCACAACAACGTGCACCTATTGGTTTATCTCACAACAACGTGCTACGTTTTGGTATCTCGCACATCTCCTACCACATTATCGTTGTCTCACATCACCTACCATTTTATTGGTGTCTCTCACATTATCAAACACCTTATTGGTGTCTCTCACAGCAACGCGTATCTTATGGTGTCTCTCACAGCATCGTACACCAAATTTGTGTCTCTCACAGCATCGTACACCTTATTGATGTCTCTCAAAGCAACGCGCAACGCATTGGTGTATCTCACAGCATCGTACACCTTATTGGTGTCTCTCACAGCATCATACACTTAATTGGTGTCTCTCACAGCATCGTACACCTTATTGATGTCTCTCACAGCAACGCGCACCTTATTAGTGTCTCTCATAGCATCGTACAACTAATTGGTGTCTCTCACAGCAACGCGCACCTTATTGGTGTCTCTCACAGCAATGCGCACCTAATTGGTGTCTCTCACAGCATCGTACACCTAATTGGTGTCTCTCAAAGCAACGCGCACATTATTGGTGTCTCTCACAGCGTCGTACACCTCATTGGTGTCTCTCACAGCAACGCGCACCTTATTGGTGTCTCTCACAGCAACGCGCACCGAATTGGTGTCTCTCTCAGCATCGTACATCTAATTGGTGTCTCTCATAAGTTTCGAACACCTTATTAGTGTCTCTAACAGCATCGTACACCTTATTAGTGTAATTCACAGCAGCATACACCTTATTGGTGTCTCTCACAGCATTGTACACCTAATTTGTGTCTCTCACAGCATCGTACACCTTATTGATGTCATTCACAGCAACGTGCTCCGTTTTGGTATCTCGCACATCAACGTGCACCTATTAGTGTCTCTCACAGCAACGCGCACCTTATTGGTGTCTTTCACAGCATCGTACACCTAATTGGTGTCTCTCACAGCAACGCACACCTTATTGGTGTCTCTCACAGCAAAGCGCATCTAATTGGTGTCTCTCACAGCATCGTACACCTAATTGGTGTCTCTCACAGCAACGCGCACCTTATTGGTGTCTCTCACAGCTTCGTACATCTAATTGGTGTCTCTCACAGCAACGCGCACCTTATTGATGTCTCTCATAGCAACGTGCTCCGTTTTGGTATCTCGCACATCAACGTCCACCTATTGGTGTCTCTCACAGCAACGCGCACCTTATTGGTGTCTCTCACAGCATCGTACACCTAATTGGTGTCTCTCACAGCAACGCGCACCTTATTGGTGTCTCTCACAGCAACGCGCACCTAATTGGTGTCTCTCACAGCATCGTACACTTAATTGGTGTCTCTCACAGCAACGCGCACCTTATTGGTGTCTCTCACAGCAACGCGCACCTAATTGGTGTCTCTCACAGCATCGTACACCTAATTGGTGTCTCTCACAGCAACGCGCACCTTATTGGTGTCTCTCACAGCTTCGTACATCTAATTGGTGTCTCTCACAGCAACGCGCACCTTATTGATGTCTCTCATAGCAACGTGCTCCGTTTTGGTATCTCGCACATCAACGTGCACCTATTGGTGTCTCTCACAGCAACGCGCACCTTATTGGTGTCTCTCACAGCATCGTACACCTTATTGGTGTCTCTCACAGCAACGCGCACCTAATTGGTGTCTCTCACAGCATCGTACACATAATTGGTGTCTCTCACAGCAACGCGCACCTAATTGGTGTCTCTCACAGCGTTGTACATCTAATTGGTGTCTCTCACAGCAACGCGCACCGTATTGGTGTCTCTCACAGCAAAGCACACCAAATTGGTGTCTCTCACAAGCATCGAACACCTTATTGGTGTCTCTCACAGCATCGTACACCTTATTAGTGTCTCTCACAACATCATACACCTTATTGGTGTCTCTCACAGCATCTTACACCTTATCGGTGTCTCTCACAGCATCGTTCATCTTATTGGTGTCTCACACAGCATCCTACACCTAATTTGTGTCTCTCACAGCATCGTACACCTTATTGATGTCTCTTACCGCAACGCGCACCGCATTGGTGTCTCTCACAGCATCGTACACCTTATTGGTGTCTCTCACAGCAACGCGCATCTTATTGGTGTCTCTCACAGCAACGCACACCTTATTGGTGTCTCTCACAGCAACGCGCACCTAATTGGTGTCTCTCACAACAACGCGCTACTAATTGGTGTCTCTCACAGTGTCGTACACCTAATTGGTGTCTCACACAGCATCGTACACCTAATTGGTGTCTCTCACAGCAACGCGCACCTTATTGGTGTCTCTTACAGCAACGTGCACCTAATTGGTGTTTCTCACAGCGTCGTACACCTAATTGGTGTCTCTCACAGCAACGCGCACCTTATTGGTGTCCCTCACAGCATCGTACACCTAATTTGTGTCCCTCACAGCATCGTACACATTATTGATGTCTCTCACAGCAACGCGCACCGCATTGGTGTCTCTCACAGCAACGCGCACCTTATTGGTGTCTCTCACAGCAACGCACACCTTATTGGTGTCTCTCACAGCAACGCGCACCTCATTGGTGTCTCTCACAGCAACGCGCACCTAATTGGTGTCTCTCACAGCGTCGTACACCTAATTGGTGTCTCACACAGCATCGTACACCTAATTGGTGTCTCTCACAGCAACGCGCACCTTATTGGTGTCTCTTACAGCAACGTGCTCCTAATTGGTGTTTCTCACAGCGTCGTACACCTTATTGGTATCTTTCACAGCAACGCGCACCTTATTGGTGTCCCTCACAGCATCGTACACCTGATTTGTGCCTCTCACAGCATCGTACACATTATTGGTGTTTCTCACAGCGTCGTACACCTTATTGGTGTCTTTCACAGCAACGCGCACCTTATTGGTGTCCCTCACAGCATCGTACACCTAATTTGTGTCTCTCACAGCATCGTACACATTATTTATGTCTCTCACAGCAACGCGCACCGCATTGGTGTCTCTCACAGCATCGTACATCTTATTGGTGTCTCTCACATCAACGTGTACCTTATTGGTGTCTCTCACAGCATCGTACACCTAATTGGTGTCTCTCACAGCAACTCGCACCTTATTGTTGTCTCTCACAGCAACGCGCACCTAATTGGTGTCTCTCACAGCGTCGTACACCTAATTGGTGTCTCTCACAGCAACGCGTACCTAATTGGTGTCTCTCACAGCGTCGTACATCTAATTGGTGTCTCTCACAGCAACGCGCACCTTATTGGTGTCTCTCATAGCAACGCACACCAAATTGGTGTCTCTCACAAGCATCGAACACCTTATTGGTGTCTCTCACAGCATCGTACACCTTATTAGTGTCTCTCACAGCATCATACACCTTATTGGTGTCTCTCACAGCATCTTACACCTTATCGGTGTCTCTCACAGCATCGTTCATCTTATTGGTGTCTCACACAGCATCCTACACCTAATTTGTGTCTCTCACAGCATCGTACACCTTATTGATGTCTCTCACCGCAACGCGCACCGCATTGGTGTCTCTCACAGCATCGTACACCTTATTGGTGTCTCTCACAGCAACGCGCATCTTATTGGTGTCTCTCACAGCAACGCACACCTTATTGGTGTCTCTCACAGCAACGCGCACCTAATTGGTGTCTCTCACAACAACGCGCACCTAATTGGTGTCTCTCACAGTGTCGTACACCTAATTGGTGTCTCACACAGCATCGTACACCTAATTGGTGTCTCTCACAGCAACGCGCACCTTATTGGTGTCTCTTACAGCAACGTGCACCTAATTGGTGTTTCTCACAGCGTCGTACACCTAATTGGTGTCTCTCACAGCAACGCGCACCTTATTGGTGTCCCTCACAGCATCGTACACCTAATTTGTGTCCCTCACAGCATCGTACACATTATTGATGTCTCTCACAGCAACGCGCACCGCATTGGTGTCTCTCACAGCATCGTACATCTTATTGGTGTCTCTCACATCAACGTGTACCTTATTGGTGTCTCTCACAGCATCGTACACCTAATTGGTGTCTCTCACAGCAATTCGCACCTTATTGGTGTCTCTCACAGCAACGTACACCTTATCTGTGTCTCTCACAGCATCGTACACCTTATTGGTGTCTCTCACAGCAATTCGCACCTTATTGGTGTCTCTCACAGCAACGTACACCTTATCTGTGTCTCTCACAGCATCGTACACCTTATTGGTGTCTCTCACAGCATCGTACATCTTATTGGTGTCTCTCACAGCATCGTACACCTAATTTGTGTCTCTCACAGCATCGTACACCTTATTGGTGTCTCTCACTGCAACGCGCACCTTATTGGTGTCTCTCACAGCATCGTACACCTTATTGGTGTCTTTCACAGCAACGCGCACCGTATTGGTGTCTCTTACAGAATCGTACACCTTATAAGTGTCTCTCACAGCATCGTTCACTTCATTGATGTCTCTCACAGCAACGTGCACCTTACTGGTATCTCTCACAGCAAGCGCACCTTATTGGTGTCTCTCACAGCAACGTATTCCTTATTGGTGTCTCTCACAGCACCTTCCACCTTATTGGTTTCCCTCACAGCAACGTCCATCTTATTGTTGTAATTATGAATAGTTCCTGACCACATAATCCGCAAGTGACAGATCGGATCATCAGCATGTCAGAGCCCATTAAGAAGTGTTTACCGGCTTATCCGCATGCATGAGGTCGCATAGAAGGGACATACCGGCTGATCCGAATGGTGGATGTACTTAAGAAGTGATATACCGGCTGATCTGCATGGTGTAGGTCGTTTGGAAGGGATAGACCGGCTGATCCGCATCGTGGAGGTCGTTTGGAAGCGACAGACCGGCTGATCCGCAGCTCATTTAAAAGGGACATCTGATCCGCAGATCGTTTAGAAGGGAAAGACCAGCTGATCCGCAGGTCGTTTAGAAAGGACAGACCGGCTGATCCGCAGGTCGTTTAGAAAGGACAGACCGGCTGAATCGTAGGTCGTATAGAAAGGACAGACCGGCTGATCCGCAGGTCGTTTAGAAAGGACAGACCGGCTGATCCGCAGGTCGTTTAGAAAGGACAGACCGGCTGATCCGCAGGTCGTATAGAAAGGACAGACCGGCTGATCCGCAGGTCGTTTAGAAAGGAGAGACCGGCTGAATCGAAGGTCGTTTAGAAGGGACAGACCGGCTGATCCGCAGGTCGTTTAGAAGGGACAGACCGGCTGATCCGCAGGTCGTTTAGAAGGGACAGACCGGCTGATCCGCAGGTGGTTTGAAAGGACAGACCGGCTGATCTGCAGGTCGTTCAGAAGGGAGAGACCGGCTGATCCGCAGGTCGTTCAGAAGGGAAAGACCGGCTGATCCGCATGTCCTTTAGAAGGGACAAACCGGCTGATCCGCAGGTCGTTTAGAAGGGACAGACCGGCTGATCCGCAGGTCGTTTAGAAGGGACAGACCGGCTGATCCGCAAGTCATTTAGAAGGGACAGACCGGCTGATCCGCAGGTCGTTCAGAAGGGACAGACCGGCTGATCCGCATTATGGCCTAACTTTATTTGATAAGTCTAACCAAATTGATGTTATTTTATTTCCGAACAGCAACAGCAAACAATTATGTAAATGATATTAAACCACTTGAATACTGTGTAAGCTGAACACACATCAACTTTGGTTTTTAAACGCACGCGCTTTTCGGTGAACTGCACTAAAACTGCTTTATAGACGTCAACTTTTATGCAAAAAAAGTATTAACATGTTTTCGGGACGGATTGAAAAATCTGAAGCTGTGGCTTCCGGTATGTATAAGCTATGTGTTGACGCAATCCGAATGACATCATCCTCTCACATGAACAAGATTGTGAGCTAAATCGTTTACATGTCACTGGAACATCTAAAGGAGTAAGTTGAGAAGTATGGAAACATATACATGTACGGCATATGTCAAACAAGTTAGTAGCTTTAATGGAACAACATTGGCGACTCAACACGTCCTTGCCTGTGGTGGCAAAATATCGCGTAAACACTACGGTCAGCCAGACTACCAACACTCGGCGCGCCATTAAGACGGAAAGAGTCTAACACATTCTGATAGTACCGCTTTCGTGATTTATTCAAAGATCTGAATCGAACAACATGGCAATCGAATTCCATGTTTGATTTAGCAACTCACGGGACGGATTCAATTATGGATGACAGGATTGCTGTTTGTTTTAGTTTATGCCATGCATGGCGCATTGACTACAAGATAAAACACGGTATTTCCTCCAATTCTAGCGTTACACGCCACATGCTTTGTTCAAAAGGCACCCATATCTGTCTATGATTTTCGCAATGTATTAAAGATGACACTAAAAGAGACAAAACCACGAATGGTTCTGAAACGTTCCCCAACCCAAGTCTGCCGACTGCCACTCACCCAATACACACTCCCTGCGTCAGAGTTTGCGTTTACAAGGTGCCAGCCAATGAGGTTGTATTCTAAGTCAGTTAGATGACCTGAAGCAACATCTTAACTATTAATAAGGTCTCGTTCACTAAACTCACACCGCCCATTCTTAATCATTAAGAGCTCACTTCAAGTCATCTAACTATTACATAAACATGCTAGACAAAATTTTATTAATGAACAAAAGAATGCAATTAATTTGTACAATAACTCCTTTTATGACAATCTTGATAAAACAGCTGAATGTGATATAGGGCTTTTCTGTAGTCTGGTGAGAAAAAAGTGTAAATCGAAGACCTCTGTGACAGAAATCGAATATGCTCACACCAGCTCATGAATCCTATTAAACTGATGCCACTTCGAAAAAACATAAGCGATATGAAAATGGTTATCTGAGAGTATTACCTGTGAGACACGCATTGTGGAATCGAAGGAGACCCGTTATTAATGGACAACTTGAGCATGAAGGTGTTGTTTTTATATAAATGTTGCAATAAATGCATGAAACTCAGAAAAGCCCACGGGATTGAATCAATTACAAATGAACACATACGATACGGTGGTAAATAGCTCAGAATGTACTTAACGGTTTTATTCCATATCATTTTCAAAATGACATGCATACCAAATGGACGCAAAATTGAGAGCATCATATCTGTTTATAAAAAAGGAAAGGTTAGAACTCATCATAAAAGTACGGTCGTCTCTCATTGAGGTGCAAAATACAAAGAAAGCCTATTCTCCCACCTCAGATAAGTAGATCCAAAAATTAAACCATACCTAAACATTTTTATCTTGCCCACGGACAAAGATAAAACAAGTACCCGTATGGAACTCATTTTTAATGGTCATTACATTGTAATTACCTCCCTTGTTGAAGACTGCCGTCTGTATCATCATAGAAACCTTGTCGTGTGGCAATATTTAGAATGCTTATTAATTATTTGTGGCTTCAAATGTCACCATAAAAATGTTTTAACGCACCTTCCAAGAAATAAAGCTTCACTCTCCTCAGAACTATTTAAAGACCGATTTGACTATTAATATAAGCTGAATCACTGCGCGCATATCAATGACAACCACGAATGATCACATATCCATACACATATATTTTCACTTCGCACAAAAGAGTTCCAGCAAAAAAAAAAATACATTTTTACTTAATTTTGTTAACTGAGGTGGGAGAAAAAGCATCTTTCATAGCCGCTCGTGTAAGGATATAAGTATCTATCATGTGAAAGTTTCCGGTACGGATAAAAAAATCCGACCCTCGGGCACGCGCGTAAGCCGGTAACGAGGCTTGCCGAGTTACCGGCCACGCAACGTGCCCGAGGGTCGGATTTTTTTATCCGGACCGGAAAAACATGATTGATATTTTTTCTTGCATACCTGAAATTATGAATTTGTGGAAAAAAATACGTAGAAAACGAACTTAAGTACAATTACACCAAAAAGCGCGTGCGACGTTGTTTACTGACGTCATAGAGCGCAGTGATTTTAAATACTAAAAATAGCGTTTTTAACGATGAATTATTTTCAATTTTAATTAAAAGTCTTGCAAACATATATATTTGATTGCGCTATATTGAAATTGCATGATATAACTTTCATAAACCATACAATAAATGAAATATGAAGTGGCGCGTTGTTGCGCGTGACTCATCTTACATGGGGTATGTAAGATGGGGTTTTCCAGCACTGGTCACATAACCGGAAACACACGTCCGGAATGCAAGAAAGGTTCATCCCAACCCTCGCGCCGGGTGTTTTGCGGAAACTCGGTTAACCTCGTTTCCACAAAACACCGTTTTCGGGTAAGAATGAACCTATCTTTCACTCTCGGCCATGGAAGATATTTATATTCTAAATAACACGTTTTTGTAAACGGTGTACTCTCAGATCGTGCCAATGTTCTACAAGGTCGTCGTCAAGGAAGAACCATTTCAACGAGGTGTTATCTACTCTTGTTGTAAAGAACACTGACTGGAAGTTGAAAATGAATAAATATTGGAAACTGATATGATTTTCTTTCAATAAATCGTTTTCTTTATTCAGCAAACAGCTATGTTCAAGTATATAGTGAAATTCATCACCAATACAGCTTTTATCACAAAGTGCACATTTTCATTTAGCTCTATATTATACCAGCTTTCAACTTCAATTGGTAGTCGATTATTTCAGCTGTGTGGAGTTAAATTAACATAAGACATTGGCCATTGGACATTTAAAAATGAAAGTCGAGCCAACACGACATTGATTTTTTGTATGTCCAATGTTTAAATGTTGTGCAAGCACGACTTTCATTTCTGAATGTCCAATTGCCGCTGCCGTGCCAGAATGACTTTCATTTTTGTACGTCTAATGCCGAATGTCGTGCCAGCGCGACTTTCATTTTTGTATGTCCAATGCCAAATATCGTGCCAGCATGACTTTGTTTTTTTTGAATATCCAATGCTCAATGTCGTGCCAGCACTACTATCAATTTTGAATGACCAATGCCAAATGTCGTGCCAGCACGACTTTCATTTTTGAATGTCCAATGCCGAATGTCGTGCCAGCACGACTTTTATTTTTGATTATTTTGAATGTCCATTATCGTGCCAGCACGACTTTCATTTTCGAATGTCCAATGTCGTGCCAGCACGACTTTTATTTCTGAATTTCCACTGTCGTGCCAGAACGACTTTCATTTTTGAATGGCCATTGTCGTGCTGGCACGACTTTCATCTTTGAATGTCCAATGTCGTGCCAGAACGACTTTCATTTTTGAATGGCCATTGTCGTGCTGGCACGACTTTCATCTTTGAATGGCCAATGTCGTGCCAGAACGACTTTCATTTTTGAATGGCCATTGTCGTGCTGGCACGACTTTCATCTTTGAATGTCCAATGTCGTGCCAGAACGACTTTCATTTTTGAATGTACATTGTCGTGCCAGCACGACTTTCATTTTTGAATGTCCAATGCCGAATGTCGTGCCAGCATGACTTTCATTTTTGAATGTCCATTGTCTTACAACCTATCTTACACGAGTGGCTATGGTAGATGCTTTTTCTCCCACCTCAGTTAAACAAAATACGTTAAATGGATTTTTTTCGTTGGAACTCTTTTGTGCGTAGTGAAAATAAATGTGTATAGATATGTGATATTCCGTGGTTGTCATGGATATGTGCGCAGTCTTTCAGATTATGTTAATAGTCAAATCGTTTTTGAAATAGTTCTGAGAAGAGTGCAGCATTATTTCTCGAATGGAGCGTGAAAACTTGTTTATGGTGTCATTTGAAGCGAGAAATAATTAATAATTGTCTAAATATTGCTACAAGACAAGGTTTCCATGATGCTGACAGACGACGGTCTTTAACAAGGGAGGTAATTGTGTGATGACAATAAAAAGGAGTTCCATACAGGTACTTGTTTTATCTATGCCCGTTGGCAATTTCTAGCATGGTCAATTTTTTGGATCTACTTTTCTAAGGTGGGAGAAACAAATTTCTAGTATGGTCAAATTTTGGGAGAAAGTAAATTCTATGAGGTACTACATTCCCCCATTATCTTTTATTATGCGCGTAGAACAGCTGGAAATAAAAAAACAACCGATCATACTCACCGTTCACCTCCTGGCACCATAACGAAAAAACTTTTTCAACTTATTACAAAATACTTCAGTTCCAACGATTCCCCGCCGTTCATTTGGTCTAAGTAATTCTTCAAGCAACATTTGGTCATAACTACAGTTCCAATATAACTAAGCAGTATAGTGTCGATCTACATCCACGACATTGTGAATATATGATAACAGTAGCGGTCAATATTAAAAATGAAATACACATAAAGGTATAATCAAAACGAAATTCGCCCAACAACTTCAAATTTAGCTGTTGTGAACTCAAAAATATATTAAGCACACCATACAAATTGTTTGAGCTCTGTGTCTTCTGACTGCATAAGAGGAAGAACGACTGACACGTGTGGTAACGTATGATTTTGTATTTCTTATATATAACAAAAAAACTAAACTTCACGTGCATATTTTCTTTGCGTCAGGCAGTGTCTACAGTTTGGCCGCCGCTTCTTGCTGTTTGCCCGCTAATGTCAGAGGATGTGTTATCCTGTTTTCCCAACCGTCGACGACGGCTGTGTTGTACCCAGTGAACGTCACTTCCGGCTGGTCCACGTGCAAATTCCTACGTCCGGTGGGAGTAAGGTCAAAACTCTCGGCTATAATGTTGGCCACGCGCTCTGCGATGCCGAGACAGCCCGACAATCCAGTAGATCGGATCCCACCCACCGTCTGCAATAAGGGCAAAAGACGGGATAGATTAAATCCTTTATCACATGTTTTAAACGCATGTACAACCTTGACATTTGAATAAAGCCTGAAGCTTCATAGGCCTCGGGTTTCCTTGAAGTAATATATTTCTAGAAAAAAATGTAATAGCACATGCGGCAAAAATAGCTTAAACACCCAGCTGTGCAAAGTAAGCTAAACATACGACATTGGACATTGAACATTCAAAAGTAAATGTCGTGCTGGCACTACATTGGACATTGGACATTCAAAAACGACTGTCGTGCTGGCAGGATATTGGACATTCCAAGCAAAATATAAAAAAATGAATGTCGTGCTGGATATTCAATATTCAACAAATGAATGTAGTGACATTGGGCATTGAAATATATTCATAAAAAGGTTTTGCTGGCTAGACATTAAAAGTTGGAAATACAAAAGATAATGTAATGCTGGCACGACATTGGACATTCAAAAAATGATTGTCTTGCTTACACAACGTTTGACACGACACTTGGCACGACATTTGGCTTTGACATTTTAACTATTTTTGAGCTTGCATGACACTGGACATTCAAACTGAATGTCGTGCTGGCATGACTGGACAGGACTGCACACTCAAAATTGAACGTTCAAAACATTAATGTCGTTTACGACATTGGACATTGAAAAGTATTCAAAATATAAATGTCGTGCTGGCATCACATTGAACATTTAAAAACAAATATTGTCCCGGCACGACATGGAACATTCCGAAATAAATCTCGTGCTGGCACGACATTGAACATTCCAAAATGAATCTCGTGTTGTCACGACATTGGACCTCGAAAACTATTTAAAAAAAATGGAAGTCGTTACGACATTGAACATGAAGGTCGTGCTGACATATAGACTAAACTAGTTGACCTGCTACGTCATATCCATGCTGTGGAGTTAATATGAAACTATGTGTTTTACAAACCTTCCTGATATTTATAAGTCGGCATAATTAGAACAAAGCGGGTAATGATTCGTCAAAGCACAACATTCGTTTTTTTTGAATGTCAAATGTCGTGCGAGCCCGACATTTAATTTTTGAATGTCAAATGTTGTGCAAGCATGACATTCATTTTTTGTACATTTATTTGAATGTCCATTGTCAATTTCTTCCAATCACAACAATCAATTTAAATGTCCAATGTCGTATGTTTGCTTACTTCACACAATCAAAATAACCAGTAATACATCACACAGCGTTCCAATCTGTTTTATAGATCATTTTAAGTACACGTTTTGCGAAACAGCATCTACACCTACATTCAGTTGTGAGTTCAAACTGAAAACAACAACATCTGGGGATAGAAAACTAGTTCGTTAATATCCACTGAAATAACATGTCATATAAAAAAATGGCATAGTTCTAAAAAGGTCATATGCATTGACATTTATGAGTTAATTGATGGAGGTACACATCTTATAATCATATAAGACAAATTTCGTAATTTTCAGCTAGTAGTATATAAATCAAAACGCCGACGGTGCTAACAGAACAGGATGAATGAGCCAAGCATGGCTGCAGGTGTCCATTCAAATTTTTCCAACCAAAAGGTCAAAAATAAGAAAGGTTCAAACAACACTTCAAGTACAGAACCGCTGCTCAATACAGGAACGGAATCGCTGCATAATACAAGTACGGAATCCCTGCTCAATACAGGAACGGAATCGCTGCACAATACAGGAACGGAATCGCTGCTCAATACAAGTACGGAATCGATGCACAATATACGTATGGAATCGCTGCTCAATACAGGAACGGAATCGCTGCACAATACAAGTACAGATTCGCTGCTCAATACAGGAACGGAATCGCTGCACAATACAGGTACATAATCGCTGCACAAAACAGGTACAGAATCGCTGCACAATACAAGTACAGAATCGCTGCTCAATACAAGTACGGAATCGCTGCACAATACAGGTACGGAATCGCTCCTCAATACAGGAACGGAATCGCTGCACAATACAAGTACAGAACCGCTGCTCAATACAGGAACGGAATCGCTGCACAATGCAAGCACAGAATCGCTGCTCATTACAGGAACGGAATCGCTGCTCATTACAAGTACGGAATCGCCGCACAATACAAGTACGGAATCGTTGCACAATACAAGTACAGAATCGCTGCTAAAAACAAGTACAGAATCGCTGCCCAATACAGGAACGGAATCGCTGCACAATACCAGTACAGAATCGCTGCTCAATACAGGAACGGAATCGCTGCACAATACAAGAACAGAATCGGTCCTCAAAACAGGAACGGAATCGCTGCACAATACAAGTACAGAATCGCTGCTCAATACAGGAATGGAATCGCTGCACAATACAAGTACAGAATCGCTGCTAAATACAGGAACGGAATCGCTGCACAATCCAGACTCGGAATTGCTGCGCAGTACAGGTACAGAACCGCTGCACAATACAGATACAGAATCGCTGCACAATACAAGTACAGAATCGCTGCACAATACAAGTACAGAATCGCTGTCAATACAAGTACAGAATCGCTGCTCAATACAGGAACGGAATCGCTGCACAATACAAGTACAGAATCGCTGCTCAATACAGGAACGGAATCGCTGCACAATACAAGTACAGAATCGCTGCTCAATACAGGAACGTAATCGCTGCACAATCCAGACCCGGAATTGCTGCACAGTACAGATACAGAATCGCAGCACAATACCAGTACAGAATCGCTGCACAATACAAGTACAGAATCGCTGCTCAATACAAGTACAGAATCGCTGCTCAATACAGGAACGGAATCGCTGCACAATACAAATACAGAATCGCTACTCAATACAGGAACGGAATCGCTGTACAATCCAGACTCGGAATTTCTGCACAGTACAGGTACAGAATCGCTGCACAATACAGGTACAGAATCTCTGCTCAATACAGGAACGGAATCGCTGCACAGTTCAGGTACAGAATCGCTGCACAATACAGATACAGAATCGCTGCACAATACAGGTACAGAATCGCTGCTCAATACAGGAACGGAATCGCTGCACAATACAGGAACGGAATCGCTGCACAGTACAGGTGCAGAATCGGTGCAAAATACAAGTACGGAATCGCTGCACAATACAAGTACGGAATCGTTGCTCAATACAAGTACGGATTCGTTGCTAAATACAAGTACGGAATCGTTGTTCAATACAAGTACGGAATCGGTGCTCAATACAAGTACGGAATCAGTGCCTAATACAAGTACGAAATCGGTGCTCAATACAAGTACGGAATCGGAACTCAATACAAGTACGGAATCGGAGAACAATACAAGTACGGAATCGGAGAACAATACAAGTACGGAATCGTTACTCAATACAAGTACGGAAATGCGGCACAATACAAATACGGAATCGTTGCTCACTACAGGTACGGAATCGTTGCTCAATACCAGTACGGAATCGTTGCTCAATACAAGTAGGGAATCGCTGCACAATACAAGCACGGAATCGGAGCACAATACAAGTACGGAATCGCTGCAAAATACAAGTACGGAATCGCTGCACAATACAAGTAAGGAATCGCTGCACAATACAAGTACGGAATCGGAGCACTATACAAGTACGGAATCGCTGCTCAATACAAGTACGGAATCGGAGCACAATACAAGTACGGAATCGCTGCACAATATAAGTACGGAATCGCTGCACAATAAAAGTACGGAATCGCTGCACAATACAAATACGGAATCGGAGCACAATACAAGTACGGAATCGCTGCACAATATAAGTACGGAATCGCTGCACAATACAAGTACCGAATCGCTGCTCAATACAAGTACGGAATCGCTGTTCAATACAAGTACGGAATCGCTGCTCAATACAAGTACGGACTCGCTGCTCAATACAAGTACGGAATCGCTGCTCTATAAAAGTACGGAATCGCTGCACAAAACCAGTACGGAATCGTTGCTCAATACAAGTACGGAATCGGTGCACAATATTAGTACGGAATCGGAGCACAACACAAGTACGGATTTGCTGCAAAATACAAGTACGGAATCGCTGCACAATGCAAGTACGGATTCGCTGCTCAATACAAGTACGGAATCGCTGCACAATACAAGTACGGAATCGCTGCACAATACAAGTAGGGAATAGCTGCACAATACAAGTACAGAATCGCTGCACAATACAAGTACGGAATCGTTGCTCAATACAAGTACAAAATCGCTGCTCAATACAAGTACGGAATCGCTGCCCAATACAAGTACGGAATCGCTGCACAATACAAGTACGGAATCGTTGCTCAATACAAGTACGGAATCGCTGCACAATACAAGTACGGAATCGTTGCTGAATACAAGTATGGAATCGCTGCACAATACAAGTACGGAATCGCTGCACACTACAAGCAGGGAATAGCTGCACAATACAAGTACGGAATCGCTGCACAATACAAGTACAGAATTGCTGCACAATACAAGTACGGAATCGCTGCATTATACAGGTACAGAATCGCTGCTCAAGACAAGTACGGAATCGCTGCACAATATCAGTACGGAATCGCTGCACAATACAAGTACGGAATCGCTGCATTATAAAAGTACAGATTCGTTGCTCAATACAAGTACGGAATCGCTGCATTATACAAGTACAGAATCGCTGCTCAATACAAGTACGGAATCGCTGCTCAATACAAGTACGGAATCGCTGCATTATACAAGTACAGTATCGCTGCTCAATACATGTACAGATTCGCTGCTCAATACAAGTACGGAATCGCTGCATTATACAAGTACAGAATCGCTGCTCAATACAAGTACAGATTCGCAGCTCAATACAAGTACGGAATCGCTGCATTATACAAATACAGAATCGCTGCTCAATACAAGTACAGAATCGCTGCATTATACAAGTACCGAATCGCTGCACAATACAAGTACGGAATCGCTGCACAATACAAGTACGGAATCGCTGCATTATACAAGTACAGAATCGCTGCTCAATACAAGTACGGAATCACTGCTCAATACAAGTACAGAATCGCTGCTCAGTACAAGTACGGAATCGCTGCATTATACAAGTACGGAATCGCTGCACAATACAAGTACGGAATCGCTGCATTATACAAGTACGGAATCGTTGCTCAATACAAGTACAAAATCGCTGCATGATACAAGTACGGAATCGTTGCTCAATACAAGTACGGAATCGCTGCACAATACAAGTACGGAATCATTGCACAATACAATTACGGAATCGGTGCTCAATACAAGAACGGAATCGGTGCTCAATACAAGTACGGAATCGCTGCATTATACAAGTACGGAATCGCTGCACAATACAAGAAGGGAATCGCTGCACAATACAAGTACGGAATCGCTGCACAATGCAAGTAGGGAATAGCTGCACAATACAATTACAGAATCGCTGCACAATACAAGTAGGGAATCGCTGCACAATACAAGTAGGGAATAGCTGCACAATACAAGTACGAAATCGCTGCACAATACAAGTACGGAATCGCTGCACAATACAAGTACAGAATCGCTGAACAAAACACGTACGGAATCGCTGCATTATACAAGTACAGAATCGCTGCACATTACAAGTACAGAATCGTTGCACAATACAAGTACGGAACCTGCCCTTTACAAGTACGGAATCGTTGCACAATATAAGTACGGAATCTGCCCAATACAAGTACGGAATCGCTGCACAATACAAGTACGGAATCGTTGCACAATACAAGTACGGAATCTGCCCAATACAAGTACGGAATCGTTGCACAATACAAGTACGGAATCTGGCCAATACAAGTACGGAATCGCTGCATAATACAAGTACGGAATCGCTGCATTATACAAGTACGGAATCGCTACACAACACAAGTACGGAATCGCTGCACAATACAAGTACAGAATCACTGCACAATACATGTACGGAATCGCTGCACAATATAAGTACAACGTCGCTGCACAATACAAGCACGGAATCGCCACACAATACAAGTACAGAATCGGTGCACAATACAAGTACGGAATCGCTGCACAATATAAGTACAGCATCGCTGCACAATACAAGTACGGAATCGCTGCACAATATAAGTACAGCATCGCTGCACAATACAAGTACGGAATCGCTGCACAACACAAGTACGGAATCGCTGCTCAATACAAGTACGGAATCGCTGCACAATACAAGTACGGAATCATTGCACAATACAATTACGGAATCGGTGCTCAATACAAGTACGGAATCGGTGAACAATACAAGTACGGAATCGCTGCATTATACAAGTACGGAATCGTTGCTCAATACAAGTACAAAATCGCTGCATGATACAAGTACGGAATCGTTGCTCAATACAAGTACGGAATCGCTGCACAATACAAGTACGGAATCATTGCACAATACAATTACGGAATCGGTGCTCAATACAAGTACGGAATCGGTGAACAATACAAGTACGGAATCGCTGCATTATACAAGTACGGAATCGCTGCACAATACAAGTAGGGAATCGCTGCACAATACAAGTACGGAATCGCTGCACAATACAAGTAGGGAATAGCTGCACAATACAATTACAGAATCGCTGCACAATACAAGTAGGGAATCGCTGCACAATACAAGTAGGAAATCGCTGCACAATACAAGTACG
Organism: Mya arenaria; assembly: GCF_026914265.1. Lineage (NCBI taxonomy): Eukaryota > Metazoa > Mollusca > Bivalvia > Myida > Myidae > Mya > Mya arenaria. The sequence goes on from NC_069124.1 coordinate 91,766,417, forward strand.
GAATCGCTGCACAATACAAGTACGGAATCGCTGCACAATACAAGTACAGAATCGCTGAACAAAACACGTACGGAATCGCTGCATTATACAAGTACAGAATCGCTGCACATTACAAGTACAGAATCGTTGCACAATACAAGTACGGAACCTGCCCTTTACAAGTACGGAATCGTTGCACAATATAAGTACGGAATCTGCCCAATACAAGTACGGAATCGCTGCACAATACAAGTACGGAATCGTTGCACAATACAAGTACGGAATCTGCCCAATACAAGTACGGAATCTGCCCAATACAAGTACGGAATCGTTGCACAATACAAGTACGGAATCTGGCCAATACAAGTACGGAATCGCTGCATAATACAAGTACGGAATCGCTGCATTATACAAGTACAGAATCGCTGCACAATACAAGTACGGAATCTGGCCAATACAAGTACGGAATCGCTGCATTATACAAGTACGGAATCGCTACACAACACAAGTACGGAATCGCTGCACAATACAAGTACAGAATCACTGCACAATACAAGTACGGAATCGCTGCACAATATAAGTACAACGTCGCTGCACAATACAAGTACGGAATCGCCACACAATACAAGTACAGAATCGGTGCACAATACAAGTACGGAATCGCTGCACAATATAAGTACAGCATCGCTGCACAATATAAGTACGGAATCGCCGCACAATACAAGTACGGAATCGCTGCACAATATAAGTACAGCATCGCTGCACAATACATGTACGGAATCGCTGCACAATATAAGTACAGCATCGCTGCACAATACAAGTACGGAATCGCTGCACAACACAAGTACGGAATCGGTGCACAATACAAGTACAGAATCGCTGCACAATACAAGTACGGAATCGCTGCACAATATAAGTACAGCATCGCTGCACAATACAAAGTACGGAATCGGTGCACAATAAGAGTACGGAATCGCTGCTCAATACAAGTACGGAATCTGCCCAATACAAGTACGGAATCGCTGCTCAATACAAGTACGGAATCGCTGCTCAATACAAGTACGGAATCGTTGCACAACACAAGTACAGAATCTGCCCAATACAAGTACGGAATCGCTGCTCAATACAAGTTAGGAATCGCTGCTCATACAAGTACGGAATTGTTGCACAATACACGTACGGAATCTTTGCTCAATACAAGTACGGAATCGCTGCACAATACAAGTACGGAATCGCTGCCCAATACAAGTACGGAATCGCTGCTCAATACAAGTACGGAATCGCTGCACAATACAAGTACGGAATCGCTGCACAATACAAGTACGGAATCGCTGCACAATACAAGTACGGAATCGCTGCTCAATACAAGTACGGAATCGCTGCTCAATACAAGTACGGAATTGCTGCACAATACAAGTACGGACTCGTTGCTCAATACAAGTACGGTATCGCTGCACAATACAAGTACGGAATCGCTGCAGAAGTGTGCAGTTAACATGTAAACATGACCGTAATAGAAGGCGTGATGAACAACCGGAGCGCACTTCATGTGAGAATAATGTTAAGGACACTTTCTAGGAATGGAAGTGCAAGCTCAACCGTAAATACTACACGGCGGGTCATCATTGGAGCCATAACATTTTGTTATGTGTTGAAAATGCTCCAACGCGTCTTCCGTTATAGTGCCAATGAGTGGAATATGGATGTAAACAGTGAGTATGGTTTCTTATTTTTCATTTTTAGAGGATTATTCGAGTAAATTTAAAAAATTGGAGAATGTAGTTCCACACAGGAATGGCCATGAGTTGTTCTAAATGTAAAAGTTCTGAATAAGATTTAATATCTGATCGTCTAGAACTTGCATAACTTGCTAGACGTTAGTGTTGACGACGTAAAAATCTGGATTTTCGTGAGAATTGTTCTCGTACCTTACGTTTAAGCATTTTCTTTACATGTGTATGGCTTTTTATTGACAAAAGGTTGCCGCGTTACAAATTTTAGAACTTTATTTGTTTAACTTGCTGCACTATGCTCGATTTTCTGAACGTTGTGGTGCCAATGAATAGGTTGTGGTGCTCATGAATAGTAATTTAGTAGGAAACGAATTGTGAAAAAAACTGTAGCAATTTCATAACACGAAAATTAACAATTAACTGAATTAATATCATGATCGATCTTTTTAAAGTATGACCTTTAGTATTTAAAAACTGTTTTCATTGCATGTAACTGCATGAAATGATAGCCTCCAATGCGATGGCAGAGGTGCAAATTTTGGTAATAAGCTTACAACTAATAGAACCTACAAACATGAGTTTAAAACAGATTCATATATGTTATTATTAATCTAATTGCTTTTGTATGACTGTGTAGTGACCAACGCTGTGTTCTTTCCAAATTACGATGTTGTAATTTACCATTGGCCATAGAACCAAGTAGGTACGCAAAATGTAATGATATGTTGTTATTGTGATATTTTGTCAGTTGAGGATGAAACGCACCTTTTTACGATTGTGACTTCTATAATAATATCAGCTTTGATGTTTTGACATATGCACATAGGATAGAACCACAATTGTTTTATCATAGTTCAAACACATATCTGAACTTTTTTAATGTCGTATAAAATGTTAAAATTTCATTTGGCAATTTGCCTTTTAGGTAGATACCGGCCTTGAAGTATACCGTACTGTAGGTACCGGCCTTGGGGTATATCGTGCTGTAGGCACCGGCCTTGAAGTAAACCGTGCTGTAGGTACCGGCCTTGAAGTATATCGTGCTGTAGGCACCGGCTTTGACGTATACCGTGATGTAGGTACCGGCCTTGGGGTATATCGTGCTGTAGGCACCGGCCTTGAAGTAAACCGTGCTGTAGGTACCGGCCTTGAAGTAAACCGTGCTGTAGGCACCGGCTTTGACGTATACCGTGATGTAGGTACCGGCCTTGGGGTATATCGTGCTGTAGGCACCGGCCTTGGGGTATATCGTGCTGTAGGCACCGGCCTTGGGGTATACCGTGCTGTAGGTACCGGCCTTGGGGTATACTGTGCTGTAGGTACCGGCCTTGTGGTATACCGTACTGTAGTTACAGCCTTGGGGTATATCGTGCTGTAGGCACCGGCCTTGGGGTATATCGTGCTGTAGGCACCGGCCTTGGGGTATACCGTGCTGTAGGTACCTGCCTTGGGGTATACCGTGCTGAAGGTACCGGCCTTGGGGTATATCGTGCTGTAGGCACCGGCCTTGAAGTAAACCGTGCTGTAGGTACCGGCCTTGAAGTATATCGTGCTGTAGGCACCGGCTTTGACGTATACCGTGATGTAGGTACCGGCCTTGGGGTATATCGTGCTGTAGGCACCGGCCTTGAAGTAAACCGTGCTGTAGGTACCGGCCTTAAAGTAAACCGTGCTGTAGGCACCGGCTTTGACGTATACCGTGATGTAGGTACCGGCCTTGGGGTATATCGTGCTGTAGGCACCGGCCTTGGGGTATATCGTGCTGTAGGCACCGGCCTTGGGGTATATCGTGCTGTAGGTACCGACCTTGGGGTTACACCGTGCTGTAGGCACCGGCCTTGGGGTTACACCGTCCTGTAGGTACCGGCCTTGGGGTATACCGTGATGTATGTACCGGCCTTGAAGTATATCGTGCTGAAGGCACCGGACTTGGAAGTATACCGTGCTGCAGGCATAGGCTTTGAAGTATACCATGCTGTAGGTACCGGCCTTGCAGTATATCGTGCTGTAAGCACCGGCCTTGGAGTATATCGTGCTGTAGGTACCGGCCTTGTTGTATACCGTGCTGTAGGCAACGACGTTGAAGTATACCGTGCTGTAGGTACCGGCCTTTGGGTATACCGTGCTGTAGGTTCCGGCCTTTAAGTATATCGTACTGAAGGTACCGGCCTAGGGGTATACCGCGCTGTAGGCACCGGCTTTGACGTATACCGTGATGTAGGTACCGGCCTTGAAGTATACCGTACTGAAAGTACCGGCCTTGAAGTACATCGTGCTGTAGGTACTGGCCTGGAAAAATACCGGGCTGTAGGTACCGACCTTGGGTTATACCGTGCTGTAGGTAACTCTTGTACCAGGGTATATCACTATCACACGGGACCCCCGTTTAACGTCCCTATAGAAAGACCGCCATATATGTTGGCGCTGAGGCGGTGGATCGAGCCTGTGACCGCTGGAACACGGAACCCCGACTTTTCTAAATTGTGCTTTAAGTTTAAAGATTAAACCGATGTTAATCGAGATAAAGTTTCCGAGTTGATAACGAGCAAATTCCAGTATATCAAACAGCCGACCACTGTCTGCTGGTCATGTATACAAATAAATGTTACGCTTAAGATTGAATACGCGTAATTTTATCAATGATAAATTTCCTGTGTGTTTATAATACAGGCGTTGCAGACAAATGAAATTGTATTTACTCTAAAAGACATTAAAATAGTTGAAACAACACGATTTCGTCTTCTCCGAAAACAATATTAAAACTTCACTTGCTTGTCATTTGCCTACCAGATTACTTCTTGTTTATACTCTGTTGTAAACAAAAAATGAACGGTATTAAGTGAGTTTCCGAATAATCCACAAGCGTGTAAGATGAATGGTTAAAGAATTACTTAAGGTATAATCCAGTGCATAAATATGAATTTACCAAATTCTATCAGAAATAACATATTAACGCATAAATATTCGGTGGATCATGACCCCCTGGCAATGATGCTCTGATTTGACACCATAATTCATCAGAATTCATTCATTAAAGATAATAATTCACCGCTGGCGGAAATAAAACGTTTTCTACGCGTATAATAGAGAAACCAGATTCCGATTTGTGACTAGAATAGAACCAAAATTCTGATACGTATGGTACGTTATGCTGCCAATCGTTATAAAGACACACTCTAGCCAAATATGGAACTAAGTTCTTTGCATGTAGAAACAAAAGTGGATATATACTTATTCTTATACTTTTCTCTGTCGCCATGTATGATGTAATCCTTGTCCTTCGTGGCTGGCCGCACGCCCGTGTACATGGTAACGATAGGATGTGACGTCAAATCCGGGACGACGCTCCTTGCGACTTCCGCGAGACGCCGCGTGACGTCAGTGTTAATAGGCGCTCTCTCCCGGCTCTGTACGTATTCGTTGGTTGGCCCCACCACCACATTATCGTACACTGGAACATGCACCGAGGTTAAGATAATTGAAGAATCGCAGTGCTCCTTTATCAGTTCTATGAGAATGCTTTATCGTAACAACGCATATCTCTTATACATTGACGCCATATACCTTCTATTTCTATGAACATAGTGAAATAAGCACTCCAACAAAAGATCTGTTAAACTGGATTATATAACTGTGTAACAGTACAATATACTGTATTCGGTTTAAAATAAACATCAAGAAAAAGGTATAATAAGCAGACGGCGTCATTTTTCCAAGGAATTTCCGGTCTGCAATACCGTACTGCAAAGAGAATGGAGACTTACCTGAACGGAACACAATAACACCTTTTCCGGCACTCGTTGGAACCGGAAGTATGCTTGACTTTATAATCGAACAGGCCGCAGCCGAGTATACTGTATACTGTCCTTTCCGTGGTAAGATTCTAAAAGAAAATGTTAGTTCATAGGTAACACGTTCGTCTTAAACACACATGATTTGATAACAAATACTTATTTCATTCTTTACAACGAACACCGATTCCCACTACAAACAGGATACAGTATCTTACCTAAACGCCTGTCCGCACGCTAGTCCTTCAAGAATATCACCGTAGAGGCCTCCACAGTTAATCACACATCTCCCCCTGTATTTCCCTGAAGTGGAGTCCACTGTCCACTTGTTTCCGTCACGTGACAAGCTCTCAACACGTGACCAGCATACCAGCCTAGCCCCCTTTTTCCGTGCGTCGTTAGCTAGCAGGATGGGGAGAAGCCAGGGGTCGGTGACCGCCTCTCCAGGGATATGCAAGGCGCCTAGCGCCCCCGGGCCCAGTCGCGACTCCCGCGCATACAGCTCGGATACACTCAGTTCGCGGACTTCACTGCAATCGACCTGTCTTGAATTATCTTTGACTTTGTCGAAGTTCTGTAGCTACATTGTTTTTAAAAACATTAAATATTAAAAGAGCATATTTTAACAATTATAATTCTTAACAGAATGGTGCATATATGGGTGTTCTTGTAAATTGTATTATATTCAACTTAGGTGGTAAGCAAACTGCTATAAGTCTCCTTTTTAAATAAATGTAAGTATATATACTTCGAGTCCATCCATGTTTCATGTAAAATACAAATATTGGTTAATATATAAACTTATTGATATAGGAACTATATAGAGTTTTTACAATCAGTCTTTGGCCTCAGACATATAGCGTCAACGATTATTAACACCAGATTCCGATTACATTGATAATCTGAGTTACCTGTTGCTGGCTCCAGGCGACCATGGTGGCGCCGATGTGGTTGACGGGCACCCCTATCTTCCGGGCAAGGGGAAAGACGCGTTTCTGGCACACCCGGATACAGTCACTCTCCAGTGGCTCCACGGCGTCAAACCCCGTGTGCAGCATCCCACTGCAACAGTGCGCCTAAAAGTAGCTTCATACATATAACAAAGGGCCACAATTTTCGGATAAATCTAAAAAAATAATTGTAATACAAAAAAGAACAAAAAACCTATATCAATAATTCTGAAAAATGATCCCTAAGTATGACCTTGATCCTACAGATATGAGTCCTGCACGCGCCACACGGTCTTCTCAATGTGAACAGTTGGGCAAAGTATTTTTAAATCCCCTAATGCATGGGCAAGTAACAGCCCGGAAAATCCAACATACATCGGATTTTGACCAATGACCCTTGAGTGTAATTGAACTTTTACCTACAGACTTACTAGTATGTCTTGAACGCGACACGCCGTCTTCTAATGATGATTATTTGTGCCAAGTTAATATAAAATTCCCTAATGCATTGTCCAGTTACAACCAGAGAAGCCAATTTTGACAAACGACCCTTTAGTGTGCATTGGCCATTGACCGATATACATGGGGTCTTGTACGAGACACACCGCATTTTATCAAGGTGAACATTCGCACAAATCGCCTTTGTGGCGACTATGTCGGAGCTCTACATAAACTATATACCTGTTTCCCGAGCTAGCCTCGTCAAGCAGATGGTCATTTTTCTCAAGTAAAAGGCACGAATACCCACATGACGCCAGTTCGAACAGACAGGCACACCCCGTCACTCCGCCGCCGATAACAATGACGTCATATGTATCCATCTATAATCGATGTAAGACGTTAATCAAGTCTCGTTCTGTATACTGACTAGAACTGAAACCTTTTAATTAAGCCGGCATAATGATAACATATCAAACATCTGTAACTATTGAAATAAAGTCGCTTTAATGAGAAACACGGTGATAGTAAAAAGCAACGCACGGGCACCAACCGGGGGCTAGCAGCATTTGGTGTCGTACTTGTTTGGGATCATATTACGAGAATATCGCGATGTCCGTGCGAGCGCACCGAACTATGTGTAAATGTCGTTAAATAACGTAAAGAGCGTTTGCAGTATTATCCTGTAATTCCCCTGCGGCTTACACACGGCCAAATAGAGCCGTGAAAACATCAGGGGCAGAGTGCGGGTCCGCGTATGTGACCGCAACACCTTAGCATGATTGCCGCGGACCTCTTCGATACCCCCGATTCCCGAATTCGTAGAAATCCGCCTTAGGTAGAAAATAAATGTTGCTTATCGAAGATAGATATGCACGTAATTTGATAAAAGCCTTAGGCACAACTAACGTTTTATTGGGTAACAATCCAAATAAGTTTCTGTTTTGAAAATATCGCGCGCAGATAGCGGGTTGAGGGAAGGGGGTTTCTGGAATGGTCAAGCCAGTTGCCGGAGATCGAAAAAATGACAACAACCGTTATTCTAGGAATATTTTAGCCGATAGTTATTAAAACTGAATTTGGATTGTTACCGAATAGAAGGCCAGTTGTGCCATTTATGAAAATTCAAATTTATTTGCCAAATGGTGTCTGTGCATGTTTTTACAGAATCGCATAATTAACGATTCTAAAAACTTCTCTGACATTTATAAATTTCACTGATTGGATTCATTTTTAATTGATTTCTTTTTGTTTTGCCAATGAAGTGTCAAGTGTTGTATATCATTGTCAACGTTATGGACTGAGCTTCTCAAAGATGCACAGTATTTAAAGATTTTTTTTGGTTATGTAAAGAAAACTGCGATCTTTCTTAAAGGATGGTATCAGTGATCAGATTTTTGTTAGAAATCGTTACTTTTGTCAGTAATTGGTTATAAAATGAATTTGATATATAATTTTACACCAAACACTGACTCAAATCCTGTGAGTTAGTCTAGTAATAATAAATTTAGACTTATTAAATATGTGTCCGTAGCAATACTCTTACGAGACTATATCAAAAATACATTTGCCTATAAAGCAATGAAAATTTGGAATAATCTTCCTACATACATAAAATGTCAAGATAAGCTACCAGCCTTTAAACATGCATTAAAAGGCTACTTATTGGCAAAATAATTTTATCACATGAACAAAAAATCTTGACACTTTATTTAAATCACATTATAATAAATAGTTCATTGTTTACATGAATTGTGTTAATGTACGTATATGACATTCTTGCAACAACTTGTAATGGATACTACCAAATATGTAAATATATTGATTGAATGTGGTTTTACTGAATATATCTACATTATTTACAGTATGAAATTATTGCAATTTATAATCATCATATTAAACTGAGTTGTGTTTGTCGAAGAAATGTATGATAGTGATAGTGTGAATGTATGTTTTGTATGTTGCTTAATATGTATAGTACATGTGTTTTTGTAATACTTTTTGTGTGAAGGCCATGCTGGAAATAAGTAGTATGTCTGTAATGATTGTACACTTAGTATGTAACCTTCGTTAAATAAAGTTGTTATTATTATTATTATTATTATTATTATTATTATTATTATTATTAGACTAACGATATTCCTAGTTCACACCGACATCGTACGTTGACCGTGCAAGACTCTTACGGGCCTTGCGGTGTTCCAAATCAGAACGGACATCATACATTGACCGTGCAAGACTATTACGGGCCTCGCCGTGTTCCAAATCCGCACGGATATCGTACGTTGACCGTACAAGGATGTTACGGGCCTCGTGGTGTTCCAAATCCGCACGGACATCGTACGTTGACCGTGCAAGGCTCTTACGGGACTCGCGGTGTTCAAAATCCATACGGACATCGTACGTTGACCGTGCAAGGCTCTTACGGGACTCGCGGTGTTCAAAATCCATACGGACATCGTACGTTGACCGTGTAAGGCTCTTACGGGCCTCGTGGTGTTCCAAATCCATATGGACATCGTACGTTGACCGTGCAAGGCTCTAACGGGACTCGCGGTGTTCCAAATTCCAACGGACATCGTACGTTGACCTTGCAAGGCTCTAACGGGACTCGCTTTGTTCCAAATCCGCACGGACATCGTACGTTGACCGTGCAAGGCTCTTAGGGGACTCGCAGTGTTCCAAATCCATATGGACATCGTACGTTGACCGTGTAAGGCTCTTACGGGCCTCGTGCTGTTCCAAATCCATATGGACATCGTACGTTGACCGTGCAAGGCTCTAACGGGACTCGCGGTGTTCCAAATTCCAACGGACATCGTACGTTGACCTTGCAAGGCTCTAACGGGACTCGCTTTGTTCCAAATCCGCACGGACATCGTACGTTGACCGTGCAAGGCTCTTAGGGGACTCGCGGTGTTCCAAATCCGCACGGACATCGTACGTTGACCGTGCAAGGCTCTTAGGGGACTCGCGGTGTTCCAAATCCGCACGGACATCGTACGTTGGCCGTGTAAGGCTCTAACGGGACTCGCGGTTTTTCAAATCCGCGTGGACATCGTACGTTGACCGTGCAAGACTCTTGGGGGACTCGCGGTGTTCCATATTCGCACGGACATCGTACGTTGACCGTGCAAGGCTCTAACGGGACTCGCGGTGTTCCAAATCCGCACGGACATCGTACGTTGACCGTGCAAGGCTCTTACGGGACTCGCGGTGTTCCAAATCTGCATGGACATCGTACGTTGACCGTGCAAGGCTCTAACGGGACTCGCGGTGTTCCAAATCCGCACGAACATCGTACGTTGGCCGTGTAAGGCTCTAACGGGACTCGCGGTTTTTCAAATCCGCGTGGACATCGTACGTTGACCGTGCAAGACTCTTGGGGGACTCGCGGTGTTCCAAATCCGCACGAACATCGTTCGTTGACCGTGCCTGGCCATTACGGGACTCGCGGTGTTCAAAGTCCGCACGGACATCGAGTGCCCGCATGAGCTCTACCGGCGGGGCCCTTGCGAGCGGCTCCCGAAATCAAAATGTTCTACGAGCTCGGCGAAGACTCGGGTGCACATTTTCACCCAGTTCCCGAGACCTCGACGAGTTAAAAAAAATCCGGTGAAAATTTTCTCCCGATTGCGAACCTACTCGTATGTATGGATGTGATGGTCTAGTTTCGACTGGCATGTTTAGTCCAAAGTACATAGATCTTAATATGTTCTTACACATAATTTAAATCAGTTGTTATAAAGCTGTTATATACAGTAGTGCTATAAAAACTTGTAGTCTATGATACAACACTGTGGAACATTGTGGACCCAAATTGTTGCACTTACCCTTCAGCATTCGAGCACTTGATTTATCTATATACTTTCAGTTTTGATCAAGGATAAATAGGTAGCAGACAACAATACTAAAATTTACTGAACAGGGTTAACTCCTTGTGCCAGTTCAATCCCGCGCAGTGGTCTCCCTTAAACGTTAAATACATGTTATTTATATATATGACGTAATGTTGTGACCATTTTTAGTAATATGACGTTGCCGTAGCAGTCGTTAAACGTTGTTATGGGGATTACACGTAAAATGTTGGCAAATAAGACAAACTTTATAAATGTGACTATGATTTATACATGTAGAGCATCTGAGCATGATGTGAAACTTCGAGAAAATCCTTTGTTTCGGAAACTTAAGTAAATTATTTAGGGAAAATCAGTTAAATTGCTATAAAAGACAGTAGACTAAACTTCTTACTTATCTACATATATGCTAGAAAAAAAACTCTTGCCCTGTAAGATGCGTTTATATATATTATAAACCTTTGATTATACATTTTGGTCCTTTTATTAGTTTTTTGTTGGTCAACCAAAGATACACTGCAATAAGAAGAACCCAAACATTCTTCTGCATTTTTTAAATAAAACAATCCGATCACACTTTTAATATGCATATGTTCTTCTTTTATTTGTAGTGTTTCAAAAAATGATTTTTGAAATAAGTGTTGGCCCTTTTTGAGCATTTGTGTAAAATTCGATGCCTCTGAAAAGTAGCTTTCCTTTGTAACAGAATGTATGGCTCCTCACGCTGTGCCATCTCTGTGAATTGAAGACCTCACCGATTATAGCCTGCTACAGGAAGTTGGCTGTCGATCGTAATAGGTTCGAGATTCCATCGTTTATGACCTGCTACAAAAAAAATGGCTGTCGATGGTATGGGGTTAAAGACCCCGTCTGTTGTGACTGCTACAGGATGTTGGCTGTCTATGGTATGAGGTTAAAGACCCCATCGTTTATGACTGCTACAGGATGTTGGCTGTCTATGGTATGAGGTTAAAGACCCTATCGTTTATGACTACTACAGGATGTTGGCTGTCTATGGTATGAGGTTAAAGACCCTATCGTTTATGACTGCTACAGGATGTTGGCTGTCTATGGTATGAGGTTAAAGACCCTATCGTTTATGACTGCTACAGGATGTTGGCTGTCTATGGTATGAGGTTAAAGACCCCGTCGGTTGTAACCTGCTACAGGATGTTGGCTGTCGATGGTATGAGGTTAAAGACCCCGTCGGTTGTAACCTGCTACAGGATGTTGGCTGTCGATGGTATGAGGTTAAAGACCCTATCGTTTATGACTGCTACAGGAAGTTGGCTGTCGATGGTATGAACTTAAAGACCCCATCGTTTATGACCTGCTACAGAAAGTTGGTCGTCGATTGTATGAACTTAAAGACCCCATCGTTTATGACCTGCTACAGGAAGTTGGCTGTCGATGGTATGAACTTAAAGACCCCTTCGTTTATGACCTGCTACAGAAAGTTAGTCGTCGATTGTATGAGGTTAAAGATCCCATCGTTTATGACCTGCTACAGAAAGTTGGTCGTCGATTGTATGAGGTTAAAGATCCCATCGTTTATGACCTGCTACAGGAAGTTGGCTGTCGATGGTATGAACTTAAAGACCCCATCGTTTATGACCTGCTACAAGAAGTTGGCTGTCGATGGTATGAACTTAAAGACCCCATCGTTGATGACCTGCTACAGGAAGTTGGATGTCGATGGTATGAACTTAAAGACCCCATCGTTTATGACCTGCTACAGGAAGTTGGCTGTCTATGGTATGAGGTTAAAAATCCCATCTTTTATGACCTGCTACAGGAAGTTGGCTGTCGATGGTATGAACTTACAGACCCCATCGTTTATGACCTGCTACAGGAAGTTGGATGTCGATGGTATGAACTTAAAGACCCCATCGTTTATGACCTGCTACAGGAAGTTGGCTGTCTATGGTATGAGGTTAAAAATCCCATCTTTTATGACCTGCTACAGGAAGTTGGCTGTCGATGGTATGAACTTACAGACCCCATCGTTTATGACCTGCTACAGGAAGTTGGATGTCGATGGTATGAACTTAAAGACCCCATCGTTTATGACCTGCTACAGGAAGTTGGCTGTCTATGGTATGAGGTTAAAAATCCCATCGTTTATGACCTGCTACACGAAGTTGGCTGTCGATGGTATGAACTTACAGACCCCATCGTTTATGACCTGCTACAGGAAGTTGGCTGTCGATGGTATGAACTTAAAGACCCCATCGTTTATGACCTGCTACAGGAAGTTGGCTGTCTATGGTTTGAGGTTAAAAATCCCATCTTTTATGACCTGCTACAGGAAGTTGGCTGTCGATGGTATGAACTTAAAGACCCCATCGTTTATGACCTGCTACAGGAAGTTGGCTGTCGATGGTATGAGGTTATTTAGACCCCGTAGGTTGTGACCTGCTACAGAATGTTGGCTGTCGATTGTATGAGGTTATAGACCCTATCGTTTATGACTACTACAGGAAGTTGGTTGTCGATGGTATGAGGTTAAAGACCCCGTCGGTTGTGACTGCTACAGGATGTTTGCTGTCGATGGTATAAGGTTAAAAATTCCATCGGTTATGACCTGCTACAAGAAGTTGGCTGTCGATGGTATGAGGTTAAAGACCCTATCATTTATGACTGCTACAGGAAGTTGGCTGTCGATTGTATGAGGTTAAAGACCCCGTCGGTTGTAACCTGCTACAGGATGTTGGCTGTCCATGGTATTAGGTTAAAGACCCCGTCGGTTGTGACCTGCTACAAGAAGTTGGCTGTCGATGGTATGAACTTAAAGACCCCGTCGTTGATGACTGCTACAGGATGTTGGCTGTCTATGGTATGAGGTTAAAGACCCCGTCGGTTGTGACCTGCTACAGGATGTTGGCTGTCGATTGTATGAGGTTAAAGACCCTATCATTTATGACTGCTACAGGAAGTTGGCTGTTTATGGTATGAGGTTATTTAGACCCCGTAGGTTGTGACCTGCTACACAGTGTTGGCTGTCGATGGTATGAGGTTAAAGACCCCGTCGGTTGTGACTGCTATAGGAAGTTGGCTGTCTATGGTATGAGGTTAAAGTCCCCATCGTTTATGACTGCTACAGGATGTTGGCTGTCTATGGTATGAGGTTAAAGACCCCGTCGGTTGTGACTGCTATAGGATGTTGGCTGTCTATGGTATGAGGTTAAAGACCCCATCGGTTGTGACCTGCTACAGGATGTTGGCTGTCGATTGTATGAGGTTAAAGACCCTATCGTTTATGACTGCTACAGGATGTTGGCTGTCTATGGTATGAGGTTAAAGACCCCGTCGGTTGTGACCTGCTACAGAATGTTGGCTGTCGATTGTATGAGGTTAAAGACCCTATCGTTTATGACTGCTACAGGAAGTTGGCTGTCGATGGTATGAGGTTATTTAGACCCCGTAGGTTGTGACCTGCTACAGAATGTTGGCTGTCGATTGTATGAGGTTAAAGACCCTATCGTTTATGACTACTACAGGAAGTTGGTTGTCGATGGTATGAGGTTAAAGACCCCGTCGGTTGTGACTGCTACAGGATGTTTGCTGTCGATGGTATAAGGTTAAAAATTCCGTCGGTTATGACCTGCTACAAGAAGTTGGCTGTCGATGGTATGAGGTTAAAGACCCTATCATTTATGACTGCTACAGGAAGTTGGCTGTCGATTGTATGAGGTTAAAGACCCCGTCGGTTGTAACCTGCTACAGGATGTTGGCTGTCCATGGTATGAGGTTAAACACCCCGTCGGTTGTGACCTGCTACAAGAAGTTGGCTGTCGATTGTATGAACTTAAAGACCCCATCGTTGATGACTGCTACAGGATGTTGGCTGTCTATGGTATAAGGTTAAAGACCCCGTCGGTTGTGACCTGCTACAGGATGTTGGCTGTCGATTGTATGAGGTTAAAGACCCTATCGTTTATGACTGCTACAGGAAGTTGGCTGTTTATGGTATGAGGTTATTTAGACCCCGCAGGTTGTGACCTGCTACACAATGTTGGCTGTCGATGGTATGAGGTTAAAGACCCCGTCGGTTGTGACTGCTATAGGAAGTTGGCTGTCTATGGTATGAGGTTAAAGACCCCATCGTTTATGACTGCTACAGGATGTTGGCTGTCTATGGTATGAGGTTAAAGACCCCGTCGGTTGTGACTGCTATAGGATGTTGGCTGTCTATGGTATGAGGTTAAAGACCCCATCGGTTGTGACCTGCTACAGGATGTTGGCTGTCGATTGTATGAGGTTAAAGACCCTATCGTTTATGACTGCTACAGGATGTTGGCTGTCTATGGTATGAGGTTAAAGACCCCGTCGGTTGTGACCTGCTACAGGATGTTGGCTGTCGATTGTATGAGGTTAAAGACCCCGTCGGTTGTGACCTGCTACAGGATGTTGGCTGTCGATTGTATGAGGTTAAAGACCCTATCGTTTATGACTGCTACAGGATGTTGGCTGTCGATTGTATGAGGTTAAAGACCCTATCGTTTATGACTGCTACAGGAAGTTGGCTGTCTATGATATGAGGTTAAAGACCCCGTCGGTTGTGACTGCTATAGGAAGTTGGCTGTCTATGGTATGAGGTTAAAGACCCCGTCGGTTGTGACTGCTATAGGAAGTTGGCTGTCTATGGTATGAGGTTAAAGACCCCGTCGGTTGTGACTGCTATAGGATGTTGGCTGTCTATGGTATGAGGTTAAAGACCCCATCGGTTGTGACCTGCTACAGGATGTTGGCTGTCGATTGTATGAGGTTAAAGACCCTATCGTTTATGACTGCTACAGGATGTTGGCTGTCTATGGTATGAGGTTAAAGACCCCGTCGGTTATGACCTGCTACAGGATGTTGGCTGTCGATTGTATGAGGTTAAAGACCCTATCGTTTATGACTGCTACAGGATGTTGGCTGTCTATGGTATGAGGTTAAAGACCCCGTCGGTTGTGACCTGCTACAGGATGTTGGCTGTCGATTGTATGAGGTTAAAGACCCTATCGTTTATGACTGCTACAGGATGTTGGCTGTCGATTGTATGAGGTTAAAGACCATATCGTTTATGACTGCTACAGAATGTTGGCTGTCGATTGTATGAGGTTAAAGACCCCATCGTTTATGACTGCTACAGGATGTTGGCTGTCTATGGTATGAGGTTAAAGACCCCGTCGGTAGTGACCTGCTACAGGATGTTGGCTGTCGATGGTATGAGGTTAAAGACCCCGTCGGTTGTGACCTGCTACAAGAAGTTGGCTGTCGATGGTATGAGATTAAAGACCCCGGCCGTCGGTTGTGACCTGCTACAGGAAGTTGAACGTTGGCTGTCGATGGTATGTGATTAAAGACCCCGTCGGTTATGACCTGCTACAGGAAGATGTTGGCTGTCGATGGTATGAGGTTAAAGACCCCGTCGGTTATGACCTGCTACAGGAAGTTTGCTTACGATGGTATGCGGATAATAGTCCAGTCAGATAGTTGCCAGAATACTTCAGAAAATGGGAACAGCACCAATTTTTGAACACACTATCTTAAGAACAAACTGAAAAATGAGCCCTAGACCCACTCTGATAAGTCCAAAATGGCCGACAAAATCCAACCGCAATACATGTTTTGACATTTAAATTATTCATCAAAATAATATATCAATACAATTTCAGACCAATTAATCATTTTCAATACAAGAATTGATCTTTATTAAAAAAAAATGAATCATTTCGAGTAATTTATTTGGATTAAAATAAACAAGTTATTTCCCCTTGTTTAAAATTTGCCATTTGCAGACGAATTTTTGTTGATCAATTACATTTGGTTATACATAATTCTCTGCTAACTGAAATGAATTTATGCCTGAAACTTACTGCAATATTTCAAAATGTTAAGAGGTAAGCTATGATATTTACCAAAAAGCTGAAATAGTATTAAAACAAGCACCAATAAAAAATGCCACATGGTTTTGAGACGACATAGACTGTTTGTTCAACATTTATATTTAATGTACTAAGAAGTTGATCAATGATTAACATTTTAAAGCGATAACATTTAATGAAACCTATTTTTATTTTGTAAAAACATCATTAAATGATATATTTTCTAAAATTTGATAGAACTAGCTTTATAATTTTTAAAAGACATCCAGTATTTAGTGATTCTATCTTTTGATTATTTAACATGAACCCATAATATAGAGACTAACTTTTGTGTAGTTCTACATCATGTAGACTAGTTTTCTTTTACAAAAACTAACACAAGAAACATGGCTAATCGTCCATATGTTTTCAAACATCAGACAATGGCCAAATTAATGAATTGGTCAAAAATTATTTTGTGCAAAAGCAACACTTTTGAAGGGCTAACTAGTCCAACTACTTTAATGTCTAACAATAACATTGGCTATATATCATTGGTAGAAGATTTGAAGTGGTTTGATGATTTGAAAAGCCTTCCAATGGCAGTTGATATAAGCTTGATATATGATGGTGAAGGCATGCCAGAAACCCTTTTAAAACATAAGCCAAATGGCACAAACTCTGTAGAATTCTTTTAGTAAACTCAAATTACGGCGGATTGAAAAAAATGAATTCTTCAGACCAAAATAGTGCAAATAACCAGTGCTTACCAACGCCATCACATTTAAATTGTCGGTCTGAAAGCTCTTAATAATTGGTTGAAAGACAGTGGCTGGACAAATGTAGCAACTGTTGGTACTGCATATTCTTTTTTAAAAGCATCACATGTTAGTAGAACTTTCTATGCAAATCAGGTAGTAGCATGTGCCTCGTAATTCCTTATATATCGGGCGTTTCTTGTCAGAGAACCAGAGTTTCAGGATAGCACGTTTGATTAAACGGAAAGTGTTTGTACCATTCTGATTTGGTCAATCACACTGAGGTTTGAAATTAAATTTAATCATTGCTTAAAGGTAGTTTGGCGTTGTTCAAGGAAGCTTTCCTGTTGCTTGCCCCGTGCTTTTTTTTTTGCTCTTGAACATCCAAATTATGCTTGTTGGCTGCCCGTGCACTTTCATGACGTGGTTGTCCTTGAACAGAAAAACCCAGATGTTGCCACCCAGTTTGCACAAGGCAAGTTTTTTGTTCACAAAATTCACCGATTATTCTCGGCAATTGCACTTGACCGTGCACATGAACAAAATAATAAACTCATCAAAGGTGATGGTGGAGCTGTAGGGCTCACTGAAAATGCCAATCAGCTGCTGCGCTGGATGGTTTTAGGTCCAGATATGGGAAACCCATTTAATGACCTCTCTAAAAAATATTCTGGTCTTAGACAGTAGGATTATTGTAGATTCCAGTGTTGCTGAAACTGTGAGGAACATAGAACAGGTTGGAAAGGGCCATTACAACATGTTTTTGGCTGAGCGGTTATAATAGAGTGGCACACAGCTGAGTAGTTCTATTAAACAAAACAAATTTCCTCTTTTCAGAAGACAAACTCCCAAACAGATCTCAAAAAAATCAGCAGATTAGCTTCCTTAAACAGGATTGTTCCCTCTTTTCTAAACTGTATGTTTTATGTCAAGTACGAGACAGAAACCTTGAAGAATTCTTTGCTCACAAGAACTCTATTTTCCCTCCTTCTTTGGCACCCATTCATGAACAAACTCATGTGATGGTATGAGGTTCAAGACCCCATCTTTTATGGCCTGTTACAGAATGTTGGTTGTCGATTGTAATATTATTTGATGACCAAAGGGGTAACGTTTAACTTTTTTTTATTTAAAGTATGCATTAAAATATGACCATGATTGTGGTCTATCTAGTGGCACTGGTATTTTGATCTGTTGATATAAAATAGGGGTTTACATTAGGGATTAACAGGTTATATATGACCAACGTCTCTACTTAGTTTGCGGATGGTGCGTCCAAGTGTTCTCCATATATTGATCGGACAAGTTGTTTCTGTTCAAGGTTACTATGACCTTGACATTTGACCTTAAAATCAAAAGTGGTCATCTGCAGGTAATACCAACCTATCTATCAAATGTGAGGACCGTAGGTCCTAGTTCCTAGCTAGGTCCTCTATTGGTCATTTGGACAAGGTTTTGGTGTTCAAGTTCACACGACCATGACTTTTAAATCATTTTTATACCAGTTATATGATATGTGGTCATGACCAGGACAGTAGGCCTTAGCATAAATTGGCATAATGTTGTAATCAATCGGAAGAGCTATTTGTGTTAAATGGTCATATTGACCGTTGACCAAGTGATCAATAGGATTCATCAGCTGGTCACAACCAACATTTCTACCACATTTGAGGTCCTTAGGCCCAATAATACTCTATTTATACATTGCACAAGTTTTTTTGGTGTTCATTGTCATTGTGATTTTAGGTCTCAACAGGGGTCAGCTGCTGGTCGTGACCAAGTTTCCAACCGAGTCTGAGGACTGCAGTCCCAAGCATACTTTTACTATTAATCGGACAAGCGTGTTGAGTTCAATGTCATCGCGATCGTAACCTCTGACCTCAAACTCATTACATACATCATCTGCTCTTCATGACCAACCTTGCTACCAATAATCTTGAGGACCATAGGCCCAATCATACTCTAGCTATTAAGTGCACGAGCTTTTTGTGTCACCACAACTGTGACCTTTCAGCTACTGACCTCATAATAAAAAGGATCATTTGCTGGCCATGACCAAACTGCCTTCGAAGCCCAAGCGTTCTCTAGTTATCAATCGGACAAGATTTGGATCAACGACAGCACAATTGCAACACAATATTCACCACTTTTTTTGAAAGGGACAAAATAAGGGTCATCTACTGACCATAACCATATGCCTCCAGAGTTGGAGGACAGTGTCGGTAATTCACATTTTAAGATTTAATTGAATGAAAGCCGATTTTGCTTTAAAGGTCAGCATGACATTGACCTTCTGACCCAAAATTCAATAAGCCTTGCCAATGTGCATAATTTATAAGGTTTGAATAATCTCAGACAAGTTGTTCAAGATTTATTAATTGGAAACTAAAGTGTGAAGCCAATGCTGCGGAAAGCGCCCCCGGAGTGCAAGCTACACACAAAATCAAACAAGGACAATGAAAATGCTTTTAAAATTGTTTATTCTATTCCACTATATAACCAATGTACATGGCCTGCTCTCGAGACACTTTCACAGATCTACATTATACCTTACAATACACATATATGGTCGCTAGTCTAACATGCACTAAACTTAATATAATAAATTAACTGGACAGAATTATAACTACACCCGTCTGGTGCTACATTT
The DNA here is from genome assembly GCF_026914265.1 of Mya arenaria. Taxonomy (NCBI): domain Eukaryota; kingdom Metazoa; phylum Mollusca; class Bivalvia; order Myida; family Myidae; genus Mya; species Mya arenaria. The sequence continues at coordinate 91,786,425 of NC_069124.1, forward strand.
GGCAACATTGCTGCTATAAAATATCAAAACAGAAAGCCTAATAAAATAACAATAATTATATAAAGATGACTGTACATTGCAATATTAAATGTGCTTTCAGTTGAGTAAGTATATTACAATGAACGGAAATCACTTAGCTATGAGCTACACAGCATGAGGACAGTGATTTTCTGTTTTGTTTATGTTGCATAAATATAATTGCATGGCTATTGAACAATAATACACACAAAAAAGAAATCAGTACTTGCATGTTTTTAAAGAAACAATTATTTATTACTGAGCACATGGTTGGTACGTTGCATAGACACTATGGAAACTGCTTAAGAACACAATCATAGTAATACTGACAGAAAATAAAAATATGGAAAAAAAACAGGGTGTGTAAGCCGGTGATATTGAATGGCTGATATATATATCTGTTATGTACATACATTTAATATGTTATAAACTCAGCGTTCAAACTATCATCTGTGGTGGTTTTGTTCAAATTGGTGTGAAAAAGAATTGTTTGTTTGACAGAATTTGATCTCTTTGGGGCATGAAACCGTAAACAATCGTATTATTTACGCCTTATGACAAACAAAAATGTTTTCAATAATGTCATCATAGGACACATCTTCTTTATAATTAAGCGAGTAATTCGTATATATAATTCTGTTTCCCTTTTGGTGAATTATAGAGTTTGTTCATGTTTGTGTTCAAAAATGATATTATTCTACAGTATTAGATTAAATACAAGAGAAAATAAAATGTCTACACAAGTTTTTTTGCGCAACTTATTTTATAAGTGTTATAAATAGACGTAATTTGAAACTACTTGAGCCATTTCAGTTTCAGTTATTATCCTCTGACTGGCCAAACTGACCAAAAACTATCCTATCTTACCCTATAACTTGACCATTTGCTTTGACAAAGCTAACCCATAAACAGCTTACACAAAATTAAAGAGCAGAATGTCTTGATTTTGAATCATTGAAAGTGATTAATCCAGTAACATATATAAAATTTAAGAAATATAACAAAACTAGTATATTTACTTGTTTCATACCCTCAGAACTACATGTACAGATTAAAGATTACATCAACATAATTATAACACTAAGGACCCTATTTCAATAAAAAATTGTAATGCCATGTAAGATCATTAAAGATGCACTTTTACTCCAAAATAAGATTTTCTACAATTAATACAAATGTTTTTATATACCAAAAAGGATGAATAAATGTAAAAAACAATGGTTCCCATGAAGGATACCGAGTTTAATTTTAAATGCAGAAAACATGGTATTTCTACCTTACAACAGTAGATCACACTTAATCTTTGATCACTCACCTATCATTTACCGGTAATATTTTACGTGTAAAGCTATTAAATACAAGGTAACAATGGTATTATCAGTAAGAAATATTTTCCAAAAATGCATTTAGTAAGTAGTTAAAGGTTTATCACCCAAAATCTATGTTTGTTATACATGTGTATGAATTGATTTTTAATAAGAGTGTCACTTTTTTGCATAAACTGCGTTTCAATGAATATATTGTAAGGGCATTTATCGCATAGATTCTGCCTGGGCTGAACTTTGCTCACATATAACAGTGAAACAAACATAAAAACCTTGGTCAGAAAATCAAAGTAGCATAAAAATTGTCAGGGAAAACTACCAAGTCTGGCAGGTACACGGAACAGTTTCTTATTCCTACAAGACATTTATTAAAGTCATATATATATAAAGAGATCATATTAAACATCAAGTGCATATTTACTATCTAGTAAGAAACTGCTATTTCTATTGTACAAACTACAATGAAAATAGCGCTATAACAAATTGCATAGAAACAAAGTGATGTTTGCCGTGCCCGTTATAACGGAGCTACGACATGGTGGGAATATATCCATACTAACATACCGATACATCAACAATTCTTACCAATTTTTTTTTTTTTAAATGTTAAAGAGAAAGTCGTACACATAATGATGAAGATTAATAAATAAATTAGCAATACTCATTACATAACTACATATATATGCATAAAATTTAAGTAATAAAAGCACAAATAACAAATTGAGCATCACTATTTCGACTGACTTCACCAAAATTAGCCAATATCTTTAATTAAATTGCCAATCAGTGGTCACAGATTGTGGGGGGGTTTCTATGTTAATTCTGCACTGTTACCAACATGTAATGTCTTCATGAGTGAATATTAACTAGCACGTTAAAATCATGCCAGTCTAATCTAGCAGAGCGATATTGGCAGTAACATAGTCAGCATAGACATAACAACAATATAAAGCATGAGATTCTATGATACAACATCTAATATACAAGAACAACATCAATGTATTAACAGCTATAAATGTACATCATAGAAATATGTTACATATACACAACACATATAAATATTTGACAGTCTTAAGTAGTTGAGTTATAAGAAATTCCAAAGTAAACCAATATTGAAAGCTAACAGAAAAACAACTCTGACCTAAATGTAGAAGCTTGGTATAATAACGAATTAACATTAACATTTAACTGAACTATAATATTATAAACATATTCACATATCAATGCTTCTATCTTTATATGTTAAACCAGTTTCTAACGGCTTTAACAACAAACAGCCCACAACAGTTGAAATCAGTAAAAAACATATTAATATCTAAACTGGCTTTCAAATCCCTATTTTTTCAAGTATTTTACATAACATAATAATGATAAATAAAAAATGTCATGGTTCAGGTTTTCATGTCAAAACGTTAATATAATAAAAATGCCCATGCTATTCCTTCAAAATGCATTAAGCAATAAAACCATGTATAAGAATGAATAACTTTTAAAATAATTATCATGCATAGTGAAATATACTTGTTAGAATAATTATTATGCATAGAGTAATCTCGATTTCAATTACAAACAATAAATTGCACATTTTGGCCTCCAACATATGACATAACTGGCTGGATACTGATACATTATTTTGGCATTTCAAGTTTAGACAGCTTATCTTCCACTTCACTTAAGAAAAATGGACTTGATTCAAGTCAAATACATATTTAAATATCAAGTCTTATTTGGCAGTTTCATGCATACATTGAACATATCAGCATTACTTTACACAGAAACAGCCTTATCACCAACAGTGGTCTTGCGAATATCACCTTGGCCAACCTGCCGCCTGGATTTGCGGGTGTTTGGGGAAACTTTGTCAACCAAGGACTTTGAGTTGTTGTTTTTTGGCAAGTCCATGTCTTCACTCGGCTCCTCCTGGGTACCATTTTGGTGTTCTGCACTTCCCAAAAAGTCACTGTTGGATTCATTGGTCTTATTTTCATTCACACAGTTATCATGATCAGTATCGTGTATGGCTTTGTCATTGGTAAACTTTCCATTAACAACAGGTTGACTCAAGTCAGTAGGTTCCGCATTATCATCATCACTAGACATGTTCTGTTCATACAGTTTCTGTATAACATCAGCCCTAAAGTTCTGATTGTCATCAGTTTCTCCAGAAGCAGAATTTTGATCTTCTGCAGTCAAGAGGAGTTTCCTGTGGAGGTTAAGGTTTGAGCTGTGCCTGTCTCTACTACGCTTAGATGGAAAGGAGGCACTGCAGCCTTCAACGGTACATTTGTGCATCAGCTTCAAGTGAACATTCTTATAGTGAATTTTTAGTCCAAAAATATTCAAAAAAGCTTTTCCACAAGATATACACTGTTTGGGGTTTTCTTTATCCAAAGGTATTTCAACATCAGACAATGACTCTCCATGTTTAGAATTATCAGAAGAATCTTCATTTGAATCATGTGAAGCATCATTGGAATCTGGACCCGACATATTCTCCCCATCCAATCCTTCTGGCATGTGCATTGCAAAGTCTAGAACCTCCCCTGTATCCATATCATCATCCTCTTCATCATCCTCATTACAACTGTCATCTTCGTCATCATTTATAACCAGCTTGCCATCACTCTTATCCAGAGACCTATCATCTATGTCAGAACATTCATTATCTACTTCAAGCTTTGCCACATCAGACCCATTTTTCAAATTCTCATGCTCATTTCCATCAACATTTTCTCTGCTGGTCAGACTTTCCTCATTACACCCATTTGGTTCCCTGTATGGCTGGGCAAGACGTGTTGGTATATTCTTCCTTCTATTGTGTAAACGGGGCTGGCCTGGGGAGCCAGTAGCCTGAGTGTTGCTGCTGTCTGAATCCTGGCTGTCATCTAGAGACCCTTTTACAGCATTCTGGTACTCATCAAGGACATGATCAGGCACCAGAGACAGACTTGCATTCCCAGGACTTGTCTCCCGTGAGCTCTGTCCACTCCTCATAATTGGTAAGCTCAGGTCCTTTGGTCCATCATCTAAACCATCTAGTTTAAGACGCTTAGCAGCTGTTGGAAATACTGGCATTGTAATGTTTGGGTCGGCGTAAAACGGCCGCTGGCTTGGACATTCAACCATGCTTCCAGGGCTTTGCGACATCATTGAATTAGACATGAAAACAGATGGAGGGGAAGAAAGTTGGCGCTTGGCAGAAGCACCGGTTCCATCATCAACAAGTCTGGCCCCCTCAGGAATCTTTGGTCGTTTTTGTGGCATGTGGAGTTTTGGATTTGGATTTGCACTGTGGCGATTTCTACTGCGTCTTGAACTGAACATCATGGTGCAACCTTCAACTGAACACTTGTGCATTTCTTTTAAGTGAACAGCACTGTAATGGATTTTCAGGGCCCCTTTGTCACAGAATGACTTATTGCAGGCGGTACATAGAACACGTTTCTTTCCATTTGGTCCGATCATTGAAGCCCCAAAGCTAGGGTCAGGCATCCAGTTACGTTTGATAGGATTGGATGATTTCCTTAAATGTTTATTCTTTCTATCATAGTAAGATTGGCTGTCTTGGTCCTCTTTCAAAGAAAAGTTGATGACTCCATCATCAGGTGGTCCATGTCTCTGAAGCGCGGGCAAGATGAGGGCAGGTCCACCCAGGTGTAGGGTTTGAGGCAGGGAGATGTGACTCATATGGGGCTCATTTTCATGCTTTACTGGAGTAAATGGTGTGTGAGGAGGTGTGGACTGCGCAGAGGCAGGGTTCTTGCTAAGATTTTGTGGACTTTCACTCTTTGGAGAGGCACGGGAGGATGGTTTCTCTCCAGGGCTAAGAGCTGAAGGGCTGACTGACTCACGCCGGTAGTCAAATGGCTGCATTGTTTGCAGTCTGCCTAGTGGGGACGTGGTCACAGGGCTGGTAGAGCTCACCGATATCAGCGGAGGTCGTAGGTCACGGGAGCTAGAGGTTGGGGTGGAAAACCCAAGTGGAGGGCTTAACAACCGGCTTCCTGTCGGGGACAAGTATGGCAATCTAGCACCAAATAGGTGACGAACATCAAATGGACGAATAAGATTTTGCATAGAGAGATTGCTCCGGTCAATAAACTTTTTTATTTCACTGTCGTTATGTGTTGTCTGCTTGAGGAAGATATCCTGTCTTTCTTTTGTGTCCTGAAGAATGATCTCCTGGGCAATGGATTTGGTTTCCCCAAAGCGCAGGAACTGCTGCATAATTACGAACTCCTCGTCCCTTGTAGCGCAGATCCACTTGTCCAATACACGGCCAGAGGTCTCCTGCAAAAAGAAAAATGTTGACTATATAAACAAGTTGTGGAGTCACTCATGAAATGTAATGAAATATGAACTTCTTGTCATATTTCATTACATTTCATATCAACATATAACTGATTAGTTGACTAACATTGCTACAAATTCTTTCGACAACAGCGTACCATTACAACAATATAAAAGCAAGTACACTGTGCCACCTATGAATAAAACAAAAAAAATCTCACAATGAATGATATTGTTTCAGGTAAAATGACAGGCAGGACTATAAACAGCATCCGTTAAATCATTGTTATTTTCAATTTCAATTAGGCATTAATAATGTTCATGGTTTGACTTTCAAACCAACATTAATCTGATAATGATCAGAGACAAATGCTGTAAACACCATAAAACCAGTAGGATTTCCGCTTAGAGTGATGCACCACAAAGCAGATATTATTAATTTTACTCCATAATTCTCGCTTATTCTGTATTTAATCTCATTTAGTTATATATTCCATGAATCTTCCAATAGGTAGACCAGAAATTAAAAGCTAAATCTAATTCACCAATCTATCCATAAATGAATCATTCAATCATTCAAGCCATTCGACTACACAGCATAAGCAGTACAAGCAAGTACAACTGACTGCATTCCAGTTAATCAAGGGGATTTACTAATCTGGGGTAGTATTCATATAACTTCTTAAGTCATTTCTTAACTTAAATCACTTTCCTAAATTTAGTATCTTGTTAGTCATATCAAATAAAATTTTCAAAATTTCCAAAATTCATTCTTTTCATTGAGCTTATTGTTAAAACACTTATACATTTCTTTAATTGGACTATGAAAAATTTAAGAAATTGACTTAAGTTAGGAGGTATTACAGCCCTATGTGTTTTTGGGCATGTCAAACAGTTTCACTGCAATATCTCAAATGGTTTCAGGTTTTGGATAATGTCAATATCAACTAAAATGTGTCCATAGGACACGGATGCCCCCACTTCGATTTTTTGTCACAGAAAATAAGCCATAATGATTATTCAGGATAATCTGAGGGCCCTAACTCCTAAATGATTAAAGCGATTTCCATGGCTATCGAACTTGATCAAGATATTATGGTCACAAACATGTGTTAAAAGTTTGGTGAGGATTGGACAAACAGTTTTCAAGAATTAGATCGAAAACAATCTTCGGGACGTATTTTTCAAGTCTTTTTTTGCCAATAAAGGGCCGTAACTCCTAAATGACAAAAGCGATTTCCATGGCTATCGAACTTGATCAAGATATTATGGTCACAATCATGTATGTAAAGTTTGGTGAGGATTGGACACATACTTTTCAAGAATTAGATTGGAAACATATATTTTTGAAGTATTTTTGGCAAAAAAGGGCCGTAACTCCTAAATGACTAAAGCGATTTCCATGACTATCGAACTTGATCAAGATATTATAGTCACAAACATGTGTTTAAAGTTTGGTGAGGATTGGACAAACGGTTTTCAAGAATTAGATCGGAAACAATCTTCGGGACGTACGTACGTACAGACAGACAGACAGACAGACAGACGTACGTACGGACAAGGGCAACCCTATATGCCGCCACTTTGTGGGGGCATAAAAATGTTTTACATGAAGATAATTATGGCAATAGATTGTCTTTTCTTCCTTGAAAATCTAATGAAATGTTTCCTCAATTATTCATTATACTTGGAGCTAATGTCTGGTAACATTTCTTAAAATTACTATTTCAGAATCAAAATGAAATTCTTGCTTAATCATAAATTCATTAAAATATAAAGATGTCAGAAACCCTTCAATTTTTACTGTTAATAAAAGGTCATCCTAAGCATCTAATGAAAATATACTGTTAGGTTCACAAGTTTCACTTCTATGAAAGTCTAGCACCAAATGAACTTTACTTAATGTGCAGAAAACATCAATAAAATTCAAAAATAAATGGTTGATATATCAGTTAACATGATTACCATAATGAAGTATAATAATAAATAAAATAATAATAATAAAATCAGTACAAAATAAATATTCATGGCAAGAAAAGAGGGGAAACAAGTGTATTCATTACTATTGACACATTTAGGCAGAGTTCCTTCCCTTGGACCAAAGATTCCCCCCCCCCCCCTTCCACGATCACCACCAGTAAACTAATTGCAATTTTCCCAGAGGAGATGTTTTCAGGATAGAATTATACAGTGGTATTTCTTTGTGTGACAGATCCACAGGTTATAATACTTATGATATTGGTCACTTGACACTAAGCCGGTCACAATATATCAGAGAGGTGTGTAATTACTGTCTCTTTGACACTTTCAAGGGAAATAGGAAGGACGAGATCCCGACACACATGCATGTACACAGCCAGCTGCACTACGGTGTCATTTTGTAGCAGGAATTGTACCAGTGTTTGACATGTTGAAGATAATTCAGGCAGAGAAAAAATGATCTTCCAAGCTTTTTTTCGAAGTAAATAAAAATCTGGGCCTGTAACCATAAAATATCTTGAGTCATTTCCTAGTATCTCACTGGTCATATGATATAATAACTAAATAGTATCTAAAACATTTCCTTTTTTTATTAATTTTATGTTAATATACAAAAACTGTTGTCTTAAAAACACTTGAGAGTCATATTAAAACTTCACTATGAAAACTTAAGGAACTCAACTTACCCGGTAAGTTACGAAATGACTCAAGATGTTTAATGAATGCTGGGCCTCATTATGAAAGTGTTGTGAAGCCACATTTAAAGAATATTATAAAGGCTAAAATCTGTGTAAAAATGTGTAAAATCCTCAATATCTGCCAAGATATGATAAAACTTACACGATTGCTCTGTAATTTGGTTAAGTGTATATTTTGTTAAAAAAAATCAATCTCCAATTTCTCAAATTCATCGAGGAGTATGTCGCAGTTTTTAAAATATTACACAACACTCTAGATGTGGGAGTTTTTTCCTAACCAAACAAAATAACCAGAAAACACCAGGATATTTCAAGACATTGCCATTAAAATTTTAAACCAGTTTAAAGAGTTGAGTGTAAGTGTCAGGGTGTGCTGGTAGGTTTGACAGAGTAATTTCAGCAATCAGTCTACACGCCAGACATAAGACTATCATTGACCCGTCAACACAGCCGCCATGTGCCCCATCTCTGGCCTACGGGAACATACAGAGAAAAGTTCAGGCACAAGCAACACAGTCCCCTTGTCTCCATGCCAACTGATTACTGTAAATTTGCCACATTATCTAAATCTAAGTACAAGATATGAACAGGGACCAGATTTCAGACTGTCTCTGATGGCTTTATTGAAAGCATGTCATGTTCATTACAGCAACATCTCTGGTTTAGTCCACACATCTTAATGTAACCTTGAGACTCCAATTTAACTTTGTTTTCCCAGCCAATAAATTAGGTTAAAAAAGGGGAAAGGGATATAACATGCACAGCTTTATTGTGTAATGTGGGTCTGTACCTGTACCTGTAGGATATAGCCACGTGCATAGTCTTCGTACGTCCAGCCAAACCCGTGCAGCACTTGTAATACTTCCTCGTGCTGTAATACGCTGAACAACCTGCACATGTAACATAAAAATACATATAATAGAATGGTTACATTTATTGTCATATGTAAACATTTCATATTTTAAACATATATAATTATGACAGCAGTTTTTCCAATTCATCAATTACTTTTTGATTAAGCAATGAGACTACAGGAATGAATGCAGAAGCCAAAAACTTAAATACAACAAGAAACATTTTAAGCAAAATTGTCATATCATACATTGGCATGATGGAAATAATTATGTAAGCATTGACTGCTGACCTGTCAAGGAGTATTTTCAGTCGTATGGGCGTGGCCTGTGCTCCATACAGCATGAGGGATGCAATGTCAAACACAATGTTTGGTTGAACGATCTCCACCTGCAGTCCAGCATTGAACACATGACGGTAACCAAGCTTGTCCAGGGCTGAAATATATCATTGTACACAGTAAACATCACACGGAATATTCATTTTCTTTCAAGTATTTCATGATTGTGTAGAATTTCTACAATAGTTGTGCTGAAACAAGTTCCCTACTAGTACTTGTAAACAAGCCTTTGCAGTTATGACCTTCCTGAAAATGATCACCATTACATATTGATAATCATGTCATATAACACTCAAAATGATTAACAAAAAAAGGAACTACCTTTATTATAACATAAAAGAAAGAAAAAGGAGCATTTAAACTATGCATTTATTCATAAATTCAGAAAAAACTCATGCAACAATGCGTTTATATATCAATATTTCAAAACAAATATTTAATATCCAGATGAATTGTTATACATTTTTGGTAAGTGTCAACTCTTCCCTACCTTAAAATGTAACAAAGGTTAAATAGATATTCATTTACTGTGTCAAAAACATATTTGCTATTGGTAAGGGCCTGGCATCGAAAGTCACAAAGTTTACGCTAATTCAATATAATATCTACAAAGCAAAATTTTCAAGCTTTTACTATCGTCTCCGATGTTATATGGAGGTCAAATTTTATTTGACGTAGATTGGTTCATGTATTACCATGTTCTTATTCGGCTTCATGTCGCAACGCATAAAAAAACCGATGTTGACGAATGTTGATGTCGTCGATATCATTAGTCTCACTCTGCCCATTCTTATTCATTAAAAATTTACTTCATGTCATCTTACTTTTACATAACAAAATTATTTTCAGTTATATACCATGTTGCAAATTTTTTGTTGCTGAGTATATATAAAGCTGCCATTATATAGGTTATAGATGGTATGAAATTTTTACTTTCAGAAGTGACTGTCAGTCCTTGCATTTAATGGCTCTCTGCTGTACAAGACATATTTTGTGCCAAACAGTTCTGTCATTAATGTGGAATTAATTTATCCATCTGTGTTCTCAAGATTGGCATAATTGGATCAGCCGTAAGGGCAACGACACATAATGAGTGCATATGTCTGAAACATTCATTTCTGCACCATATATAGTAACCCCTCAATGAATAACCCATATGTATTGTCATGATGTTGATTTATATTTCTGATTCTCATAAAAAGTGAAGTATTTCATTCACATAATACATACAGAACTGCACATGTGAGTTGCAGCAGGTTTTCAAAGTATCAGTCAATCTAAGAGAGGACAAGAATATTTTTATTGTTCTTCCACTTTTACTTCATGACAAGAACCCATGATAAAATACCTCTCACCCCAAAATAAAACAAGAGTTTTGTTCCTTCAGTCCTTCCAAGATATTAGATATTAATAACAAGGTTAGTGGTAGAAACCGCCCAGCAGTTAATGGCACTCTGCGAACATTGACATGCCTGCCGGGAACACATGCCAACACAAAGAGACACAGCCTGCTGATAAGCCATACAAATGTCACACACTACATTAATTCAGTAGGTTACCATGGTTACATGGCATCACAGGGCACTTAGTCACGGCACCACACTTGATCTACTTGGTAAACATGGTACTTGATCTCCAAAGACCTTGGCAAGGATATGGGGCAATATTATAACTTTTTTCCATAGAGTTAAGAAAATGCAGAATTCATTCAAAGAAAAACAGCTAATTTTACAAGAAATCTATAACAAAAATACAATCAATAAGTAAATTGCATCGACAAATTTAACCATACATGTTTCTTAACAATAATATATAAGATACTTATACATAGAGTTTAATTTTGACTTATATTTGAGGAAGTGGATTTATTTTCTACAGCCACAAACACCACACTTTCTGTCATGTGAATAAACAAAGTTCCTGATCAAAGAGACAGATACAAATCATATCTTAGCCAGGAGGCTGGCCATGGTAATGTAAATTTGGCATGCCAGTTCCATTTGTCCTGACGAGGTACCCTAATAAGTATGTTTTCCCAGCCCCGGTGGGGCTGTAATTACTTTAAAAGTGTCTCCCTAGTGGACCCCTTGACAGCTACCAGAGACATAGATCAGTAATGGTTTAACTACTACAAAAATGATGGCCAGCCCAATATGTTCCTAATATAATAGACCAGTCCTTTAGGACACCTTTAGATGTTGTACTCATGCAAAGACGGCCATTTCTAGATTTTTGCCAAAGATTCCCTGCCTCCGTACAGAGACAGTGGCTCGAATGTTTGGCAGAATTATTGAAGTGAGACTAAAACAGGTCCAGAATAGATGAAGTCAATTAGAGGAGTTTAGAAATAATCGTCAATTTGGGACACGGACAACAATTATTCTTCCCCAATTTGGAAATGGTTTGCGACAGATGAGGGTTTATTCATATCGTCACGCAAATATTTAATTCAATAATGTCATTTTGATGCTGTGGAATGGTTCAGAAATTGTTTAACGATAAATATCGCAATACTTTTTAGCATGAGGGTTTTTCTTATCTTAGAACTAAAAATGAGTTAATGGCTAGATTAAAAAATACATTATTTGCAAGTTCTATGAAAAACTGAACTTGCTGAGATCAACATTGAAAGAAAAACAGAAAAGTGATTGTTTCAAAGTGCAAAGAAATTAAAATGCAAAACAAAAATGGTTTCTTGTTTCATAGAATTGTTGCATTTCAGTTTCCATGTCAAGATTCAGAAAATTTATTATGTAACACCCTGATAACAATATTTTATGAATGACTTATCGCAACTTAAACTCAACATGTCCTTTAACAGGGGATGTAAAGTAATTTACATTCATCCAGATTGGCATGATTACAGTTTGAAACCACTGTGTGAATCATTTTATTTGACTAAAATCAGTTAATTATAATATTTGGGATGCGAAAAAAATATGTTTCCAAAACAGGGTGTCCCTGAAGTATAATTTAGTTTGAACTTTCTTTATGTTACAACAATTGCGAAGAAAGTTATATTAACTTATGCTTAGTATCTCATTGCACAATGATACACAGAAATGCGGACTTGTGTTGCAGGGGGAACCTGAGTATTTAGAAAACAACACACTTGTCCAGCTTGGTGACCAGAAACCCAGGAAGCCTTGGTGAGAAGTGGGCTAACCACTGTTCTAACTGGACAACCTTTTTCTTATTTGATGCAGGTTATTCTACATGCACTTAAAAGTGTTTAACACTCATGAATTATTCCTGAAGAGATAAGTCAGAGGGCCTTGATGTCCCAGACAAAGAAATTAAAATCTGTGTACCGTTAATTTGTGGCTTGATATCTAACTTATGGTCTTTATTAATAGCTACTTATTCTGAAAACAACTCACAGCCCACTCCTTGGAACTTGTTGACTTTGTAGAATTAATACTACCCTGTTTTCCTTGTTAGTTCTAATACACATCCAGTTATCCAGGGAAGCATTAATTGGTATAAATGACAGACATATGTCTCCCTGAAGCTTGTTCTGTGTCCCGCATGTGTTCTAATTCAGGCCTGTGATCACAAAGCGGGCCAGATGGCTCCTGTTACCCTCCCCACCCTTCATGTGCAGTTATTATAACTGTCTTTTTCTCAGTTCACTTCCTTTCAACCCTTGTGCACATGGTGCAGGGGACCCAGTCTAATTATTTTACATACAATGTTATTATCATGAATTAACTTATTGATTTTAGTCTATGTTCATAGAATTTGAGGACATGAATGCAGTGCTTTGAGAAAGTTTAGTGAGAACACATTTTCAGACATGCCAAAACTGTCAACAAGGAAGTTGAGATGATGATTCCAGCTATCTGAGACCCAAGTTCCTGGCAATTTAAGATTTTTGTGAAAATTCTTGAGACAAGACAAGCAGGTATGGCTTTTACACTTTGCCAGGTGACTTGAGTGATTGCCAAACTTGAACGGCACTTGAAACTCTTCAAAAACTCCAGCTGCCGATAAACTGTTGATCAGTTCAGTTGATACTGATATGCCCTGTATGGCTGGGCCGACTGCAACATTCATCCAACTCAGTGATAAACACAGACAGGAATGACAGTCACATATCATCTGTAAAACTAATTTATGGTTAGTAAGGTGGGATACAAGCTTTTGTGTGAACATATGCTCTTTTTTCACCTGACAGGTTTGAGATAAAACATACGGTTGTCTGTGGTCATTGTCTCTCAAAAGACTTCAGAACTTGCTACTGTTTTCTGTCTTCGACAAACAAAGAGTCATGCAGCTTCAGAAACAAAATCACCAAAATCAATGGAAGTTTAAATGTGTTTTCTTATTTTGATTAATTCAAGCATATTAAAAAACATGTGCCAAGGTTTTATTACCATAAGAAAACTTCATAATCTAATTACATACTTTAATATGTTCATAAAATTAAAATTTGTGATGTAATGCAGATGATCACCATGTGAAGTAAAATGTCTTCACATTTGGCAAGATGTAACTAATTTTAACCTCATTATGTTTTCAAATTATATCACCATGATTGCTTAAAAGTCAGACATGAGTGCTATTGAAGTGATGCTAAAATGCCACTCTGCTTGGTTGCACATCATTAGGTATTAAAGTTTTGAATTCACACAGAAAAAAACATTGATATATATAGATATAGTGACAAGAATCTGCAAATTTGTGAAGTCTGCACTAAATAGCAGATCTGCAAGATAGAATTTAGGCAATTAGGAAATGAACATTTTGATGCACATGTTCATACTTCACTTTATAGCAATGATATTGAACATGAAAATATTCAACTATTAAAGACACCTGTGCTACTTTTTTGCTGTCAAGAGTCTCAAAATATTCAAAAGCTATTAGCAAAATTGTAATATCAGTTTGTGTACAAAATGACTTAAATACTGAAATAGCTAACCACAGGTGTGGGAGTGATAAAGTATAGATGGATAATGAACATACACAATCACGGAAATATCAATATCTTCAAAATTTTATGGGTAACAGTGACGCAAAAAGCCTCTGAATGACTGTGAACATGTGCTGAGACAGGAAGAGGCTTGAGAAGTGATGGCCAGGGAGGAGAGGAATCTCTGAGAGTCTCAACAGCCAACCCCACCATTGAACCAGCCATCTGTGCATCATTAGTCAAGCTCGCTTGTTTCAATTTTAGTGAAATCTCATTATGAAGCAATTACTTAGGTCTACTTCATGTAAGGGTTTACTATTAATAATCAGTGTCTTCCTGGAGTCAGATAGCTCTGTGGGACAGGGGTATAGCTATCATTGTCTTCCTGGAGTCGGTGATAGCTCTCAGGGCAGGGGTATAGCTATCAGTGTATTCCTAGAGTCTGTGATAGCTCTCAGGGCAGGGGTATAGCTATCAGTGTATTCCTAGAGTCTGTGATAGCTCTGTGGGACAGGGGTATAGCTATCAGTGTATTCCTGGAGTCTGTGATAGCTCTGTAGAACAGGGGTATATCTATCAGTGTATTCCTGGAGTCTGTGATAGCTCTGTGGGACAGGGGTATAGCTATCATTGTCTTCCTGGAGTCGGTGATAGCTCTCAGGGCAGGGGTATAGCTATCAGTGTATTCCTAGAGTCTGTGATAGCTCTCAGGGCAGGGGTATAGCTATCAGTGTATTCCTAGAGTCTGTGATAGCTCTGTGGGACAGGGGTATAGCTATCAGTGTATTCCTGGAGTCTGTGATAGCTCTGTAGAACAGGGGTATAGCTATCAGTGTATTCCTGGAGTCTGTGATAGCTCTGTGGGACAGGGGTATAGCTATCATTGTCTTCCTGGAGTCTGTGATAGCTCTCAGGGCAGGGGTATAGCTATCAGTGTATTCCTAGAGTCTGTGATAGCTCTCAGGGCAGGGGTATAGCTATCAGTGTATTCCTGGAGTTAGTGATAGCTCTGTGGGACAGGGGTATAGCTATCAGTGTTTTTTCTAGAGTCTATGATAGCTCTGTGGAACAGGGGTGAAGCTAGGCCTAAATGTTACTCAGAATCACTAGCAGTTCCACGATCTCTGTTTCTCCACCTCAGGCCAGGCATGTATGATCCTTACAAATGCCCTGATAAAAACAACTTTCAAACCACTTTTTCATTCTTTTGTTCTTGTCTGACTGAATACTTGTCTGGTGTTGAAAATGACCACCCTAAGGTTGCTGACATGAGAATGACTTGCAAGTACAGAAAATATTAAATTCCTATGAGAGTACCAGCATTTTCTAATATTTTACTTTCAATGAGATGGCAGTCTCTTAATTAAAAGTCATAAATACAAAAGCACATGTTGCTGCAGTACTTCACTGTAATTGCCACTTTCATTTTTGTCAAACAGAAGTTCTAAGAGAATCAGGAAGTTGGAACACTGTCAAAAAGCTATGATAATTTATTTAATACTTTTTTAATAATGGCTGTCCATAACACTCAAGTGTTTGATATATGTGGGAATTCGTGCACAACATTTTTCCTGTCGTATTGACGCTAATCAGCTGTGTGTGTCTTGAAATTATTATAGCAACCAGGTCTTCAAGGAATGGTTAGACACTAAAAATGCTGCTTGTCCTTGGGCATTATAATCCCGGACAAAATTGTTTGCAATGATGAAAATGAAATGCCTGAGTAAATGTTCACCTATTATATTCTATTCCTTGTGCACAGAAATGCCATTAGCATAAATATAATGGTGGCAGGTCACAAGTCCAAAACATCTAGTGCCTATCAACAAATCACTCCACAGGCCTAAGCCATAAACTGTGAGCAAAATTGTTCTGGACAGGCCAAGACATTTTTCTAAACATAAGGCAGTCATTAGGAGTGTGAATGGTACCCAGGGTCGGTGGGAATATTTATGACAGGCTGGTTAATGACCAGAAAATGCCTGCTCTATCTACCAGCCATCAGAAAAGACCGTCCACCTTCAAATACAAAGAAACAAGCCAAAGGATACAGTAAAAAGTTTGTATACCACTCCTCATTGAAAACTGTGTTGATGTTATGAAACTTTTTTGCTTTCATTATAAAATTAATTTGAGAGGAGCAATTGGGAACAGATTTCATGTACTCCCTCTCGTCACTTTATTGTTCAGCACTGAGCTGGGCTTGCTTGAAGACAGCTAGCCTGCCAGGCCTACTGGTGAGTGCTAAGCCTCTCAGATCAATGTACAATCAAAAACCTGGGCACCCGTTCAAGTTTGGAGCTTCAAATCTGTCCTTTGGAGTGTTTTTAATTAGACTTGTCAGTATAATGTACCATTAGAAACAATAAATTCAAAGGAAACAAACCCAGGGATAATTAAGTATGGCAGTGGAGCATTTTTTAACCAACACTAGACCATTAGTGGATATCATCAAGCCATAGACTTCAAAATTATGTCCAACAGATAAAATGTCCAAGACAGATTCAGGGAAATGAAAAAAGCTTTTGTGCTATATTAAAATAAGAATAATTCTCTTAAACCATGCTGTCCTCTCTCCCTTCCATCACCCGGACAACATTTGAGGACTAAATAAACCATGCAGTCCCCTGTCCCTTCCAACACACAGACAACATTTGAAGACTAAATAGGATCTAGAGACCAGAAGTTGTAATAAAAAATGTATTTGTTTCTGAACAGAATATCCCTTTGTTCTAAATATGTGTCACTCAGACACAAATTTGTTTTGTTTTTGCTAATTCGTGCTCCTGTAAACATTCTTGACTAATTATCTCCAGTTATAAAATCAGACAAAAAACCCATATTCCTGCAGTACATTCATTGCTTTCAATTGAAAATAACTGGTCCTAAACACCTTCAGCATAGCTCTGTCATTTAGAGTATCACCATAAATATCAAACAAATTCCATAATTGATCCACAAAAACTCCTTCCTTTAATTGTTGAAATAACATTGTGCATTTGTAGAGGATAGTCTTACCCTGACAAAGAAACCAGGAAACACATGTCTCATTACCTAGCTAGAACATCCATGTTGGTAACTAATGAATGTATGTAAAACAAAATTAATTTCATGAAAAGCTTCCATAACATGTACAAGAAGTTATAGATCAAAATGTACCCCTTTTTCCAATAATCATAGACATCGTCAAGAGCAGTTGAGAGCAAAAACGTCATAGGACAAAACGAAAACATTTCATTACTTTCTGTTTTGCCTTACTTCAAATACTGACTTCCATCAAATTAAGATGACTGTGGAAAAATATTTACTTCTGATTTGTCCCTCTCAGTGACAAAAGTTGACTCTGGAAGACAAAAGTTTTCCCGCTTTTGCAAGACATTGGACAATTAATTGTCCTACTACATGCGACACTCCAATTCTTTCATTGTGTCATTCCCGACCAATTTAATTACATGGGGAACTTGAGTATCCGGATAAGCAGATTCCTGCGTATTCCGTCCTTCTTGTGACAAATTACACACTTTTAAATCAAATTTGTGCAATGACAATATGAAAATTGCCATCCTTAAAGACTACCACAACAGTTCTAAGATTGGTTTTTAGATTGAAATGATAAATATGTCCTTATTAGCTGGTAAAAAGGTTTTAAGGTTTAGCTTACATTTTATTAATGAAAATGTCAGGATCCAAATGTGTTTTAACAAGATTATAATGTGACAATGCTGCATTTGATTAAGCATACAACCTAAAGAGCAACACATTGAACCCA
Organism: Mya arenaria; assembly: GCF_026914265.1. Classification (NCBI taxonomy): domain Eukaryota; kingdom Metazoa; phylum Mollusca; class Bivalvia; order Myida; family Myidae; genus Mya; species Mya arenaria. The sequence goes on from NC_069124.1 coordinate 91,804,612, forward strand.
AACAAACTTTTGATGGTGGAGATGATGTGGTTGTTATTTCAGATACTGGAAATGGTTTTTATTTCAATGCACCTGAAGTTCAGGAAGTGCATATTATGACATTGAGGGTTAATTTGCTTAAGTCTGGAAGTTTGGGGTCAAAGCCTCTTTGGAAAAACATTTCACCTTGATTAAACCGCAAAGTGAGAACAAGTGCCTTTACAGCGCCACAAATCAAAGGTTGTACTAATTCTTCTTCAGACAGGGGACACAGGCAGGATTCCAGCTCTAAAGCTGAAATAATTGGACTATCATCCTCCTAAGCCCCTTGAATTTCTCTTGGTAAAATATAAGACTATAAAAAAACATTTGGTCGTAAACTACATGTTACAAATATATTGAAACCAGCTATCATAAAGGACTGTTAATAATGAAATAATGGCCTGTTTACAGAACAAGATCAATTTTGTGTTCTTTGCAAAAATTAAAAGTTGTCATGCATGCCAAAATGCACAAATGTGTTTAATCAATTAACCATAATAACATGAGGATCTAATTTTTGTCTTAAAATAATTTGAGCAATTTGTACAATGCTAATGGGCAGATGTATGTCCCATGTGGTGGCATAAAGATATAGAAGATGAGTAGCATCAAAACCCTGCTTCCTCATTGCCGTCATAGCGCACAACTTTGATCCAGTTTGTGTGGATTCCCGGGGATAACATGGATAATTCTTCAAGTACAAAATGAACCAAGTTTCAATCACAAAAAGGCAAAAACTAAAAGACAGTGATTATTAAAGATAATGCATAACTAATCCTGTGTCCCATAAAGAAAGTAATTCAGAAAGTTTTATTGGAAATGGTAATTTTGAGCACAAATACCTTTAATATTATGAGGTTCCTGTTTCTTAATCCCAGTGTTTGAAAGTTGGTTCCTTTTAGGCAAGAAAGCTATTGATGATTAAACACTGCTGGAAGACATGAGGAAAACAATTAAAATGTTTGTGCTAATCTTAATCAGTGCTTTAAGCCCCTGTCTATAGACTCCAGCTTCTTTGAAAGGGTTACACAAGATCCAAAGAATTCCTGACAGAGTAAAGAAAAAAAATGGAATTATTTAACAATTTTAAATGTTACTAGGGCATATTTAAAATATTTAGGGCTCAGACAAAGATTCTTTTGTCAGCAAAACTCTATTTTGCCATTTACAAGACAATATATATACAGACATTTTGGTAGAAATAAAAAGAGGATAATTGATAATCTCAGACAGTAACATCACAATATATTTCAATAGTGAGCACCAAAACTAAACTTGCTTCACCATGTGTGAAATATTTACTTTCAGATTTCATGAGATGAAATATTTTGCAATCTTACACAGAAAAAAAAACTAGATTTTCTCTTTACTCCATGCTTATAATTCATCAAAAATAATAATTAATTGATATTCATTTGGAATATTCTGCCAAATTTTAGCCAATGACATCATTGATTTTTCTTCTAAATAATGTGTGCAAGCTAAAATGAGAGAAACAGTGAAATTATATTTGAATGAACTCATTGTTTCAAACAGTGAATTTATTAGGAAAATTATAATCAACCATTATTTATCAATATACCACTGAGAAGCATGAAATAATCGTAATATAGCAAAAGAGCCGACAAATAATTGACAAAAAATGGTCCACTGTGCTTTTCTGTCTACAGCAAAATGGACACATGCATACAAAATAGCAGGGAGGACTCATAAGAGATAAAATACTTAGAAAAGATTGTAAAAAAAACAACAACAAAAAACCTACATACAAACACGAAGGAAACTTACCATAAGCATCAGATTGTATTGCTTGCAAAAGAACAAAAATAACAGTTATATTGTGAATACATTCATGTGAAAATGATACCACATCAACATGACACAGTGCAGTCAAGGCATAACATTAAATAATGTTAAAGTTTCGTAAATGATATTAAATATAAGCTCTGCCTGGTGATTGTGGTGAACTGTTGTGAATACAATAGCTAACAAACGCAATGTAAAGTGTGGACCGGGGACTGTCCTTGAGCACAGAATAATTGCCTTTGTCTTGGAGGCCTATACTTATATTCATTGTGTACATTATGGACTCAAGTTCTTCTCACATCAGGAACATAAAAGTTAATGCCAAGAGCTGGCAAAGACAATGATGGCATGTTGGTTTTATGCCGACACATGAAGAACACTCATCATAAAGTGTCTCCTAGCCTCAGAGAATGACAGAAGACAGCTATCCAAACAATGACAGGCAAGAGCCACCATAAAATGTTTTATAGTCCTCAGCCTTTTATGCAAATTCCCTAACACTAGGACACTTGTGGCCCTCTAGACCAGAGTATCCCGAGCATCTGCGACATTAACTGCAGTAATGGACTAAAAATACTCTGTTTTGGAGGCAAACGTTTGTCATAAAATTTTTGCCTATCTCTTAATGTGTATCATGCAAATTACACCCGATCATTCATGGTGACAATATCATTTGGCAGGGAGATCAAACAGTGTGCAATGAAGGCGGATGAGGCCTCCGGGAGGAGATAGGCTAACCATGTTACATAGTGAAAGCCCAACTGCCTCCCCTGATAGTCCGCGGCCTGATACAGCAGCCATCCCGCAATACTGGCGACCATCAAACAGCGTTTATCTATGGTCTCTGAGCTTTTGTTCCTGCTAATGACATTTACTTCAGGTCCCAAGAGTGTCCCTTGTCTGAGGACAGATGCCAGAAAGCTGACATGATGTAAGGGGCACTGACTATCACTTTACACCAGACTGGAAGGATAGCATATTAGAACCCTCTGTGTCATTCACTTTAGATATTTAGTTCTTTTCAGTTGATTGAACGAATTCCTGCACTGGCTTAAATTATTAACATGTCTCACTTTACACTTATCATTCATTTTTTCCCACTATTTACCATGTGTTGACTTGTTCAAACTGACAAAAGCCTGAGTATTAATGGTCTGGCGCCATGAAACAAATGACAACTATCAAGCACAACATACGCCCATAGCATTTAGCTCCAGCAAAAATCATGTACTGCCAGCCCACAGCACATGACAACCAAAAAATTCACAGCTTTTCCAGAAAACGTGGAACGATTCTAATGATTTATAATAAATATAAGCCATTATTTTAGTGAAATATATCATTGTACCTGTGAAATTTTAATAAAGATATACAGCTGCTAAAATAACAACAATTAGTTGCATTCATTTCCTCTTTTAATGACATTCAAATTGAGAAATATGCAGTATCATTCTGAGTTTTATTAGTCACAGTATTATGGGCAAATATCCCAATGTCCCATTTTTTCTTTTTAAATACATGTATATACATCAATATAAAAGATTAAGTTGAAGACATAAGACCACAAAAGCAAAGGAGGCAGCAGGCCTGCAGAGACAGATTGAACAGCAGAGTTTATGTTGAGGACAGGTGCTCACATCTCTGGTCCTTGCTACTGGTGCCACACTGTGCCTGATATGCAGCTATCTTCTGCAACCAATGAAAATTGGCCAAATCTGAGCCAAGAAATGACATCAAAAGATTGATATCTCCCAGCAGAATTTATATGACTGATAAGTATCATCCTGGCTCTCCACATGGCACTGGGTGTCTTCTGCAGTTTATGAAAATGTACTTGGTCTACTGATGAAAATCTGCCTTTGTGTGGTTCCTTCAGGCAGAAGTCTCTATAAAGACCTGTACCTAGCTTTCTTTCATATTTATACTGCAAAAAAACTATAGATTACCACTAAAATAAACATCAGTCTTATGCAGGGCTGACCACATAAACACCAACACAGTAGAGTACTGCAGAAAACTGGACATTGGCTATCAGGTTGTATGATCTCCCATCTACATCAGATGACCAGGACCTGGACACAAGTACAGATGAAGGATAGGAGTAAACATGGCACTGATTGCATCAACACACTGGGGGCATGTGTGGTCATAGATGCCTTGACATGAGATGCCTTGACATGAGATCAGCAGTCAAACAGGAAACAAATATTTCATTGCCTCTCATTAGGACACAGACATAATTTCAAACCAAATGATACTTATAATATCTGTCATGTGATTCCGGTCCGGATAGAAAAATCCAACGTGAGGCCACCTGTGTTGCCAGGTTACAAGGCTTTTTTGTGAAAAACTTGGCATAGAAAAATGCATTTTTGTATGTTTTACCAAAAAGCGTGTGCAATGATGTTTACGGACAACATGACGCCCAGTAATTTTTATTGACTGCATACATTCGAAATTCCTGCAATACAACATCTTTTAAGAGTTATTTTGTTTTGTGTTGACGCTATATTTTTTGTTAAGAAAATGTTAATAGAAATCATCTATTAAAGTATCATAATTATGCTTACATAAAGTGTATTATAAAGAAATAAAAAGTATTGCGTCACAGCGCGTGACTCATTTAGCATGGGGTTGGCAGAGTATTCCAGCACGCTAAATTCTCCGGAAATGCCTATCCAGTGTGCAAAAACAAATCTTTCCTTGAAGAGGTTGGATTTACTTAAGGCCCATGTATTTTATCTTTGCTAGTTATTTTCCCCTTTAATACTTGTACCATATTTTATAGCTGTTAATTTGATGCTTTCCTTGTTCGTTAGCAAATACAATTGAACATGTTTAAGTAGAAACAATTACCAACAGCATCCTAAATCTTGTTTTAGTATAGTTTGAATAGCATATTATTAAGTCAATGTCATTTTTCTAGAATGTAATTTCCTTCATGTTCAAGTTTCCGCGATGTCTGTTGAAGGAATTAGTGTAGAGACAAGAAGACAGGAGGAAATTGACAAATCTGTGTGTGTTGTTAAAATAGTTTACAGGTAAATGAAGAATGAGTGATTTACAATATGGCACCACAATAACAGAACCCATTACTCCTGAAGAGGGGTCTTTCTGCAAAAAATACATTGATCAAATTCCATGTGTTTCCATGATTCCTCTGGTACCCACTTTCAAAATAATGTAAACTGCTTTCATGAGAAGATTGTTTTTGCCCAGTACACCTCAGAATGCCAATGACCACTCCTAAAAATCAAACATTTAGACATTCTTGTTCTGTATGTCCCACCCTCGGCTTCTATTTCACATCCACCATGGTGAGGAGTATATATAGAAGGTACACGAGGCATCCATCGCTAACTGCGTTAATAGCTCCTCATTGACCCTCTAAATACAGCTAATATGTCACCCGCACAATTGAATCCTACTGATATTAGACAGGACAATATCAAACAAGCGCGACTAATACTAATTTGTTGTACAAGTATCCCAACAGACAATTTGTGGGCGAAATTCGATGATTTAAAGTAATGGCTCTCTACATGACAATTGACTTTCGTCCCTCATTTAACGAGTCCTTTGAGAGACTCCGCCAATAAAATGTTATTATGATACAAATTTATCTGTTTTGAACTATCCCCAAGCAAATTAGTCATTTATGTCCTATTATGATGCTTTGTCAATTTTCTATGGATGATGAGCACCAGCCACAGGCACAAGGAAGCATGATCTTGTCTGATGAAAAATTGTCATAATTACATGAGCACCAACCAAAAAGGGCCGTCTCTAGCAATACGAAAATCGAAAGTCGTTTGTGGAAAAATGACAGTCTTGTACCGGGGTCACTTTGTATCACTTAGGTTGAATCATTCAAATGTGACATTATCGAGACTAGTCTCCTCAATAAGGCTGATGAGAAATTACGCTGACAGAATTATGGAAATTCTGTAAAATATCATGGATCAAAGTTGTAAAAGAACGTCCTAAGAAATTTATGATGTGACAGATAGATCAGGGACTCGATGCCGATGTGCATCCAAAATTATCAATTTGTCGTATTAACACATTCAGTGAATGAATAACGCCACTTGGTCGTCCATTACTTGTCATTTCTCCGCCAATATTTGGCAACCAAGTTGGCAAAAAATGCCTGTGAATACCACTATCTTGATTGTCTCAACAAATTGCCATAATCAGTATTCAAGCTGAATTGACAATTAATATTTCAAACTTGAACCCTGTCATCTTCTGCATTTCAGAGTAAAGTATTTTCTTTCAAGATGGGAAGCAGGGCTGTCAAAGTTCTGATGGCGAATTCAGGCATACAATTCATGCAAGCATACATGCCAGAGTCCAGCTATCATGTAGCATCGGCAACAAACAGGTTCTTGTCATTAGATATGGCTACATCTTACCACTTTTATTTAGATACAAGCCCCTGATAAGATGCGGAAATTGACAGATAACAACCATTACCATCAGGGTAAATATCCCCAACCTGCACTTGTTGCAGAGGGAGATAACTCTTCATTTAATTGCCTTAATCAAATATATCATCTTTTCCAAATGCTTTATTTTTCATTAGCCTTGAAGATTATACAAAATGATCAAGGTGAATGTTACAAGGCAGGAAAAATCAGATTATAATTTTGCCTCTGAAAATGTCTTAAAAAATAATATACATCACAAATTAGAAGCCAAGGCACAGGATATGACTAGCTGTAAATGTTTTTGTTTTGAGATCTGGAGTACCCGGAGGCTTGGTCCCCATGCCAAATGACCTGGCACTGCTGATAAGCCTGTGATAAAGCCAGAAGAGAAAAACAATCTGATATAAATGTGGTCCTGTATCACACTGCTGATTAAAACAGTAGAAGATAGCTGCTGTGTCCTGTGATAGTCAGGAAACATTAATTTTAAATTTTGGGAATATGTGATAAACTTTGCCATTTTGTCTAGATATTGGCTCACCTACAATACTTTTTCATTTTGTTTTTACATTATTATTTTTTTACTGAATAAAATCAGGGTTTCTCACATCACATTTATTTGTTTAAAATACTGAAAGCTGCCCTCTGCAATGGTGACGGCAGCAGCATGGGCCAGTCTAGGACGGGGATGTCTTTTATCAGACAGATAAGGTGGCAGGCCGTGTCTGTCTGGGACACCAGCACCCGATACCTGGCTTCCTGATGGCCCGTTGCCAGGGCAACCAAATGTAAACATAATTAGGACTTCCTGATAGAAATTTTTAACACATCCTCGCACATGTTATAAATTTTTGTAGGTACAGATTGGACCTAACTATAATTGAGTTTGACAAGTAAATATCTGTGATTTTCCACTTGAGGTTTTGGCAAATGGCTTCTCTGTTGATCTCTGATGTCTGGTCTTTCACTTAGAAACTGAGACAAACTTTCTGTTTTCAATAGCTATGCCCATGATCAATTAAGAATGTTTCTCCAAACACCACATTTCTTTCACAAACACATGTACAGTAATTTTATTAAACTCATAAATACAATTTCCCCCACAGATTAAAAACGAATCTGCTGGCAAATCTTGAAACACATAATTTGCATGCATTAAAGATTATTAAGTTGATTATCCTGTAAATGACACTGTTTATCCAAGAAACGAACTGAAAGCTCTGATGACAGTCCTAATGATTAGTACTGCGGAAGGCGTCAACCAACTGCGATCAAGTAAAGTACAAATATGGCCAAGACTTCCCGTCACTAATGAGACTGTCAAGATGTCTGTAATATGGTCCAGATTTCAAGTTATGTTGATCGCCTGATAAAAACTTGTCGCAGAATCATCGCTCAAGTGTAAACAAAAATGACGATTAGTTTAGAGCTGGACATTATAAGCTCTATGACGAATCATCATACGATGGTTGTGGTAGGAATTGGGGTGTAAGACAAATATAATTAGACACGCGGGCAGTAATATTGATGAGACTGCTGTCACCGGATGGCCGGTACATTTATCACAACGTGGTCAGTGTCAATATTCCATTGATGGTTAATATCGAAGAGTGGACCAGACAAATGACCGCGGTCACCGCCAAAAAACAATTGTCTATGTGTTTAAAACACAATACATCGCCAAAGTTTTGACAAAATAGATGACACACGACCAAGTCCTTTTAATATTCTGCATAAAGCCTGAGCATGACTGTGCTGTGTAAACAAATGAGCAATAATTCCAACAAACATGAACACATTCCATCATTGTTCCTTATTTAAAATTCAAACATACAAAAATTTACCACATGGAGGAAATCTATTTATACCCCAAAAGTTGATTCAGTTTAATGGTTTTGGGACTGTCCTCGTGTCCATTTATTGCGAGACTGTCCTTGCTGTCTGCACGATCCCTCCCATATAGCATCGCATGATGGCGGCCAATAAACTACCCAAAACAAATGAAATTTCCTCAACTTGTATCATCAAAACTGTCTGAGGAAAGCCAATCTGGAACCATGACCACAGAACAAAATAACATGTGTCACCTCGTATGATAAACAATCTTAAGGTTTGATCTTAGACAATTTGTAGGAGGAAATTAAGGTTGTGCTAGCATCACCGGACAATAATTTAACTGTCGCACAATCCTTAGACAGCGATATGATTCAGAGACATAAGTATTGACAATTTTAATTGTATTTGGCTTAATATGGAATGTGATACAAAGCCCCTGACAAATGATGGATTTCGATAGACACTTGTAGCATTGATTCTTGTTCAATCAAGTTTGTGAAAGAACCAAGTGTCACAACTATTTTTCACATTCCCATTTCACGTTGACAATAAATGGGATGTTTGATTTTTATTTCTTCTTTGTGCAGTTTGCCGGAAAATCTATTTTCTGGATGATGTCCTGTGTCCTCTGAGAGTTTACAATTCCATTTACGGAATCAATTGTTTGTCTATAACGATATCGTCTTTATCATTTATATTTATCAGGGGACCCTAAAGAAGTCAAAGAGAAAGTAACATTGCCATGGGAGGCTGAAATTGGTATGGAAGAAATTGCTTCTTTAGTATCAATTCATGATGGCTTTATTTCAATGATAACTGTCTCTCCATTAGTAGAGTGTGACTTGAAATTATTTTGAGGACAATCTAATTGAATGCGATACTTTTCAAGCAATAACAAAGTCATTCTGTTTCTTTTGTGTAACTCAATTAACTCAACTGTAATTGGATGTCCTCGTGACGAACATTGGCCAACAATTCACGCAACAGCAACCAAAAAGAAAAACTTAACTGTAAATGTTGGAAGGACAATTAATTACAGAAAGCTGGTTTGTCTACAATTACTTATGTTAATTTTTAAACGGCTGTATTAGATTTTTGTTTAACACATATTTGGCACATTTAACAAATTGAATTTGTGTTTGTAAATTAACTTCATATTGTTAATTTAATTAAAGAAGTACAAATGACTTTCAAAAAAAGAAAACATGTAAGGTTTTTATGACAACATCAAATTTTTCATATCACAACTCTTGTCCAAGACAAATTTTGTTAGGAAGAATGTTTCTTCTGCTAATTCTATATTCCTAATTTACTATGGATATGAGCTGTTTTCCCATCAAAATGCTCATTGCCAGCAGAGTAATGAAACATGATGAATACTCTACCCCTGACACAGGACCACACTAAATGGGAGCCGTCCACACGATTTATGACTATCTGCGACAACTAACTGTCCTAAAACTTCTCTTATGAATTTAGTATTCCATTCCTTGCTGAGGTGAGCCCATAAAATTGATGTAAAGCTACAAATTATGGCAAACATCCTTCTAAAAATGTCCGCTGTGATTTTTTCATATTGATCTGGGTATTTTAGAGGACTGTCATTGCAATACTATTTGTCTGACGCAGATTATAGAGCGGGCACGGCAAATCTGGCAAATTATATCTTTGTGTTCCATATATGTAAGGATTCTGTCTAATAAATATAGGGACACGAATGGGTCTTAAGCATTTAAGTGAAGATAGCATTTGTAAATAAATGGCCCAATGACGTGATGTCCCAGGCAATAAAGCACGGGAGACGTGGGGTTCACAATCTCCGTAAACGTGTTTTATACGGCAGGCTTAAAACCAGTCAATTTACTGGGATGATATTTATTGATGACATTGTCGTGTTTCTTATTCCTTAACTACTAGATAGTCTTTTTAGACTTTATTTTGAATTATAGAGAAGCTCCGCCTAAATAAACAGCTTTTGTCTGGTAAAAAGCCATCATTTCGTAAAATTTGAAAATGCTATTATCATAAAGCAGCCAAAAAATGTTCCTGTAATTTGACATAAAATCTCAGGCTAATGTACTGTTCTAGAAATATCTTGATAAGCTAAAAGGAAAAACTCAACCAAGGACAAAAACACCAAAGGCCGATGCATGGGTGTGGTTGGCCAAGACACATAACTTGACCAGAATACCACAGGCCGATGCCAACGTCTGGTTGGCCAAGGGACACAACTCGATAAGTACACCACAGGCTGATGAAAAGGTGAGATTGGCCAAGGCACATAATTAGACAAGTACACCAAAGGCCAATACCAAGGTGCAGTTGGCCAAGGCACATAATTAGACAAGTACACCAAAGGCCAATACCAAGGTGCAGTTGGCCAAGGCACATAATTAGACATGTACACCAAAGGCCAATACCAAGGTGCAGTTGGCCAAGAAACATTATTAGACAAGTACACCACAGGCTGATGCCAAGGTGCAGTTGGCCAAGGGACATAATTAGACAAGTACACCAAAGGCCAATACCAAGGTGCAGTTGGCCAAGGCACATAATTAGACAAGTACACCAAAGGCCAATACCAAGGTGCAGTTGGCCAAGGCACATAATTAGACAAGTACACCAAAGGCCAATACCAAGGTGCAGTTGGCCAAGGCACATAATTAGACATGTACACCAAAGGCCAATACCAAGGTGCAGTTGGCCAAGGCACATAATTAGACAAGTACACCAAAGGCCAATACCAAGGTGCAGTTGGCCAAGGCACATAATTAGACATGTACACCAAAGGCCAATACCAAGGTGCAGTTGGCCAAGAAACATTATTAGACAAGTACACCACAGGCTGATGCCAAGGTGCAGTTGGCCAAGGGACACAACTCGTCAAGTACACCACAGGTTGATGCCATGGTGTGGTTGGCAAAGGAACATAGCCCAACAAGAATACCACAGGTCGATGCTAGGTACAGTTGGCCAAGGGACATTATTAGGCTAGAACACCACAGGTCTATGCCAAGGTGCAGCTGGCCAAGGGACATTGTTAGACAAGTACACCACAGGTTGATGCCAAGGTGCAGTTGGCCAAGGGACATCACTCAACAAGTACACCACAGGCTGACGTCAAGGTGCAGTTGGCCAAGGGACATCACTCAACAAGTACACCACAGGTCGATGCCAAGGTGCAATTGGCCAAGGGACATAACTCATCAAGTACACCACAGGCTGACGTCAAGGTGCAGTTGGCCAAGGGACATCACTCAACAAGTACACCACAGGTCGATGCCAAGGGACATCACTCAACAAGTACACCACAAGGGCCGTAACTCGACAAGTACACCACAAAAATGAATAATTCTTGTAAATTTGTTCTTAACTCATAATTTTCTTTAGGATATAGGAAAACACTGATGATAATAGTTTGTTTCGGTGTGGTATGGATAATATTTAATTGAGCCAGGACCCAAAGTCATACAGTTACTTTATGAGTAGCAGAATATCCAACTTAAATATTAATGAGATAAAATATAATTGATATCTTAATGAAACTCATTCTGTTTATTATATGCTTAAAATCTAAAATGACATTTAAATGCATAAAATCTGAATACTGTGGAATTTCTTAAGTTAAGTTACTTCGAAAATGACATCACTGATAAAGTCTTCAAAAGCACCAGAAATGTATGATAAAATAATTTTAAATGTAGTTATAAACATTTTTTTAATATAATATTTTTAAGTGGTATTCTTAGGGCACTTTGTAATATTTTTGTATCAACCATTTAAAAAAATGTATGTAAAAATTTGAAACCTGAGCACATTTATAAAACATATTGTATAAATTACCTGCGATCAAATATGCTTAAATGGGTAATTTTTTAACCTGTCAATACTGAGAAGTTTAGAGAGTAACTTTTTCTGGAAGAGAAGAAAGACGGCAGAGTACCATTGCTCTCCTTACATTGTATATTTATATGATTTTAATGTTTTCAGAAAAAAAAAATTCTGAAGAGAAAGATTTAATCTTTCTTTAAACCATAACACTGTTTCTTATGTAGCTTTTACTCATAATTATTCTAAATCTCTATTTATTTAAAGTACTATGGATAAGGCACAAGAAAGAAACAACACAAAGTGTTCTAATGTTGTCATGTCACAATAAAATACACAAAATACTAGTATTATTAATTTAAACAAACTTTCATATTAAAAAAATAGCCAATCAAAATTTTCAAAATACTGAGATATCACATGTTCTCAAAATATTTATTTTAATCGGTAACAATTAATATGTTTAAAAAATAATTGAGGCGAACAATAAGCAATTTTATAAATAAAATATCAATAAAATGCTTTTGCCCTTTTCTGCAGTTATTTAACTGTCTTTAACCATCCACCCACTTTACATAATGACTATTGTCTCTTTCTTTATTTTATTAAGCTTTGTAAATATACTTTTGCTTAAACTTTATTTATTAATTAATTTTAATTCTGATTTATTGTCAATTAAAGTTAAAAATGTAGTAAAATCAGCGATATATAGCAATACTGTTGACAGATGGTAACCCTGGACAAACAAATGTTAATATTTTCTTTTGTTAAAAAAATACTATCCAGGGTAGTCTTCCTCCGATTCTGCATCATGTCAATTCAATGAAAAATATCACCTCAAAATTGTTTAAATTTGTTTTATTATAATATCCATGAAAAACAAACATACAGAAGAAATTTTCCATGTGAAATATTTAACATGTGCAAGGAAGAAAGGTAAGACAAATAAAATATGCGGAAAATAGGGTGTTTCATTTTGTAATACATTAAATAGAAGAAATATTTGCCAAAAACCTGAGTTCAGTATTAGCGCTGAAAACTTTCACCCATTCAGGTGCCTTTTTTTATTGAACATATATTTGTATTGCCAGAATTTGGAAACAATCGCTACAAACTTCCTATTTTTGCAATATTCAAATACATGAACTACCAACATACTGTGGTACTCAGTTTTCTGTATATGGAAACATTTATTGAAATTAAATTAAGAAATTATTTCTTTTATTGAACAAATAATTACTGAAATGCCGAGAAATTTTTGTTCAATTATGAAATTAGCAAATAAATCTTCATTCCTTCCATTTTTTATCATGTAATATCCAAATAAAATTGGCTTACACACAAAGGTGTCAAGTGGCTGTGCCCATCAGCACTGTATTAGGTCACTAGAAAATGACACAGGGTGAAGTTTTTTTTACCTATATGTTAGCAGATTATATTGTTATTTTTTTCATGTACACTTTGAATTTTGTAAGCATTACATATAATTTAAAAATAAACATTACATGTACATTTATTTTGTGTAGACTTTTCATTTGTAAGCATTGCATATATATATAGATTAAATTTTGTAGGCATAACATTCTTTTGTAAGTATTGCTGTCAACTACTAGCGAGACCTCCTCTACAGGGCAGTCGAAAAAGAGAGGGACATGTAATATAACTAAGTGTCACCACCCGGGCCAAGATTTACTGATGCTGACCAAATATGGCCAAGCTCCATTGTGCGGCAGGACACAACTGACCTTTCCCAGTACAGACCATTAATCTATCCAGGGGAGACATGCTGGTAAATATTGCTTGGAGACAAAAATATAGAGGGGTTTTCTCGGTTACATATGTATAGACTTGAGAAATACACTTGATATGAACTTATATTTTTTTCTACACTTTTTTTAATGAAATTAATTTAAGATAGAGATAGTAATATTTCATGATTTTATCATTCATTCTATCAATTTAATATGTACCGGTAGTTCATCTATTTTTTTAATTCTAAGACAAAAATGCCTCCTCATGATATTGGCGAGTTTACCCTCCGGGGGAAAAAAGCAAATATTTAACTTTATTGTGTGACAGCAACCCTTTGCCCTTTATAATTCATTTTTCATGTAATGAAAAACCAATCATGCATAGTTAATATGTGTAGCCAATAAAAATATGACAACAGCTTTCCAAATAAGACATGCTAAAGATGCTATAGATGATAAATCTACTTATCTATGAGGAGATATCACTTACCGTGGGCGACCCAACCATGCTTGCACGTGTCACACAAGCGAAGACTGGACTTGGCTGGGAGAAAACATTCGCAGCCACAGCTCGGGGTTGTACATCGTATGGCCTGAAAGAAGAGACGTGGAGGTGTTGATGATATGTACTGCAGCACCCGGCGGTATCGCTCAGACTTGGCGAGGTCCAGCAGAGCAGAGCCAGTTCTCACACTCTCTACCATTTTGTCTACAGTAACTCTCTAAAGGGAGATAGTCCACCAGCTTTTGGACACTCTAGAGCTCAAGTATGGAGGGATAAAACCGGTTTCCTTTTCAAACAACCTCTAGTCTTCTATGTTGATTCACTTTTGGCAATTAATGTCTTATATATAGAGTTTGTTTAACTTGTGTCATCTCACAGCATGTTATTTCCTAAATTAAAAAAAAAATCACTTAATTTAAAAAAAAAATCACTTAATTTAAAAAAAGAAAACGCAACTATTATTTTATTTTCATAAGTGTAACAAATTATCCTGCTTCATTTAAATAATTTAATTTCACAAAGCACAACATTTTTTTATTGTTTTCACATGTAGGATGCAATGTCTTAGAACATCATCACTTTTCAATGTTATCTCTTCAAAGTCTGAACAGTTCTCAAAACCTGATAATGATTAGAAGAGCAAGCGAGTTAACTCATAATTGCTTGTTTTGCATTAACTCTGTGCTACGTCATTACTGCACAGGAGGAAAAAATATTTCAAATTCAAGTAGAATAGACAAAACCTTTTAATGAACTTTGAACCCAATATGTGCCACCCAATACAAGGGCTGCTGGTATTGGAAACCCTTGGAAGCCTGCTCCAAGAGTGATGTTGGAGAGGAACATATGCTCCGGCACTTAACCTTTTAAATCATTATCATAATCAATTCTCACTAAATTTACTTCTTTGGCACAGTGAGCTGCGTCTCTGATGCTTTTGAAGACTTTCATAGTAACAGAATGATATCTATTGGGTAAATGATGCTTTAAATTGACTATCAATATAAATACTGACAGTTCTTGGGGCAAACTAAACTACAATGAATTATGATTAAATGAAGTATATTTTAGATGAAAGAAAAAACACAATTATTAGAGAAAATGTCTTAGAATAGTTCATCAAAAATGTAATAAAGGTTTAAAAAAATATTTTGAGTAATACAAAATAATAATTCATGATTGTTAATTCTATAAATCACATTAAAAGTATCAACATTGTTTAAACACTTCAGTAAAACCTACCTTTTTACAAGCTATAGAATCCATAGAAATGGTTTTCTCAGGCATTTGTAACACAATGTCCAAGGCTTATCAGCACCTGCATGAAACCAGGTATTTCACTACTCATAAAACTCTTCAATAAACCTTTTAATTCATAAAGTTACCTCAATCACTACTAACACTTCAGTAACTGTTTGGCACCAAGCGAGTCTCAATCAAGAAGCAAAGTTTATCTGAAGTCTGCAAAAATCATCTCCAGTGATGAGCCATTCCTTGACAAATCTTTGTGGCATGTGATCATGTCAATCAAGCCCACCAAAGTTCCAACCTGTCTCAATCAATCAAGAACAGCCACTATGTCACATGACAGGAAATGCAGGGACCTTCCAGCCAGAAGGATTCCACATGTGTCCTGTAAATAATTTATCTGGCTGCTGATTGTCCTACTGTCCAATAAGAAGCTACCTACAGATCTTATCTGCCATCCTGGCATGCAGTCTACTCTACAAGTATTTGCCAAAATCTTGCCCATTTCTTAACTTTTATTAATCATTTTGTTGTTGAAGACTCTTAACCATTACAGACAAATTTTAACCAAGGTTTACTAAATGTTTTTTTTTTCATTTAAATGTTTTTTTTTAAGAATAATGACTTTTTTATCCCTCTTTTTAAAAAACAATTATGTCCCAGAAAACTTGTCGTCAAAAAATTATCTTTACCCATTCTAGTACATTTTGTTCTTTTAACAACAATGGCTCTGGCTATATATTGTCACAGGCTCAAAAAAAAGTTGACTATATACAGGAAAGACGGCGGGTATTGGACAAACGGAGTTCAGAGAGACTGTCCCGTCAGCAGATATACACGCCCCGCTAGCGGGACAACGGGACAGTCACAGGAAATGCTGTTACTGCTATTGGAGTCTCTCAGTTCCTGTATTGGAGAAAATTCCTGCTGCTCTGTGACAATATCAGAAAGTTGAACAGCATTTATTGTATGATAGTATCAGCCTCATTGGGCATTAATTAAAATTTGTTGTTGTTGTTTCTACACATATTTAAAAGGTTTGAAGTGTATGCTGTTTTCTTTTTAAAAGGGATTAAATAAATACAGTATCTTTAAATTTTGTACTCAACTTTTTTGTTATTTGATTAAAGTATTTTTCTGAGAAGAAAATATGTCCAATCCAATTTTCAGTTCAGCAAAAATGTTTGTATAATCCTATACAAATACCTGGGGGCCAGAGCAGAACTGCAACCACAAGGGGCAGTGTTGCAAAAGTATCCATGACCAATGTATTGCAGCTGTTTATCCCCTAGGGTCCAGCTTATCAGTAATGACATTCTCAGACCCCTCTGATGCATGGTTACCATGACAACTGGTCAGTAGTAGAATATACCGTCATCTCTTACATATTAAGACTTATTTCAACATTTTAACTACATAGCATACATAAAATATACATTAATATTTCAACTACATGTTAATTGGACTATTTCATAGTTCTTCATAATAAAAAAATATTACGTTCATATAGTATGGGAAATCATAAGGAGTGTTTAAACTAAGATACTGACAGCTGGAACCTTTCAATAAATGTTGATATTATGCTCAAATATTGTCTTTGCAGGCCACGATTTTGAAAAACTTTTGTAACATGATTCAACAAAAGGCTGAATCATGATTGGTTGATTGACATTATCATGTAATGCTACCAATTTATTCATTAAAACTATCCGTCAGCCTAATATGAGTATTTTTGGGTGACTGGATATTGTAATGATTTTCTATTTTATTCTTTACATTACAGGCATGGGTACGCTCCACACTACAGCCATTTTGTTTTATACTTAAATTTTATTTTTTTCTGCAATTTCAGTATCAAAGAGTAAAATAATTATTAAATAAGTGTTTTCAGGTGCATTACCGGGAAAACTCATTTTTGGTCCAATATTTAGAATATTTTCTAAAATATTAGTTTTAAAATTCTAAGTTGTTTCTTTTGTTTGAATACCAGCCAAAATTTGATTGCTCAAATTATTGAAAACAATTTTAATTTTTTGTCATCATTTTTTAAATAATATTGCAGTTAATAAAGGAAAACCTGAGCTTTTAATTACAGGCCTTGTATCATTCATTGAGTACAGTAAATATTATAAGGAAAGAACCTTGCAAGAAGAAATCATCAACAGTATCCATTAGGAGATGAAAATTGTATCACAGCTATCAATGACACCCAGGAATCAGACTAAGGGTAGCATGTGCAATAAAAGACATCACAAAATAATACTGTCATAATCACAAATTATATTTATGAAGTGACTTTGAAAATGGAGACGGAAAGTCTCATGATTTTACTGCAGTTAATTGTTTTTCTCGGATCATGTTTTTGGCTCCTTTCAGTTATTTGTCTCCGAGGACAGGAAGTTCCTTTCTGGACTTTATTCTAATGCATGTAGATGAGAGCAAGACTTGAATGTGACCCTTGTGGAATCAACAGGGTGTGACAATCAGCGCCCTGAAAATATGCTTGTAATTGACAAAGAATACAAGGCACTCACTCACGAAGGCTTTTTACTCAAGTGGCTGAATTTGATTGGAGTTTCATGGCTGATATGTGATCTTGCCTTAGACATATGACTGCTAATTGTTCATAAGGCTATAAAAGTATTAGACAATAGACATTTCCAGGAATGATTGAGGTGCAAGGTTGTCGAAATGAGCCGACACTTGTCAAAACTGATCTCAGACCAATGTCTGCTTATCAAAGACTTACAACACACATAGGACCCATGTTATAACCTTCCACCATTCCACAAAATACAATAATCACATTCATTAAATCATCATGCAAGTAATATAAATATTACTCTTTTCTGAGAGAACTTTTTCTCCCTCTGCGCTCTAGGAAAAAGTTTGGCATGACTTAATTATTTGCATTAATTAACAAATTGTCAAATAAATTAATCTGCAGCAAAAAAAATACCTGTAGTAAGGATAATGTTGCTTAGAATGTTATAACTGCTGTAGTTTTATGACAATATATTCTACATGATTGCAGAAAAAACGTGATGGGTATAATTATTTCTCCCTATATTCTAAGATGACATGTTGAGCATCAATGCTTTACTAGCTACTTGGAAAAAGACTAAACACTAGCTACACTATACACTGACATAATTCATTATGTCCCCGACCCGAGTATCTATTGTACATCAAAGCCTATGATTGTCTCAAAGAAGTGCCCCAACCACAAAAACACCTCAAAATTGTTCACATCTCCTTGTACAAAGAGACAGTCCTAGGACTAAGAGTGTCCTTAATTAAGTAATTATGGCAGGACAATTACACATATGTTTGCTGGATTGATGGGGGGTGAATCATGTCACACACATGAGAGTTGGCCCACAATGGGAACCAGATGGCAGCCATCAAGGGCTGGAGACAGTCTCCTCCTGTACCTGGCCCAACACACACCATTCAAACACAGTGAATACAGACCTTTAATACAATAAATGTATATAAAATGAGAGTATATAGATATTAATTAATTTTCAATTACTTAGCAGGAATTGTTTGGCAATAATAATATGTCATTGTGTGTGTGACCTGTCATTCCATCGTAGATATTTCATTTATGTTTTTCAGTGCTTTGATTTCGTTCCTCACAATACTAATATTGTTTTCTTTCTCACTTACTTCTTTACCATTAAACATAACTGTCTCAAATCAGTACCATATCACAATGGTATCACAATTATTTTCCTGACTGAGGTAAAATTGGATTACCTTTACAGCTGGACAAAAGTCACAGCATCATTAAACATTAAGGGCCTCTCCTCATCTATAATGGATGGGTTCCTCTGTGTCTCTGATTTCCTGTGTCATAAACACAAGGTAAAAAGACAGTGCCAGGCAATATCTTGTCATTAAGAATGCCTTGTGAACCTTGCCCTGCAGTTTCAAAAGGTTTATGTCATGGTTAATGTCACTCTCCAGGGAGTGCTAGATTTTCTTACACTCACATTAGGAATGACTGAATTTTTAAACAGCATGTTTTGACTCCTTGGGACCAGATTTATACCCACTTTATTACATATCAGAGACAATCTGGCAGTGATTTGATTATCTACTCACACAATTCAACATCTTAGAAAGTCCAGTTCTTGGAGAACTTGTTGATATTGGTGTCAACCAACACTATCTGACCAACTATTGATTATCATGTTCAAGTATCTAAAACACATTTTTAACCAAGTCTGTATTAATTCTGTTAAGCCAAACCAAGTCCAGAATCAATCTATCAAGTCAAAACATGTCCATATTCTATCTATCGAGTCTAACCTTATCAATACTCAATCCAGAAAGTCCAACCAAGTTCATAATCAATCCATCAAGCCCAACCAAGTCCATATTCAATCTAGAAAGCCCAACCAAGATCATACTCAATCTATCGAGCTCAACCAAGTTCATACTCAATCTATCGAGCCCAACCAAGTTCATAATCAATCTATCGAGCCCAACCAAGTTCATACTCAATCAATCGAGCTCAACCAAAATCATACTCAATCTATCGAGCCCAACCAAGTTCATACTCAATCTATCGAGCTCAACCAAAATCATACTCAATCTATCGAGCCCAACCAAGTTCATACTCAATCAAGCGAGCCCAACCAAGTTCATACTCAATCTATCGAGCTCAACCAAAATCATACTCAATCTATCAAGCCCAACCAAGTTCATAATCAATCCATCAAGCCCAACCAAGTCCATATTCAATCTAGAAAGCCCAACCAAGATCATACTCAATCTATCGAGCTCAACCAAGTTCATACTCAATCTATCGAGCCCAACCAAGTTCATACTCAATCTATCGAGCTCAACCAAGTTCATACTCAATCAATCAAGCTCAACCAAAATCATACTCAATCTATCGAGCCCAACCAAGTTCATACTCAATCTATCAAGCTCAACCAAAATCATACTCAATCTATCAAGCCCAACCAAGTTCATACTCAATCAAGCGAGCCCAACCAAGTTCATACTCAATCTATTGAGCTCAACCAAAATCATACTCAATCTATCAAGCCCAACCAAGTTCATACTCGATCTATCAAGCTCAACCAAGTTCATACTCAATCTAGCTAGCCAAACCAAGTTCATACTCAATCTATCAAGCCCAACCAAGATCATACTCAATCTAGAAAGCCCAGCCAAGATCATACTCAATCTATCAAGCCCAACCAAGTTTATAGTCAATCTAGCGAGCCCAACCAAGTTCATACTCAATCTAGAAAGCCCCAACTAAAATCATACTCAATCTATCGAGCCCAACCAAGATCATAATCTATCGAGCCCAACCAAGTTCAGACTCAATTTAGAATTTAGCCCAACCAAGATCAAACTCAATCTAGAAAGCCCAACCAAGTTCATACTCAATCAAGAAAGCCCAACCAAGTTCATACTGAATCTTTCAAGCCCAACCAAGTTCATATTCAATCTAGAAAGCCTCACTAACTTCATACGCAATACTATCGACTCAACCAGTCCATTTTTAATCTATTAAGTCCAACCAAGTTATTACTCAATCAAGAAAGCCCAACCAAGTTCATACTCAATCTATTGAGCCCAACCAAGTTCATATTCAATCTAGAAAGCCTAACCAAGTAAATACTCAATCTATAAAGCCCATTTTGATGTAATCTTATAAAGATGATCTAACTTGAAAATCAGGCATGGTTTTAATTTGAATACATTTCTTTAGTTGTAATCATTCACATTTAAGGAGACAGTTTTGGAACAACAATAATGACATGGAGATGTAGCTTTACCGCAGTAAATTCTTTAATGGAATAAAGTTAAAACTGTAAGAGACACGCAAGACAGTCATATCTTTGTCAAACAAGATTCTGTCTCCCAAGGAATTGTGGCACAACTGTGTACTTAGACTAAAAGATTTATTCAAAGATGGTAGAAGAAGCACACCCTATCTTTGTCATAGTTTCAGGCTGTAATTATGTGCACTGTAATAATCTGGTTGTCAAAGAAATTAATAAAACGGGAAAGCAACCTCCATGAATATTAGTCGCAGATTTCCTGAGTAAAGGCGCTGGCTCATGCCAAAAGACATAACTTTTACCCCACATTTAAATGTTTGTGTCATAGTGTAATGCATCACTGAAGTTTAATGCTTTCAGGACAGTTAAGAAAATCAGAGCTCAAACGTTAAATGTTTTTATGTCCTAGCTAAGACAATCAACTGTCGCATAAAGGTCCAAAAGCACTACAATTTAACTTGTCAGATTAAATGTGCTTCATCGATTTGCCCGAAATGAAATTGCTCTTGAATGGTAAAATTTTCTTTTAAATCTATTTCACGAAGTTGACATGCACATAATTCAAAGAACATTACAACAGAAAGTATTTATCTTCAGAAAAAACAGTGACATGAAATCTGTTCAGTGCACATTATTTCAATGATACCAAGTTAGTGATTATTTTTGGGGTTTTAAGTTAGAAAATGATCTCTTCAGAGACTGGTAACCTGACATATCGTTTATGGAAGAAGTATAAAACTGACTTTAGACATTTACCAAATTGAGACAAACATTTAAATATATTGCCAGGAAACAATTTGTTTTAAAACAATTACTTTAAAACTTTTAACCATGAAGTTTTTCATGTGGAATACGAGTTTCATTCCTTACAGATTCTGAAATATTTAATTAATAAACAAGATGCATTACAATAATAAATTACATATGCACATACATGTAGCAACAAAGCTGGTTTATAAAGGCATGAGGAATTGTCAAGGGGTGCACCATGTAGGGATGCCCCATCAAACTTTCCAAGCAGAATTTGTTTGTAATTTAAAGAAATAAATTGTTTTGATTTAATTAAAATTTTGAAATTAACCATTTGAAAGAAATATTTACAAAAATCCATGACAATATGTTCAAATGATACATTTTTCTGTTTACATATCTGACAGTGAGAGGAAATCTGCATCCCTCTTCTTGCATCTTGTATTGGATAAGTGTCAGCATACTCGAAATAATTTATTTAATACTATAATATTCAGAAAACAAATCATGAACAACCAAAAGTTGATGGTAAATGTTGCGGTCCTTCAATGCTGACGGCAATGTCCTCGCAACGTCCTCGCAATGTCCTCGCAATGTCCTTGCAATGTCCTCGCAACGTCCTCGCAATGTCCTCGCAATGTCCTCGCACCCTCCTAGCTGCAGTTGCAGGGATGTTTGTGACAAACTACCGACAGGAACTCAAAGGCTTTCCATGGCACTGCCGGTTTAAATCTAATACTGCAAACGTAGGCTTTCTTTTCACTGGAACCACTTGAATAACTCTGATCTACAATCAGATTACCATAAAAATGGCTGTGACTTGTGACATGCGACAAAGTGCTGTCACATGCTGTCACTAGAAAACGGAATGAAGTGGCGAAAATCGATGTGAGCAAACCTACGGCTTAACAATGTGACATCAAGAAGTTCCAATCCCAGAAGACAAAAGGTGACAAACACGATAATGTTACATCACTCCATTGTTTTCTCAATCAAGTCTCACAGAATGTGACACATCAATTTTTTATATTTAAACATGTCAAGCAGGAAGCTTCTCAGGAAGCAATAAACCAGACAAGAATTAAATCAGGAATGTTATTGATCATTTTCTTTGACAATAACTTTCGAATACCTATACACTGACTGTTTTGGGGGTTTCGTTTTAAAATAATGATTGTGTGAAACTCTGGATGAGTATCTTATAACTCCACCAATGTCTTTGGACTCTTTCTGACTTGTATCTTTTGGGGAAAATCTCCCAACACCGTTCATGCTTTCTTATTTCTCATTAACAATTCCTTTACAGCAAATTGACATAGTGGAAAACATTTTCATTCTCCTTGGGTCGGATATTGTCTGATTCCCTTTTTGTCATAACAGTTTTGTATCTTCTGACAAAGATAAATGAATTCTTACGACTTTGTCATAACCACGGAGACACTTTCATCAAATTGCCCCGTTGAACAACAAAAGAATTCTTGAAATCATTTTAGCAAGGAAAAGCTATCTACTGATTTAATCTTATAAAATTTTTGGTCTCTCGATTTAATTGCCCCGATTTTGGAGGACAGAATTGCAAAACATCAATAGTCCAGGAAAAGATTGAAACTTGATGCTGTAAAGGCTTGAAATCAATAAGAAAGCTTCTCAATGACACAGGACAATATTTGTGACATTTCTGAGAAAGGAGAAGTCCACACACAAAACTTTCCAAAGATAGAATGCCCAAAATCACCATTAGACTCGGCTCTCCATAGCACGGTGTTTTCAATTAACTTGATCACATACTGTTATATCGATAGATATTCCACATTTGCCCCACATGCTTTGTCACATAAATTGAATTAAAAAGTTTGGAGACATTCTGCGCTCTATAAATGTCCCAAGAAAGACATTGCGACATGAAACGTTGATTAATTTTATTGAGAGAAGTAATAGCATGAAACAATTTGCCCTGTCCCACAACTATTGGAACAATACCAGGAGACATTAGTTCTTGAGAAAATGTCACCACATGGCTTTCCATATTCTCAACAAGGCAAAAATGATACTCTTTACCACCTTTCATTTCTTTTATAGCACATTTGGTGGTTTTGGTTGGAACCTAAAATTTTCTACACAGTATACCTATAACATATTTGATTTAAAAAAAAAAAAAATTATATATATTCCTAATAAATAAAAAAACATATCACAAATAAAGAGAACTACTGTGATAAAGCAATCAATTTAAAAAAAAAAAAATGTTACAAGTAAACATTAATGCACAGCTAACATTGAACAGGCTCTTTTCTCCACTAAAATGAACAAGGGACAGAACCTATAAAACACTCAGTTTATAAATTTAGTGTCAACCAAAACATGTCCACTATTTTTTAAGAAAATATATATGAAGTTCTTTTGGTGACTCAGTGGCTAGCAGGATGACCACAAGGCTCAAGAAACAAGTAAATGAGCTAAATTCAGATGCCACAAAATGCAATACTTTCGGAGCTATCTTGCAGCGTGACAATGGTTATTCATAAGCAACCAACGTTCTGACTTGTATTCCAAACCCTATTTATCATCCTCAATCAGTTGTCGCGTCATTTCAATGTCCAATATGATACAGAGTGACAAAACTTTTGCTATTTTGTCTGCAAGAACATAATTACTCCATTTAGGAAAACATTCATCGCTTCGTCAAAAGAGTGGTATTTTAGGCATTTGCGAGGAAATGTCCCCAACAATTGTCACTTTTGAATCAATCGCTATAACTTAAACAGGGAAACCATTAATATAATCAATACAATCTATTACATTAGGCATGTTTTATTTTCTCAGTAATGTTTGTTGGCAATATATTTGGTCACCAGAGATCAGCAAATGTCGCCGCTCTTTCCGAGTGTCAAACGCTTCTCAGTCTTTGATCTAGATGTCTTTAATGAAGTATTGACGTCCCAAAAAACAATTTCTTTGCTTTGCACTCTCTTTTCAAGCTTAGTTTAATGGAATGTTCAATGGTGCTAACAACATCAAAGGCTTTTGAGTAAACATGCATAATAATTAACAAGATCTGTACTAAATCCTGCAAAAACAAAATGCAGGAAAATCAACTCTGAACTTTGTCAAAGGAATAAAAAATGCTAGGTTTTGCCCTAAAATGATTAAATAACAACAATTTGGTATTTTACCACAAAAACACACTTAAATTTATAAGAGTGCAGGGCATGTTTTTTATAAATCTGACATTTTTTACCCAATTTATCCATGTATTGCTATTTATTTCTCTTGTTTTGAAGAAAGCATGACACATAAAATCTCTGACAGTTTAAGAAAGCAGGACAGACTATGAACAGGCCAGAAGTGCAGGTATGAACAAGAAACAAGGGCCTTCAGTGTCAAAGTTATAATTAATTTCCTATCATGCATCCATTGATGTTCTTATTACCTAGGAAACAATGCAAGCATTTACCAGTTACCTCACTCGAGATCTCATGCATGGGCTGGAAGGACAAACGTTATTTCAAGACTCCATTTTATTTCAATCTCAAAAAGAAACATTTACCCCAAATAATCAAGCCATTGTCTTTTTTCAACAGAACACTTAGAAACCAATAGCAACTGATCTACTGAAAATTGTTTTATTTTAAAAGGATGATCAGTAGAACATGATGTTAAAAGAAAAGACAAGAGTGTTTTTCAATGGATGGATGTGTTGTCAGATAGGGAACAACTGTTTTAATGTGTTCTTTTATGATACTTTAGGTCTGCCTCTTACTGTCTTGAAAACAGTTTCAAGTATTTCCCCCAAGAAAGTGTGGAAATCAATGGGTTGATCTGTGTCAGGTAGTTTTGAAGGGGTAGGTGTGTTCAGTTTCCTGTCAGCTGCCGCATGTCCTGTGCAAACCTCAGACACTCTAGAATGGCTCATGTGATTGGAACAACTGTCCTTATATCTCATACAGAAAGTTACTAAATATTTGTCAAAGAAATTAAGAACTGCATGATAACCCTCAAAATCATGAATTTACAGAAATAAGAAAGATACACTGTAGCCTATCTTAGCTGGTATCAATGTGACATGTTTTTTTCTAAGGCCAGGGTGGCCACATGTGT
This sequence comes from Mya arenaria, assembly GCF_026914265.1. Classification (NCBI taxonomy): domain Eukaryota; kingdom Metazoa; phylum Mollusca; class Bivalvia; order Myida; family Myidae; genus Mya; species Mya arenaria. The sequence goes on from NC_069124.1 coordinate 91,830,695, forward strand.
TTCCAATTTACTAATCTCACTCTGAATTCCCTGCCTAAGGCCCCTATTTCCTTGAAAACAGGACTGTCACATGAGACAACTTCTATACAAAAAGTCACCCAGAGCCTTCATGGCATATTTAACACATAAAAGCCACACTGGGGCTTATCAGCAGCTGTTACTTAGGAACGACAGGGAAAATGATGGGAAAATGGCATAAAAACCTCTCATGAAATGACCACTTCAGAAGTGAATTTAGAGACCAAAACTTCTTACAGCTAAACAGAGCATAATATATGTAATGACCAGGCTAAACTTTCTCAAACATCTTCAGCATAACATTTAGCATCTCATCTTATTTCAGTTAACCAAATAACTTACTAAAACTTGATTTAACAAAACAGTAAAAAATTGTCAAGAATTTAATTATGACTTTCCTTCAAAAACCCTCATAACTCTTCGCAATGAGAATATTACACATATTATACCAAAACAAAAATAGTAAGCTTAGCTTGATCCTTTTATAGGGGACTTAGGACATTTCGAGAAATAAGGGCTATGGCTGTGTTAGTTGACTGTGTGGGTGCTGGCAACAAATCATGTTATACTATGTAGTTCAGAAATGACATGTGGTGCAAGATTTCACTCAAGATATGTTTACAGGGAAAACTTTGTCACAACATGATGTTCTCACGCTCATTGCTACAAAGACACACTGTCAGAAGTCATTCTGTGACTCTGATCTTGGTTAACATTACGACTTGGCTCAAATTATCATCAAAGAACACTTTAATTTAAATATTGTACCAGAATAAAAAGTTATTTTACCAAAGCAGTGCACATTTTATTTTGATCCCTTTTCAACAACATATAATGATTAGTAGATAGGCTCTAATGACCTCTCTATCATAATTATGTGTACAAAATACAAGACAGACTTGTACATGTTGGGGAGCTGTATCCATTTATTTACAGGTTTGTAAACACTGACACCATGTCTCCCTCTAATCTCTTCCTGACTTCACTTAAAATCTCCTGATGTTTCCTGATAAGCCAGCAGATTAACCAAATTGCCTCCATTGCCCTGTATGGGGCCTGGGTTTGTCTTATCTTTGTCAGCTTCTGAGATTCAATCAGTCTTTCAAAGTCAGGACATACCTATTTCACTTCCTACTTAAACCCACTTACCTGTACAATCAATTATCATAATGTATTCACACCTGAACTTCTCTCCAAAATTCAACCAATGAGAATACAGCTTGTACTCATCAGCTTCCTGTTCACTTCCTGCCTGTGTCAAGACATTAAAGTGATCTATATAGATCTCATCTTATACAATGTCTTTGTCTACAATTCACTTGAAATTCGTCAAAATATTTAATTAAAACACAGGTCAGCCTTCATATAGAAACAAAAATATACAGACAAGAATACACATGTTGCAAGGGACATTTAAAGATTTGTCACAAAGCACAATAATTTTGTGAAATATGTATTATCACAATGAAATTTACAACAAAGAACAAAGAATTTTTTTGATGAAATGAAGACCCAATTCTAATTGAGCAATAATCCTTATTAAAAAAACATTTAAAGAGCAAAACTATCAAACTAGCATTGAGCATTGTCATCAAGCAATGTATTTGAATTACAAGTATCAAAAGATGGTTCAACCACATGTATGATAATTATTTCTTACAGATATCATAAAGCCAGACATGTCTAGATATCTTAAAGAAGATTTATTACAAACCCCCCTTACACAAGACAAACAACAGCTACTCATATGCATGACAAAAACCATGACTCAAAAACCAGTTTGACATTTGACATACATTTCCTTATTATTTGACAATCTTCCAAGATTTAACAAAACCAGCCTCGTGTGTAAATTAAACCATAAATTATCTGGCGCGGATGTAAAATCTTTATCTATTCTAAGAAAATCTTATAGTCTTTAGTTATACAATTTCGAAGCTGACAACAATATTAAGCAGTGATTGTCATCCCCAATACAGATAATACAAAAATGACATAATTTACATTTGTAAACTAAATGCACTATAAAAATACTTAAAAATATACGACAAATGTCCTACCTCTAAGGGTTTCATGATGACCACGGCACTTCACATTCCTTGAATCTATGACACTACTGGTATATGGCAGTGAGAATTTCTCAAGAAAATATATTGCGACCAATCACAGCGAACACCGGGCCTCCCCACACCTATGTACACAGAAATACAGTTCACACTGTTACTAAATTTAGATCACGCAGAAGCCACACTGGCAAATGGACGGGTAGAGAAGTAGCGACTTTAGCAGCTACTGTTTGGGAAGGCTGACAAATGGCATATGGCTGGCTGGGGAATTGTTTTGGTTCACTAAAAGGATGATACTGGAACTGTCAGGCGCACCAGGTGAATGCTGCTGTGACTTATCAACAAAGTGACTATCTCTGTACACAACTTCTGGGTAGTGTTTACCTGCTCATAAGCCAAGCCAAGAACATGTTGGCTGTTGATTCTTACACTGTGTTATGCAGGGATTGTAAACTTAAGTAAATGAGGCTGTACTTTTGGTCTAAAATAATGTAATACAACACTAATATCAAACTCAGTTGTATGACATTCAGTATATTCTGCTGCTGGGGGTGTGCGGCCTTTCACTCAGATGAGTGAACATGCTGTTACAACTACCTGTTGGGCAATCTGCACTGTAACCATCACAGCCTAGTCCCCGTAGGTCACTGAAGACTTCTGACTCCCTCTCCATTGTTGGACATTCTGCAACTTAATTTTAAATACTTTGATATTTACTTATACCATAACACATGCATACTGTGATATAAGTATTTTATAATAAACTAAAACTACTGATGGTCAAGAACACTGTACTTGGATGCAAATACTATTTTTTCCAAATTCATCAAAGTATTAACCTACTTGAGGAAAGACTGTGCTTTGACTTGTTCTGCAAGATGACAACCAAAAGTAGGTTTTACGTTTAGTATGGAAATCTATATTGCTATGTCTACAGTTTCAATAACAAGAACACCCTGTCTTGACAGTATACCAACATTTGTCTTCACAGATGACTATACATGAACCTTTGTCTTCACATATGACAATACATGAACCTTTGTCTTCACAGATGACAAAAATACATCAGCCTTTGTCTTGACATATGACAATACATGAACCTAATTGTTTTCACAGATGACAATACATAAACCAAATTGTCTTCACAGATGACAATGCATGAACCTTATTGTCTTCACATATGACACTGAACCTTTGTCTTCACATATGACAATACATGAACCTAATTGTCTTCATAGATGACAAATGGTGAACCTTTGTCTTCACAGATGACAAAACATAAACCTTTGCCTTCACAGATGACACTACATGAACCTAATTGCCTTCACAATTGAAAAATACACCATCCTTTGTTTTCCCAATAGGACAAGACATCAACCTATGTATTCACAGATGACAATACATCAACCCTTGTTTTACACAAATGACATTACATCAGCCTTTGCCAGATGACAATACATCAACCATAGTCTTCACAGATGAAAAGACATTAACCGTGGTCTTCACAGATGACAATACATGAACCTATGGCTTCATAGATGACAATACATCAACCTATATCTTCACAAATGACAACAATAAAAATGAAAATAGCATTGAGCCCCATTTTCAACTAAGTCAGGATTTGCTATGTCAAGACATCCATCATACACAGTGCTCTATAGCCCAGAAACCTATACTGTACAAGTACAGTTGCCTTAGCCATGTTAAGACGTATAATGTTAAACCATTTATTTCTTAGCTGGTACTCTGCATATATGGGGCCTATACTATAAACAATATGAACTCTTTGTCCAGAAAACAAAGCGAATCATCATGGGTCTTTTTCAAATTATCAGTTTTTTGTCTTATATTTGACAACATGGAAGGAAATGTAGTCACAAAGTTTATAGTTGCATCGATTGGTTTGTTTACATTGCAGTTGATATGGCTTGTCAAAGTTAAACATAAAAAAGGTAAATTTCAGATAGTCCTCAGGTACAAAACTACTTCAATAAGCACACCAAGTTGAACCAACCTGAAGCAGATGATCAACCATTTTTCAATTCAGCTATTGACTGATAGGCCATGTGGCTGGGCAGGAATGTCAATTACAGCAGGTGAGCTTGTTACAAGGCTGGTATGTACAGTTAAGCAGGGACATTTGATCCAGCCACAGGAGCCAGCTTTCATGGAGATTTATCACAGGCTGGTGACTCTTGGAGGCCTTTGATTCTGTAAACATGGCCTGCAAGGCATGAAAAGTTCCTTTGAAAGTTCTGGTGCAGATTTAAAGAAAATGATGAAAAAGAGGTAATTTTGTGGGGTTTTTTTAGACTGACAAACTGACAACTAAATGATAACGAATAGAATGTTCAGATTTTCCCCAAGGTTGTTTTTTTCAAATACAAGATAATTATGCTTTCAAATACAAGATAATTTTGCTTTCAAATAGCTTTCAAATAAAAGATAATTATGCCTGCACATGTTTTCCAGTACCATGATAAATAGTGCTAGTGTTGGTTTCTTAATAAACACAAGTAAGTTGTTTAAAGTGTTCTTATGCAACCAGTAAGAGTTTATGGTCTACACTATTGCTATGTGCTGTCAATCTCCTTTCCTCGAAGACTCACCTGGCTTATATGTAAACTTGTGCATGGTGTCCAACTGCCTGTGTGCTGGCCCATCGCTGCAGTCCAATGTCCCATGTGCCCTCAACAGCATCTAGCTTACAGGGGAAACTCATTAAATGGCAACAAAAATAAATTGGACCGATAGCCAGCTTCTCAGAGCTGGGGCTTCGCACAGGATTTTTTATTTCTTTGCTAACAGGAAACACTTATAATTCAAAAAATTGACAGATTCAACATACATTAACTGTTGCTAAATATGAAACATCTTTGAAAGTTTTGAGAATTAAGAAACAAACAAGGTACCATGACAGTTTTTGCTATCATGCAGGTAGTAAGGTAATATATAAAAAGTTAAAAGGCCTAAGTCAACCTCTTATTCATATTTCTTTATTTGTTAATACATTTAAACACCGTTAATCTGAACACCGTTCAACAAAAATTATCGATCATTTAGATTTTTTTTGGTCCTGATTTTATATCTTCTTTGTTTGATTAAAATTTCCATCAAATAACTGAAATCACTATTACAGAATTATCATTATTTCGAAGTCAAAATAACAGTTCTAGTCCAGGAGGATATCTGGATTGGCTATTCAAACATGTTTTATATAAACTGTGCCATGTTACGAATGCATGCATGAGCTTTCATTTTGTTTTACACACATTATGTTGTTAATGAATAAAAAAATAAAATATAATTACAAATTATAAGCAATTTATTAAACAATAATTCAGCATACATGTATACTGAATGATCACTCAAACAAAATGCAACATGGTAGCATTTAGCCTACATTGAAATCTTCAGGACTTAATATTTTACGTCACCAATAATACGCAATAGCTGTCATTTTCTAAAACAAATTATTCTGAAATATCGTTAATTCGAAATTTTTAGTTGGGTCCCAACGCCTTCCGGTTAATAGAGTTAAAATGTGTACCGTAAACAAAAACACTGGCCAAAACAAGAAGAAAATCCACTTATAAGTGAACTTGTTTGGTTTTTTATATATTTTTGGCATCAATTTAATATTTTAGTAAATGACCACTAACTATGGCATTGGCCTATCAGCTAAATAAAAGTGACAAGTGTGGAAAATCACAAACCAGGTCAGAAACATAATTCAGAAATGTGCTCACGAAGATTAGCCTTTTAAAGATCATCTCTTACAATGGAGCATCTTTTATATGTCCCTATTGATCATGGGTGGCTTTTAAACGTGTCAAAGTAAGCATGGGACTTGTATTGAACAGTTGCCTATCATGCCACCTTGAATAATTGAAAGGAGACAGTCATCTACTTGTTATTAAGGTAAACTAATTACCATGAATAATTAACTGGCCAATATTGCGATAAAGCACAACAGTCACACCATTGGTAACATTGTCAATGACAGTCTGTCTGTCATAGTAACGAGAAAGGTCTACAGCACATGTTAGGCACACAGAACTCAACATTAAGGCATTAATCTTATGTTGACAAATAAAACATGTTAAGAATTCATTAGTATTTTTAATTTAAGCTTACAATCAGTTGAGGACTAAAATATGCATACATGACATATTTTCTGGAGACCATTCAGGGGGATTTGTTCAAAAGGCTGAAAATTCAGGGGGATTTTGGTTGTATTCAGGGGGATTTTTTTAGCAGGTAATTTGGCGAAATTTTAACGTATTTTTAGACGCAAGTACGAAAAAATGTATTCACATATTATAAGTTTGCTTTGAAAACCTCTTAACTTTTTCATTATACAGAATTATTTTATGTCATTATGTTTTTATCATATTCTTATGATACACTGTCATGTCATACTGTAATGCACTTGCAGAACAAAATATGTCATTGGAAAAATATGTTTTCGAGACAATTAAATTAAATTTACCATCCTAAGTCTTTTAAAAAATTGTGCTTCACCTTTGATGACTTTCAGACAAATTAATTGATCACTTGTTGTAAAAGTTTCCTTTTGGCATTGTGGAGTTGTTTCTTTACATTCAGTTTCACTCACATACTGTGGTTTCACTTTGTCATTATTGCCTGATGTAAAATTTCTAAAAAAAAAAAAAAAAAAAAAAAAATTTTTTTTTTTTAATTTCGGGTGATTTTTATCTCCCACCGGGAGACCGGGGGTTGGATCGAAATTCCGGGGGATTTTTCCCCCCCGCCGGGAGATATGGCATGTATGAATATGTCAGGGGACATGGGATAAGCCCCCACAATGCCAATTGTTTTGCCTAGTTGGAGTATACTGAAAATAATTAAAGATAAAAGAAAGGGTTTGTCAGAATTAAAGTAAACATTCCGGAAATCCTACCTCCCGAAGAACAACTTCCTTCCATTGCTTAACAATAAAATTTTAATGTTTTGTTAGCATAATAATTTATTATACTTTTGGAATTTCTTAGAACAACATTTTGCAGTCCAGTTTTGAACAAAAAAAACATTGAAAGGTTGCTGTAAAATAGTTTGTAGTCAAGTTTGAATATATATCAAACAGGGCTTCTAAAAGTTTGAGATATCAATCAGAACGGGCATGCAATGAATGGGCACCCTCTCCTCTCCCCCTTAACGCCCCCCCCCCCCAAAAAACCCTAAAAGTTTGGACAATTTATTTAGCACCTTACAATACATTTTCATGCGCCTTTAATCTCTATACATCTCGTGCGCTGAGACAGACCACACATTTCAACTAGGGATTCAAATGAATATTCGATCAAACGGTTAGTATTCAAATGTCAAAATCGGTATTCGAATAATCGATGTTTTGTTGTTGAATAAATAGATTAATAAACCTTTTGCCTACAATTATGTCGTTGTGTATATTGTTTGTTTGTCTTCTTTTTACAACGACTGGCCCATAATGCCAGAGGTGTGAATGTGATGACAATGCACTAAACACCTGTCATATGTCAATATTTACACCTCAACTTCAATTCCTTAAATGAACTGCCTTTCGGCAATTGGGTTTATCAATCGATGAACGCAACATCTTTGGATTATGTTCGGATCGCAATTCATAGCATAACAATATACATGAAAACTATTGATCTTGTTATTGTTTGTATTGTGTCAGAAGGTCCCGTAAAATATAAAACATTTTAGAAAGTGTTAATTTATTATATTTTAAGTGTATTGTTGCCATAAGTGTTTCAATTTAACATTTAAGTGATTTCAAGTGGTTGATCTTTTCCCGCATTATTGTGACCTCATTTGAAAAAATGTTTCCGGTTACAGTCGGGTCGTTCTATTTACAGAATGGGTAAGAAAGGTTTACTGAAAGGTTTTCTTAAATGAAATGAAGTATTTTTTTAACATTTATTGAATGAAATTATGAACTAATGGTATAAATATAAGTAATGCATTGCGGGGTTGATATCATTATCGTGGTTATGAAAGCAATTGGGCTTGCTCCACACACTTTGGCCAGCCCAATTGTGTTCATACTCCAATAATGACATCAACCCACAATTCATTCCTTAATTTAGGGACATATTGTCGGGTACTATAAAAGTCCCCGTAATTTTACAATAACTGGCAATTAGACAAGTGACATAAAAAAATCAACTATTTTCAGTAAATTTAAATGCCTTTGCCAATTAAAGTGATTTAAGGAATCAGCTTTCACACCAATGTGTTGTCTGCAAGTTGAAGCTGTGCAACATTGCTCAAATCGCCGTGATGATATGAATGGCATGTGCTACAATGATGGAGTTACATATTTACATATATACATGTCTTTTAAACTGTTTTCCATGTTTATATATAATGTTCATGCTTTGAAATGTAACTGTATATTATAGCGTTTTAGGAGATTTTCTCTATTTATGTACAATTGAAGAGTAAAAAATCACATATGTTTTTGTTTTATTATTTTACTAGTTCCCAGGTTGGTTTGATTTTTCCATAGTTATATTTGATAGAGGTCAATCCCAGAACGAGGCTGCTCGTCCAATGGAAAGACCCTCGATTTGCGCAAAATGCCATTTGACCAGAGATCCATCTAAGTTCACATTGTTTACAAACATGAAGGCAGTGAAATTTAATTTTGTTTTTGGTTTGTTCATAATGTATTGATTTTTGTCTTTCTGAAAATGAGTATTCTGGGAGTGATGAATGCTCATTCAATGTCGATGAGAAGGCATCAATTAAGTAAATGGTCCTAATGTTTCTTTTGAACAGTTTGAAGTCAATACTTCAAAACATATCATATTATGGACATACGTTAAAACATAAGCATCAAAATAATCAAAGGGCAATTACCCTTAAATTCCATACACACACTATAAATGTCTTCTTTGCACAATTCTCCTCCATCAATATGTGTATGAAGTTTGAAGTCAATACCTAAAAACATGGAATTATGGAGTCAAGTATAAAAGTAAAAGGGCAATAACTCTAAAAGGACCATACACATGACAAGAGCTGTCACAGAGACAGCGTGCTTGACTATTACGTCGCTTTTCAGTGTATGGATTGAAAAGTAGGGATGGAAACCGGATACCAAATCGGTATCCGGATATTCGTATCAAGTATTCGAATACTATCCGGATACTCTTATCAAATTGTTTTCATAATAAGTAAATTTCCTATTATATGTCACCCACCTTCTGTTATTTGACATAATTGTCCACTTAATTTATAATTCGTCATATGGCAATTTCACTTTTTTATTTATTCTTTCTCAGTCTTAATAAATTATAATGTTATAATCAAAGCTAAACAACTCATTTTACGTCATAAAACTCATGATGAATACCACATAAACACCTCGCAAATTCGGCCGAGGTGGTTGCTTGGTTACTGCCACATGCTTTCGAGTTTGTTAATTATCAGCAGGTATGTTAAATGACGCTTTGATTATTTGATAGTCGATTGCAATTTTATTTCATTACATTGTTTGATTTAATGCAATACCTACAATTTCTGCGGCGTTTTGTAATGAAGGATATAATTGCGGAAAAGATAAAAATACAAAAAGACAATCTGATTTTTCTTAATTTACATGCGTGTACTTTTTTATTTATCAATAAACTAAACATGTTTACATATCGTATGAAAACTAAATTACAAGATGCAAAATGATGGAAATTTGATTGAAAAGTGAAAAGATAAACAAATTTGTTTTTGTATTTATTGTTCAGATAGCAATAATTTCTTCATGCATATTCATCAAAAATACGATTGGTCATTTATAGCTTTGATTGCACGACCCTTATGTTGTGATTGGACGATCAATTCCTACGGATTAATGATCAATCCGTTTAATATCAACTAGTGCCAATTAGTGTCAATTAAGCACATCTGAGATCATAAAACAACACTTGTCATTGTAAACAAGGTCATAGAACTTTACCGGGTGCTGCACAAGGACACAATATCACGCCTTGTGCAAACACCCAATTAGCAGACGATTTGTGACACATACCCGCTTCGCGACAGACACTGTTGATCACCTGAAATATTTCATCTGAAAAGTTTTATAACAATTGCTATGTCTCTGCTAAGCTATTTCATTGAAATTTTAATTCTTTACGAATATTTGAATACCCATTTTGGTATCCGAATACTTGCGTGATATCCGGATATCCGGATACTCAGATATTCGCTTCCATCCCTATTGAAAAGGTTTTGGCGAAACATGCATAGATCACTGTTAGATTAGAATTCAATGCAATACATGATGTGCTGAGATATTTACATAAATTGAATGGAAAATATTTGAGGTGGAACGCAAACTTTAACGTAAATTCTAAGTCGAAAAAGGGGCATAATTTTGTCAAAATGCTTGATAGAGTTACCTCCTCCTGTGTACAGGTTGGGGGTATGATGGTGAACAAGCATGCAAAGTTTCCAAGCCAGATGTCAATGGACTTTGAAAATATTTGAGGTGGTACGCAAACTTGAACATAAATTCTAAGTAGAAGAAGGGGCATAATTTTGTCAAAAAGCTTGATAGAGTTACCTCCTCCTGTGTACAGGTTGGGGGCATAATGGTGAACAAGCGTGCAAAGTTTCAAAGCCAGATGTCAATGGACTTTGAAAATATTTGAGGTGGTACGCAAACTTAAACAAGCATGCAAAGTTTCCAAGCCAGATGTCAATGGACTTTGAAAATATTTGAGGTGGTACGCAAACTTGAACATAAATTCTAAGTAGAAGAAGGGGCATAATTTTGTCAAAATGCTTGAATGAGTTACCTCCTCCTGTGTACAGGTTGGGGGCATGATGGTTAACAAGTGTGCAAAGTTTCAAAGCCAGATGTCAATGGACTTTGAAAAATATTTGAGGTGGAATGCAAACTTTAACCTGAATTCTAATTTGAAAAAGGGGCATAAATTTGTAAAAATGCTTGAAAGAGTTATCTCCTCCTGTGTACAGGGTGGGGGCATGATGTTGAACAAGTGTGCAAAGTTTTAAAGCCATATGTCAATATTTGAGGTGGTACACAAACTCTAACATAAGTGGTTACGCCGACACCGACGCCAACACCAACACCAACGCCGACACTCGGGTGACTAGGATAGCTCTCCTTATTCTTCCTATCGCACGAGTCCGCTTTACTTCGGCTTGGGAATGATTTGCTTGATGGGATGGAACATCAGGGGGTTACGGCACTAATAGCTATAGACCTTAGTGCGGTGTTCGACACGGTCGACCACGACATTCTCGTCCATGTATTGACCAACCAGTATGGTGTTTGTGGATCAGGGCTGGAATGGGTGGATTCGTACCTGCAACCACATGGCTGCTGCATGAAGGTGAATCAAATTTCTTCATCTCAGCGCCATCTTACATGTAGTGTCCCGCAAGGAAGTTGTTTGGGTCCTTGGCTCTATTTGACCTATGCTGGGACTCTATTTGACATTGTGCTCCCGTCCATTTCCGTGTTTGGGTTTGCGGACGACCATACAGCGAACGTTCGTTTCAAACCAACAACAATCGCAGAAGAGGCTGCAATTCAGGAACTTCAAGGCTGTGCTATTGTCATAAATGACTCAATGAACAATAACAAACTAAAAATGAATGCATCCAAAACAGAATTTATCATGTTTGGTAGTCGCCCGCAGTTGGATAAATGTAACACCAAAGAAATTGAAATATGTGGTGATAACATCAAACTGCAAATTATATCAGACATTTGGGTGCTTTTCTAGATGCTACACTTAATTTCAAAAAGCATATTAAAAGAAAGTGTAAAACTGCTATGTTGAACTATTTTAAGATAAAAACTATCCGTAAGTTTCTAACCAAAGAAGCAACTGAGGTCTAAGTTCTGTCATCAGTAATTTCACACTTGGATTATTGTAACGTCATTCTGTATGGTGTCGCTCAGTGTGAACTACATAAATAACAACGCATCCAGAATATGTGTGCCAAACTTTTTCTCAACCGCTTTAGGCGTGATAGTTCAAAACAGGCATTATATGACCTGCACTGGTTACCCATAAAGGCAAGAATTAATTTGAAGATCCTCACTTATATGTACAACTGTTCCGTTGGAAATGCTCCTCAATACCTTATTGAACTTTTGTCTAGAAAAAATTCAAAACGCACACTACGATCCTCGGAATCATCAATAGGATGCTATGTTGTGCCTTTAATAAGAAAAAGACCTTCATAAACAGAAGTTTTAGAACTATTGGCCTAGCCTAAGCTTTGGAATGAACTGCCTCTGAGCCTTAGACAAAGTGATTCAGTAAACATATTCAAGAAACATTAATTTTGAAAACTCATCTTTTCAGAGATTATTATGCATTGTTTAAAATGTATACCCATGAACTATTTACCAATATATTGATGAGCTGTTGTCTGTTTACACGATGGTGAACACCCATCATGTTGTAAATAATTTATATACTATTCATTGAACTATGTATGTTGTGTACTGTGTGCTAATATTCGTGATTTTTTTTTCAGTGATTACTGGTTATTTATTTCTTGTGTCTGTATTGCTGTATTGCTTTTATTATCTTATAATAAATTATTCAACGCCATTGAATATGTATTTATATGTAGAAATAGGCGTTTAAGCAAATAAACAAGTTTCAAGTTTCAAGTTTTCGAATAGTCGAGCTAAAAATGCAGCAACTGAGGCTCCACAACACAGTCGATATGTGTTGTTTGAAGTTTGATGTCCATACCTCAAAAACATAGCTATGGAGTTACGGAAAGAAGTAAACACATAAGTATTAAAATAATCAAAGTGCAATAACTCTAATACCATTCACAGAACTGTGTTTCTTATGCAAAGCACTTCTCCTCAACACAGGCAATATGTGTATAAGTATAACAAGAGTATCGCTGGAAGTGATGGATGCTTCCCATACGCCCATTTTCTATTAAACAGCATCATTGATAATACAATGTCCTGGTAGAAGGTAAATGGTTGTAGCATTATTATACACAAGTAGGAATAACTCATAACATGAAAGATATAAGCCGGTTTGGGAATCAAATTTTAAAGTAAATTTAAAGCAATGCAATAAAAAAGCATCAATTGAAATTCACAAATATCCCAGATATGGCCTCTACAAACTCTTCAAAAGCTATCGGATATGAGGAGTTTCAGGGGAGGTAACTCAAACAAGAGGGCCAAGATGGCCCTATATTGCTCACCTCAGTAAAACTTTGTGCTATAGACTTGTTGATAATTAAAGGGCAATAACAGGGATCTGGCTTCTCTGATGTATGAAATTGTTACCTCGAGAGTGTTAACAAGGTATTTCCATATTTTGGCCCTGTGACCTAGTTTTTGACCCCAGATGACCCATATTCGAACTTGAGCTAGAAATCATCAAAACAACCTTTCTTTCATATTTCCAGGATATTTGGGCTGAAAATGTTACCTCGAGAGAGTTAACAAGGTATTTCTATATTTGGGCTCTGTGACCTAGTTTTTGACCCCAGATAACCCATATTTAAACTTGAGCTAGAAATCATTGAAACAACCTTTCTGACAAATTTCCAGGATATTTGGGCTGAAAATGTTGTCTCTAGAATGTTAACAAGGTTTTTCCATAATTGGGCTCTGTGACCTAGTTTTTAACCCTAGATGACCCATAATCATACTTGAGCTAGAAATCATCAAATTAACCTTTCTCACAAATTTCCAGGATATTAGGGCTGAAAATGTTACCTTGAGAGTGTTAACAAGGTATTTCCATATTTGGGCGTTGTGACCTAGTTTTTGACCCCAGATGACCCATATTTGAACTTGAGCTAGAAATCATCGAAACAATCTTTCTGACAAATTTCCAGGATATTTGGGCTGAAAATGTTACCTCTAGAATGTTAACAAAGTATTTCCATATTTGGGCTCTGTGACCTAGTTTTTTACCAAGATGACCCATATTCGAACTTGAGCTAGAAATCATTGAAACAACCTTTTTACAAATTTCAAGGATATTTGAGCTGAAAATGTTACCTCTAGAGTGTTAACAAGGTATTTCCATATTTGGGCGTTGTGACATAGTTTTTGACCCCAGATGACCCATATTCGATCTTGATCTAGAAATCATTGAAAAAACCTTTCTGACAAATTTCCAGGATATTTAAGCTCAAAATGTTACCTCTAGAGTGTCAACAAGGTTTTTCCATATTTGGGTGCTATGACCAAGTTTTTGACCCCAGATGACCCATATTTAAACTCGTCCGAGTAATTACTGGGACAAACATCCTGACCAAGTTTCGTGACAATTGAGGCAAAAATGTGACCCCTAGAGTGTTAACAAACTAAGTGTGGCATACGACAGACGATGGACAATCATCGATCCTAAAAGCTCACCCTCAGCATACGGCTAAGGTGAACTAAAAAAAAACGGGCAGGATTATAGCAACTTTATTATTAACTGTGATGAGTATTTTTATTTTTATTTTTTTAGTGATAAAGTAGCTGCTTATGGTTTTAATCACAAAATATTTCCTATCTAAATATGTCATTGCAAAACCAGAATGGTTCCCTACATTAAGATATAAATTTACATTTACATGCATGCATTTTTAACTGTCTTGATAACATTTCTTGAACATAAAAAAATTCTATGTGTTAAAATATATTTCTTTTTCATATAAATTATAGAAAAGAATGAAAGTTAAAATGGAGTTGATGTACAGTAAAACTGCGATTGCTCGAGCAGGCCATCATTCCAGAGCTAGCGATTGGTCGAGGTCATGGCTTAGTCCCGACCATGATTCCTTCTATTTTCATATAAAATATACTGACGATTGATCAAAACCTAAAAAATTGAGGAATCGAGCACTATTGCCGGTCCCAAATACACAAATAATGCCCGAAACCTAATAATTACCTAGAGGTCATAAACTCACACCATTTCCCAAGGTTTAAACTCACACCATTTACTGAGGTGAAAAAACAGTTATCATTGTTTACATATGACTGCTATAACTTGATAAGGGTATTTCAAAAGATAATTGTAAAAAGTTAATGATGAATAATTAAATTTTAGCAATGTTAATGAGTAATAAACATATGAATAAAACCCTACCATAACAGTCCATCATAGAAGAATTCCTTTTTGCCACTTTGCTTTGCAATATGACGAATGAAAAAGATCTTACAAACTTTGCAAACACCTGAGCATTGTCAAATTCCAACTTTGCATGTTTAGAAAATGAGCTTTTTTGTACAATTATATATAAACTTTGCTATTTATTCTCTGGTTTGTTTTACGTCTACAGTTTCACATTCAGTATACGACACCTATTGAACATATGAGCGATTTCCACAAAATACATAAACTGTACCAAAGTTAACAACCTGTATGAAGGCTTCAATCTTTGAAAATACATTGTAAGACATAACAGACTTAAATGGAAACTTGGATCATTCAAAAGATTGGATCACTTAAGCTTTTAGCTACAGGCCTGGCATACTCGAATGATCACAGTTTTATTGTATCTCTCTTTCATCCATGACACATTTTTCTCCAACAAACAAATCCTTTAAATATTTCTTTATAAGCAAAAATAAAGCAAATCTTAAAAAAAAAAAATCATAATTCAAATAAGAGCGCTATGTTGTCAAGAATATTTGGACAATTGAATGAAATATGCATGGACTGAAATGACAGCTGATTTGTCATTTACATTGGTTACCTTTGAGGCTTTTTTAAGATTATGACCATTCAAAGTGTGAGGATAGAAGGTACAGTTTTGTTATCATGTTCAGATGATGACTGATATTTGCAGATAAAGGTGTATCCCCTTAGCAGCAGGGAATAAGTAAATATGACGTCATTTTGATGACAAATATAAGTTGTGACCTTGACCTTTGACTTTATGACCTCAATTCTTCTGGTCACCCCCAACCTAAATGTCAAGTTTGAGGGCCATGGGTGTGCACCAGCCATTGTCAAGTTAAAATCACACAGACAAGCTTTTTGTGTTCAAGGTCATTGATACCTTGACCTTTGAACTGATGACCCTTAAAATCAATAGGGGTCAGGCCCAACCTCCAAGTCAAGCTGCCATTGATGCAGGCATTTCCAGTAATCACTCGGACAACCTTTTAGCATTCAAGGTCACTGTGACCTTGACCACTGACCTGATGACCCCTAAATCAACAGGGGGAATCTACTGATCAGGCCCAGCCTCAATGTAATGTTTAATTGCCATAGGTCCAGGCATTGTTGAGTTATCATTAGAAGAAGCTTTGTAAACCTTTTCATGCTAAAGGTCACTGTGACCTTATCCTTTGACCCCTAAAAACAATAGGGGTCATCTACTGGCCAGGCCCAACCTTCATGTCAAGTTTGATGACCATAGGTCCAGGAATTGTCATAATAGCGTTCAAGGTCACTTTGACCTTGAACTTTGACCTGATGACCCCTTCAATCAATAGGGGTCATCTACTGGTCAGACCCAACCTCCAAGTGAAGTTTGAGAGCCATGGCAGCGGGCATTGTCGAGTTCTCACCCAGAAAACCTTTTAGCATTCATTTAGCATTTATGACCCATTTAATCAATAAGGGTCATCTACTGGCCAGGCCCATCCTTCATGTCAAGTTTAATGACCATAAGTCCAGGAATTGTCATGTTTGCATTCAAAGTCACTGTGACCTCTACCTTTCACCAAATGACCCCTTAAATCAAATACTGGTCAGGCCCAACCTCCAAGTGAAGTTTGAAGGCCATGGGTGCAGGCATTGTTGGGTTATCACTCGGACATTTTAGCATTGAAATTAACTATGACCTTGACCTTTAACCCGACAACCCCTTTAGCAATAGGGGTGATCTACTGGTCAGGCCCAGACTCAATGTCAAGTTTGATGACCATAGGTCCAGGCATTGTTGAGTTATCACTCAGACAAGCACTGACAACCATTTCCCATTAAAGGTCACTGTGACCTTGACCTTTGACCTGATGACCCCTTCAATCAATAGGGGTCATCTGCTGGTCAGACCCAACCTCCAAGTGAAGTTTGAGAGCCATGACCCCTTCAATCAACTTCGTTCATGAATTGTTCATGAACTATTCATGAATGAAAAATTGGACAAATCAAGTTCATGAACTAAATGGGAGTTCATTAACTTGAAAGTTCATGAACTAGGTGGTATTTCACTCCCACTTAGTTCATGAACTTGATTTGTCCAATTTGTCATTCATGAATAGTTCATGAACTAAGATCATGAATAGTTCATGAACTAAGATCATGAATAGTTCATGAATTAAATCATGAATAATTCATGAACTCAGTTCATGTTATTTTCAACAGGGTAGATACCGTAGCAGAAAAGGGAGAAAATTACGGAGATATTTAAAAGATACCCGAGTGCCATTGTCGCGTACAAAAACATGAAAAATACACCTTCTTCAAGAGAGTAGCCTGACATGTGACACACTTACCAAAGGTATTTAAGTGCATGTTCATGCATTAAACACTATCTTCAGGAGAATAACCTGAATTAAAGCACACTTACCAATCACTATAACTTCAGGAGTGATCACATAATTCTTGCGTGCAGTTGGGCATGTGAGCAAATTCCATGAAACACAAGAAAAAATGTGATCAATACCTATATTCAATTTTAAAATAATTGTTCATTACCGTTAAAAATTAGCAGTATTTACTAATTGGAATTGGGTATTTGTTACAAACAACATATGTTTGCATAAAAGAATAGCTGATATTTGTTATGTCGTAAACAATTGGATAAATGACATCACACTAATCCAATCGGAGCGCAATATTGAAATAAACAATGATGTCATAATCCCTTGCAAATGTAAATATTGTGCATGTACATGAAATATACACCGTCTTCAAAGGAATAACCTGAAATGTGGGTAAAAGTGAGAGTGCATGTACATGAAATATACACCAGCTTCGAGGGAATACCGTAGTCTGAAATGTGGGTAAAAGTGCATGTACAAGAAATATACACCATTTTCAAGTTTATAGCCTGAAATGTGGGTAAAAGTGAAAGTGCATGTACATGAAATATACACCATTTTCAAGTTTATAGCCTGAAATGTGGGTAAAAGTGAAAGTGCATGTACATGAAATATACACCAGCTTCGAGGGAATACCGTAGTCTGAAATGTGGGTAAAAGTGCATGTTCATGAAAATATACACCAGCTTCGAGGGAATACCTAAGTCTGAAATGTGGGTAAAAGTGTATGTACATGAAATATACACCATTTTCAAGGGAATAGCCTGAAATGGGGGTAAAGGTGCATGTACATAAAATATACACCATTTTCAAGGGAATAGCCTAGCTGAAATGTGGGTAAAAGTGCATGTACATGAAATATACACCATTTTCAAGGGAATAGCCTGAAATGTGGGGAAAAGTGCTTGTACATGAAATATACACCATTATCAAGGGAATAGCCTGAAATGTGGGTAAAAGCGCATGCATATGAAATATACACCATCTTCGAGAAAATAGCCTGAAATGTGGGGAAAAGTGCATGCACATGAAATAAACACCATCTTTGAGGTAATAGCCTGAAATGTGGGGAAAAGTGCATGCACATGAAATATACACCATCTTTGAGGTAATAGCCTGAAATGTGGGGAAAAGTGCATGTGCAAACTTGATTTAGATTATAATAGCAATCTGAAGTAGCAGAAACATACAATTGTAAAATATATACTACTGCCCTCATCATCACCATCATAATCAATTGCATTTGTCTGCACTTAATTTATTTCAACTTATGTAAATACATGTTCACAATGGGACAGTGAATTCCCTGTCCTATCAAGTAAACTTTTTCATCAGAATTCTTGATATATTTATGATTGCCTTTATAATAAACAATTTCTCCTCCTGTTGTCAAAGGGCAGGAAATGAAATTCATTATCTCTCTAATAAATGACAAAATGTTATTGAAATGAATTGGAAATTGTTGATAGCTGCAGAGCAGCTCAAGACATACTGTGACAAATGGAACGGTTACCATAGAGACCAAGTATCAATTTCGTTTCTTTTCGTCTATGGCTCCATGCGGACACAACACAAGGAAAATCACCAGAATATTTTTTGTCAAAATTTGTTTAGAAAATATGACTCTTTGCCTCGCTATTCATGGGCAGATTCCTTAACTATGAGTATTTCCATAAACACTTCAATATAGCCGACACAAAGCCTGCTAGAAAAATTTGTATTTGATGCTTTTTGGTGATTTATAAATTCAGAGTTGTGGGCCTTGCTATACATCTGCATAATTATGATTTTCTATGGCAACATGTTGTTGTGCAATGCTGCGGCCATCAATGTAAAAAATTATTGAAGTCAGAGTTATGCATGTATGTATTGTGTCTAGCAACATGACGTGTGTTAATTAAAGTTTGTGCATGCCATCGCCACCACGACTATAACAATATTTGAAGTCAGAGTTATGGGCCTTGTTTTACTTGTGCATAACATGTGTACCAAGTTTCATCTGAATATCTTGAATGGTTTTTAAGCCAACATATTTCAAAATATTTCACCTCATGAAACTAAAGAAAATATAACATTTTGTCTCACTCAGAGAAAAATATTGCTATCTTTCACTGAAACAAAAACTTGTTCTTTGTTTCTTAAAGCCACGCGAGTTCATTTTTTTAAAAATAAAGAAAGATTAGTACCACAAAAAAATCAATGATTTGATTGGAAATCAGCTAAACTCCACCCATTCAACGAGATGCAAGAGGCAGGGGAGACAACTCTTCTTCCAATGAAATTGCATGTAACAATTAAGTATACTTCAATAACCATATACTGTCAGTTGTCTCCACAGAGGAGTAGGTTCTGAAGCTGTTCTAAAACTTGTAGTGATCTGGACCTACAGGTTCAAGTCCAACTTTGACAAGAACATTTTTACAGTATCTGTTCATATTTCTGCATTGGTTCATTGTGGAACAAATGAAACTGCTTCATTCATTATCAATGATTACGATCTTTTCCTAGCTTAATCACCCATGGTACACACTGAAGTATTACTGTATTGGGGGTATCCCATGATGACAGTTTACGTACTATTTGCATTCTTAAAATATAACAGGGCATTCTGTAGATAAAGTTTTTTTTGTTTTTTTTTAATCAGTTGCGCTTGAGGTCTTTTTTATAGGTCTATTTTCCTATTCTAACTAGAACAAAGACAACCCTAACTATACATAGGCGGATCCAGGGGGGGCGGACCCGGTGCGCGCCCCCCCCTAAAATTTTCCAAGTATACGTATAAATTATTAATATCGTTCCATCATTGTAGATAGCTTTTAAGGTTATGATTTGCTCCACACAAAAAAAATAGATCTCGATTTACCGTGGTTGTATCGAACATCTATTTGGCCACATTGGACTCTTACGAAACATAATTGGTCCGAGACGTTGTGGAACGCTCTTATCGATTAAATTATCTATTATGACATATTCAGTAGAATGTGTTAGCGTTTGGCTATCCTCCTTTTTAACGGCTATACACAGGAAGTAAAACGCCGTTCAATCGGACACATGCGTAGTTTTGTAGTGAATATCGGACGGCTGAAATACATGCGGGGAATATCGGACACAACAGTTATTTTAATAAAATATGTTCTGGTTTTATTCGACATTGTGTTGAATGTATTAACCCTGAGAAGTCAGTGAAACAGACGTTTGCTCGTCTGTTTCACTTTTCGGATCGTTCGTCATAATGACTAAATACAATGTACAGAATAGCACCCAGCAGACTACGTTCTGTGCAAACAATTTTTTTTTATTTGTCTTCACATTTCTATGACTTTGGAAGTATTTTAAAGTTTATTACTATAAGCGACTGTCTTATGCTTAACAAATCTGTTCGAAAGATTGATATGGCGGGAGTGTCAAACAGCTTTGAATCATATCAGACGCCGAGTAGCTTGTCATCTTATATGGATCCAAGCTGTTTCCATATTAACAAGAGATGTTTGTCAAACATTATGCCCCCCCTGAGCGCCATTTTGTCAGGATTATATGGACAATTAAATGAAATATGCATGGACCGAAATGACAGCTGATTTGTCGCTAACATTGTATGCCGTTGAGGCAGTTTTAAGATTATGACCATTCAAAGTTTGAGGATAGAGTGTGTTATGACCATGACCTTTGACTCTATGACCTCAAAATCCATAGTAGTCATCAGCTGGTCACCAAAAATCTAAATGTTAAGTTTGAGGGCCATGGGTGCAGGCATTGACAAGTTATCACACAGACAAGCATTTTTCGTTCGAGGTCACTGTAATCTTGACCTTTGATCCAATGACTTCTTAAATCATAAAGGGTCATCTACAGGTCAGACACAACTCCAAGTCAAGTTTGAGGGCCATGGGTGCAGGCATTGTCCAATTATCACTTGAAACATTTTCGCATTCAAGGTCACTGTGAACCTGACCTTTGACCCAATGACTCCTAAAATCAATAAGGGTCATCTCCTGGTCAGGCCCAACTTACATGTCAAGTTTGATGATCATAGATTCAGGCATTGTTGAGATATCACTGGGAGAAGATTTGTTAACTTTTTTGCGTTAAAGGTTACTGTGACCTTGACCTTGGCCTGATGACCCGCAAAGTCAAGAGGGGTCATCTACTGGTCAGGCCCAACCTTCATGTCAAGTTTGATGACCATAGGTCCAGGAATTGTCGAGTTTGCTTTCAAGGTCACTGTGACCTTGACCTCTGACCCCTTAAATCAATAGGGGTCATCTACTGGTCAGGCCCAACCTCCAAGTCAAGTTTGAGGGCCATGGGCGCAGGCATTGTTGAGTTATCACTCGGGCAACCTTTTATCGTTCAAAGTCACTGTTACCTTGACCTTTGGCCCAATGACCCCTAAAATCAATAGGGGCCATCTAATGGTCAGGCTCAACCTCCAATTCAAGTTTGATGGCCGTGGGTGCAGGCATTGTCGAGTTATCACTCAGACAATCTTTTACCATTCAAGGTCACTGTGACCTTGACCTTTGGCCCGATGACCCCCAAAAACAATAGGGGTCATCTACTGATCCAACCTCCAAGTCAAGTTTGAGGGCCATAGGTGCAGGCATTGTCGAGTAATGACACGGACAACCTTTTACCATTCAAGGTCACTGTGACCTTGACCTTTGGCCGGATGACCCCCAAAAACAATAGGGTTCATCTACTGGTCAGACCCAACCTCCAAGTCAATTATGAGGGCCATGGGTGCAGGCATTGTTGAGTTATCACTCGGACAACCTTTTACCATTCAATGTCACTATGACCTTGATCTTTGACCTGATGAGCCCCAAAAACAATAGGGGTCAGCTACTGGTCAGGCCCAACATCCAAGTCAAGAATGAGGGCCAAGGGTGCAGGCATTGTCGAGTTATCACTCGGACATCCTTTTACCATTCAAGGTCACTGTGACCTTGACCTTTGGGCCGATGACCCCCAATAACAATAGGGGTCATCTAATGGTCAGGCCCAACTTCCATATCAAGTTTGATGACCATAGGTCTAGGCATTGTTGAGTTATCACTCGGACAAGCTTTAAAATTATTTTACCATTAAAGGTCACTGTGACCTTGACCTTTGACCCGATGACCCTAAAATCAATTGGGGTCATCTACTGGTCAGGCCCAACCTTCATGTCAAGTTTGATGACCATACGTCCAGGAATTGTTGAGTTATCACTCGGACAACCTTTTACCATTCAATGTCACTATGACCTTGATCTTTGACCCGATGAGCCCCAAAAACAATAGGGGTCAGCTACTGGTCAGGCCCAACATCCAAGTCAAGAATGAAGGCCAAGGGTGCAGGCATTGTCGAGTTATCACTCGGACATCCTTTTACCATTCAAGGTCACTGTGACCTTGACCTTTGGGCCGATGACCCCCAATAACAATAGGGGTCATCTAATGGTCAGGCCCAACTTCCATATCAAGTTTGATGACCATAGGTCTAGGCATTGTTGAGTTATCACTCGGACAAGCTTTAAAATTATTTTACCATTAAAGGTCACTGTGACCTTGACCTTTGACCCGATGAGCCCTAAAATCAATAGGGGTCATCTACTGGTCAGGCCCAACCTTCATGTCAAGTTTGATGACCATACGTCCAGGAATTGTTGAGTTATCACTCGGACAAGCTTTGGTCTACCGACGGACCGATTGACCGACCGACATACCGACATGCCTGTGCAAAGCAATATACCCCTCTTCTTCGAAGGGGGGCATAATTATATCATCAGCCGGAAAGGAGTTAATATTTCACCTTCTCTGAATATATTCGCAGAAGTCAGTATAAAGCGACTTTAAACAATAAACTAGAAATGAATGGCAGTAAATTTAGAATAAGATCAGACGCTGCTTTGGATGTACGGCATATGATCTGACTCTGCACTGTTAACAACTAAAAATAACCACATGCCGTCTACATTGATAAGTTAAGACCCTGCTCAGATCAGACGACACGTAACGTAGAATACTTAATCGGACAAAAACATTGTCCTACTGTAGTACAATGCTAACCTCATCATCATCATCATCCTCATTAATCGCCAAGTAAGATATCAATTTTACCAAGTGCAAAAGTAAGAGGTGTCTTTAGATCATAAGACATAAATAAAAGCCTCCACGACAGTTCATGCAAATCTATGTAGATTGCTTGAATTAATGCATTAAATGAAACTTGACATGAGGAGAGTTTCAAACTACCCTTAACATATTCAGATCCGATTCCGGTTTCCATAGCTCCCAAACTGTAATGGTTTAACCCTCATCCTGCCTTCAAAGAAATAGTCCGCTGAATTATCATGTGTTTGGTCATTAAAACTTGTTTGGCCCGTCTGAAAACTGGTAAAACAGTTGACTGAGTGTAAAACAGCTTGGATCCAGATCAGACGCCGAGTTAGTTCGTCCAAGCTGGTTAACTTTAAAATTACTATGGTCGCGATCGGTATGATAAGGGTCAACACTGTTTGTAGCGGTAAGGGACAATTTACGAGAGGCAATTCATTTAAACTCATAAAAAAAAAAACATTCCCACTATGGCGTCAATTTCTATCTGCTCGAGATGCTAATACATGCGTATCTATAAAGTAAATGGGTAATTTCGATAAAGTTTTGTTTGTAACCCTAAACATGCTGATAGCGACCGTAGTGATGTCGTCAACCAGATTGGATCCGGATCAGACGCCGAGTAACTCGGCGTCTAATTGATCCAAACCGTTTAGCAATCCAGTAACATTTTCACCAAATCCGATAATATGAAACAAGATTAACTTTAGAGATCAAATACACGAGAATTCAGCGGACTACTTGCTTAAAGCAGACACTTTCACTCGGTGTCACTGAACAAACAAAAGTTTGCGCAATAACTGTATGAATTACTTTTTTAATTTTACCAAGGTCTTTCAATTTATGCGGGGAAAAAAACTTGTTCTATAGGGAAGTGACGATCAGCTTAACGGCGTTACTACGTTACAAAGTGTTTTTCGCAGTTCAAGCTTTGTAAAAACAGTGTAAACTATGGAATGCCGGGGCGAAATGCTTCTTGCAAAATGCGAAATACTTCATGCTTTTTGCATAATGCTTAATGTTTTTTGCAAAACGCTTAATGCTTTATGCGAAATGCTTTTTGCGAATTGCTTAATGCGAAATTCTTTTTGCGAAATGCGAAAAGCTTCGATTCAATATTTTTTACCGTAGTTAGCATAAATTGAGCAGAATCATTTTGTATGAAATGAAAAAAGGAACACATTAATTTGAAAAATACTTTTATCTGCATGTAATAGAGGTGAAAAATAATATGTTTGTTGTGTCTATTCATTAGAATAACATATATAAACACACCAATACAATATAATATTCAGAAACGGTAAAGTAAAGAGGTGTCCTAGAGAAAATATGCCAGAAAGTCAGTTAGATTGCGAATAGCAAGATGTGCAACTCTGTATATTGCTGTAAACGCGTTAGGTTAGAAAGAGTATCGTTTCTTCCACCATATAATAATATTTCTGTAGCAGTATCAGTAGCCTATGTCTTACATCGGCGTTCCATAGTAAACACATGCAATAATTTAAGAGCTTGAGGCCGTCGCGAAGGCCTCCGACCCCATGAATTACCATGAAAACACATGGGGGCCTTAGCGGCCAACAGAAGTCAATTTCAGAAGTTACGCCCCCCCTAACTGAGAAACCTGGATCCGCCACTGCTATATATACTTAAACAAAATGCAATATGTACTTATCAAAAGGATAACATCTGCATCAGTTGTAGCGCACCTGCTGACATGCTCACATCATGCATTTGAAGCCATACCCTATTGTATAATTTAGGTTACACACCACCTATGTTGAAAACAGAGCATGTGAAGGTTCTCATTCTTGTCCATAGTTTGAAGCCACATATTCAGTGGTCCACTTTATTATTTTACACAATAGGAGGTGTATACAGAAGCACTGTAGAGGAAACTTAGCACTGATTATAGGTGCGGGCTTTTGACTCTACCGTCTAGATGATGGGTAGTTGTGACAAGCCTAGTTGGTATTTGATATTTATGACTCTATACATGATTGTACATCAAAATTTAGAAGATTTTAAAACATATGCTGAATAGGAAAAATGGTTCTTATATAGTAGAGTTCTCAAAAAGCCACAGGTCCAGTGTGTCTAATAGGTCATTTACGGTATATGGAACTATTTGTATTTGTATGAGCAGTTACAAGAATCAGTCCAATGCAGAGACAATGGAAAGTGAGTTCTACCATGTGTTTTATGGTGAAAATATAGATATACAAGCAGCTTTTTTGAGGGTTTCTAGAACAACATAACCTCTTTTAAAAAGAATGTATTTTAATGTATTTCAATAACAGGACCAGTACTATACTTCTTTTCTTCGAAAATATATCATCTTTGAATATATATCAACAATAATCAAACCAAAACTGAAATGCAGTACAATTTTGTTAAAAATACCATATAAATGTAAATGATTGATTTATGTAAGTATTCTGTTATGTGAATTGCTAATAATCAAGAGAGACAAGTCTGCCAATTCCCAATATTAACTTTGCACATTCAAAAACCTGTCACTACAAAAACTGACCTATATTCTAAAAGTAAAACATTTTTTTGGTGTTTATCATCCTAAAACCTGTAAAATCTTGAAAATTAACTTAGCACTTGTTGAATTCCTCCAAAATCTGTTTTTATCCCCCAACAAAAGGCAAACGAAGGGGATAAAGCAATGGTAGGCATGTGTATGTGAGCCTGTGTGTGTTGTGTGTGTCCAGGCAATCTTTTCTGGAGAACACTTGAAAAGTATTAAAGGTATTGACTTCAAACTTCATATACAGATGGATGATATTAAGGAGAAGTGCAGTGCACAAGAACTTTAGCTCTGGCTGCAGTATTCTTTCAATTATTTCCCATTGTTAATTTTCATACACATTCATTGTCCAGAGCATAACTTGAAAAGGCGTTGAGATATTGACTTCAAACTTCATTTACAGATAGATCCAATTGAGCAGAAGTTCAGTGCACAGGAACCATAAAAATACTCTAGGTGCAGTATTTTTATTGCGCTTTTTTAATGTTCATTCAATGGTATCTTTTGTTTAAAGGTGAAGTTGATATTGTTCTTAATTCTGTGGAGGGATATGGAAGCCCGAGTGTGCTCTTGTCAATTAATACAGTTTTCATGAGCATCAAAGTTTCAACACCTCTACCTCAACAAAGCCTCTGAGGTGGCATATTGCCTTAAATAATGCCTCGGTTTCATATCCATACAATGTCCTTACAATTTATAAAATCATACGATTCTCGAGACTGTACAATCGTAGCTTCTAGTCCATTGTTTAATGGTCTTGTACCATATTTTTGAGGATTCAATCTTTGGATACCCAGAGACAGAGACCACAGGTAGTCGAGGGGAGCTGTCAAGAAGCTCTGATATACCCTGTATGTGTGTGTTTGTATACTCTTCACTTATAAGGTATGTGTCCACATGGTGTCTGTACGACAAGAATAAACCAGGTAATCGATATCTGAAAATTTCTCATCGTTAGCTAGTGGATACACCTAATAACAATAAATAAAGATTTATTAATTAAGGTGTCCGTGGTATCAGGAGCATAGCTGACTGTACACAAATATGCAGTTGTGTATTGAAATGTTGACAGGTCAAAGTTTTTGTTCCCAAAACAGTCGTAAATTGATTTTAGAAATGGTATGCCCTTATAGTATTTTGTATATGTACCAATACAAACAGATGCAAAAAATGATTTAAGCCTTAACACTTAACTGAAAAATGGGAAAAAATTACTATGCCAGATATACATTTTAAGCTGATTTTAGGCTCTAAAGTAGAATGTACAGAAATCGGTGCACCTATACACTAGCAGGTCCAAGGAAAGCACCTGGCGCACGCATGCCCCTAAAATCATCCAAGTTATTATATTTATATCAATATTATATTTGTCAATATTGGAGAAAAAAGTAATACTCAAAATGCATCATTTCGGAATAGAAATTGTTAAAATTTGCTAGGGGGAGTACATTCAAACCCCACTGACAACATTTTAAACCAAATACTTTCTGGTATTGAGGGAGGGGCGAAAGGGTAACGCCCCCTCTTACGTAAAATATCCTTGAATCGCCACTGTTGCAGATATATTTAACAGAAGGGAATATCACATCCAACAATCAAGCTAAAAATAAAATCATGGGACCATGCCCTTGAACCCACAGAGAAATCGGCCTTTATTTTAAGATATACTTTGACCCTGATGTTTTACCTTCTTCACTCCTGCTTACACCACTGACAGTTAGAACAATTTTGTCGTGCAATGCAAGTCCGTTGGGGTCGCACGTTGTCGTAATAATTTTATATAAACAGATACGTTTCTACGTTGTGTAAATAGGTGTTAAAATGTTCATGATAACAATTAAGAACTGTGTGGTGATTAAATCAAAATATTCTCAAATCAGGAATTGAAATATCTGATTTGCATGTTTTGTTTACAATTTGCGACATTTAAACGGTTTGCGGCAGGCGGCTTTCCAATATTCTGAATTTGTGAATTATTCTCAGGTAAACTTTTAAGATATTATAAGGTTGATAAATCTTAAATCAGCTTAAAGTGACATTGTTTTACACAAATGATTACCTCAATCGATTTGCAACGTGTGTTTATAAATATATGTAAAACTTACTCCAACTTTTGCGTTTATTTACTCGTTGAAAACGTGTCGGTTCATGCAACATTATGGCAAATGAAGTTTACTTTCAATGCAGGAACTGTTTTATATTGCGTTGAAAAAAATGCAATAAAGCACTGACCTGTGCGAAGTTAAACTCAAGGAGCACATGCTGGATGTTGATAGTCTTTTGTAAGACACCTTTTACACCTAAAACCAGCCTTGTTGAGCAAAATGTAGATTTGCAACAACGGTATCCGTAATCAGCTGGTGTTCGTCGCAATTCATTTAAAAAGTGAAACAGGGGAAATATCAGGGAAGGGGATGTACGCCCAGATCAGGGCTGAAAGTCACAACTATTTGAACACTAGCATGGCCTCCTATTTACTGAGCATCTGTTTTATATCCACGCCCACTTACATAGGCCACTATAACTTTATGCTGGCTGCTAAATGTTTCTGAGCCCAACAGGAACTTGCTAAAATGAAATTCTAAGGCAGCTATCTTCCCAGACTGTTTTATGAATCAACATTGGTTAAAGCTGTACCGGTTGGGTGAATTCACATACATGTAAGGCACCACGCTTGCTGGGATTGGTCTGGCGCTAAGGAACTGAAGCAGCCTTAACACTTCAATTGTGGTCTGAAGTATTATCATTGTAACTCTGAAATATCTAATTATTCACCTGGAATATTTCAAAGATCACATTTGATTACTTCTCAGACAATAAGAGAATAGAATAAATATTATTAATTTCTTCCTTCCAAAATAGTAATATTTCTTTGCCTTTGATAATTACTACAAATTAATTGATCACTTGTTGTAAAAGTTTCCTTTTGGCATTTCACCCTTGTGGAGTTGTTTCTTTACATACAGTTTTACCCACATACTGTGGTTTCACTTACTTTGTCATTATTGCCTGATGTAAAATTTCAAAAAAAAATATTTTTTTTATAAATTCCGGGGGATTTTTATCTCCCGTCGGGAGACCGGGGGATGGATCGAAATTCCGGGGGATTTTTCCCCGGGGGAATATGGCATGTATGCTTCTGGTAGAAATTAATATTGTAGAATTCTGATTGGTTGTTTCATCTGGCGGCAGATTTGTTGTAAAATATTTCGCTCTAAAATTCATTTGATCTTTGTTTGTCATTCCTGACAGTTGGCTTTTAAAAAAACTAGAAAAATGAATGTTCAGAACCAACCGATGTCTAGATATTATGATAATAATAAGTCTCAATAAGTTTTTGTTTAAACAATTGTTGAATGGACTTAGCTAACTCAAGTTTCACATCCCATCATCTACAATTAAGCCATCTTTTAATGATCCCCAGCATGAAATAAAAGACATGTCTGAATATTTTGTGGCATGAAATAAGTTAAAAATTCATAGTTTTATTGAGTTACATGTTGCCATGACATATCTTTTAACTCTGCCAAACTTATCCCCCTTATGACTACAATTTCCATCCTCTTCTGTCTATAACTTTTTGCAAGTTTCAGAACTGATAATGTATCTTTAAACAGTAGAGTTATGTTGACAAAAACAGTGTCCATGATGCAAAGTATCCCTAATAAGTCGTATTGGTTATAAATGTTCAATACCAGGGCATCAAATATGTATACAATTCTATTTGAGTGTTTGCCTGTATGTTTTTGAGTCTGCTGCAAACAACATAGAGGGCTTGCAAAACTCTATGTGTACATACACGCATAGCTAATTACTTGCAAACTATCACTTTAACTGGTACTTGAAGGCTTGTGTACATAAAGGAATAGCTAATACTTGCAAACTATCACTTTAACTGGTACTTGTAGGCTTGCTGATGTTTTCACAAATGTCATTCAGATGTCTAAACATGTACAATGTACACATACCTTGATTCCTGGATGATGTAGTACACAATGGGTACAAGTGAATTTGTTTGATTTGATTTGGCTTAAAAAGTCACCAGTATTTATTAAATGCTTGAAATACATACATGTAAAAATTATATAATCAACTTAAAATTTTGTTCTGTATGAATCAGTGAAAAACAAACGCAAGGCTGTTTTTACATTTTTCTATAGATAATCACCTCTACAACTTTTTTTAGGTTATTTTTGTCCGTGGATGATATATCAGCCAGTTTGTGCTCTTTTCCAGAATGGTAGTGCAGGGTGAGGGATAGCCATCCAGGTCTAACAATCCAACATGACTGCTCTCACTGCTGGTAAATATGCGTGTTTGTCTCACTTGAAAAATGATTATGAACTTTCAGTATTTTGTAATACATTCGCTCTCACATATTTTTTATGGGTATTTTTCATCGAAGGGAAATACTCCTGAATAATATTTGAGTGTAACAAAAACTAAAGAAGTGCATGAAATACATAAGTAAAAGTTTTGTTCCCCAGTGACTTATCATTATATAAAGCGCTTCCTTGAAAGAAACTTACATAGAAAGATATTAACTGTTGTAGCTGTTTTGTTAATAATTTAGATGTCCTGTTATTTCTACTAAATGAGGATTGCATATGAAATGAGACAAAAGTGTCACAACGTCTGATCTATTACCTGAGCTTGATCTTACATTTAACAATTTAGGGACAAATGCCCCCGTAATTAAACTCTTACACTGCCTGTAGTGCTCTCTGTCCATTAAACTGTGAGAAGAATTGTCAATCAGCGCCATACACTGTCCAAGAGTTGATGAACTTCACAGGTTGGACAGGCCTGCAGTAATCTCAGCCTCAGACTCATTACTGCTGGCCATTTCCATGTCAAATTGTTCAAGTATAACTCAAGATTTACAACCAGGTACTGGGCTTTTGTTGCACAAGGTGTCAAAGCTCAATAAGGCTTATACTTTGTTTCCTTCTACTACTTAAAATGTGTCATTGATTTGAACTGACTTATTCAGAAGTTTGTTGGATAATTTACTGCTTTCTAGATCTGTCTGACACTTCATTAAAATATCTGTATATTTCAAATAAGATGTGTGGGTTTTAAATTATAGATAAAAAAACCTTGTATATCAATGGCTTTACATTGTTCTTTTTAATTCTATTGACATAAAGTATGTGGTATTAATCTCCATTACATGGATGCTACATTTATATATTTTGCACTGGTCAGTGTAATGGCTGAGGCTTTCCAAAAAGTCAGGGCAGTAGTTACAAGATTAACCGGCTTACATTTCATCTTGGGACAAAAATTGAAGTCGACAGTGTCTAGGGATTTAGAGTCGCCAAATTGCTTGTCGGAGAAATTGTATGGGCAAACATGTCAACTTTTGTTTTATGTTTCATGGATTTGTTGTAGAATTATCCCAAATCTATTAGGAAAACTATCCAATTTTAGGACGGTTTAAAGGCTGGGGCTGTGGGTCACATGTATGTATAATTTGACAAAAATTGGTATTATATGGGCTTGTCTGTCTACTTTGTCCAAAAATGGGAAAAAATGGCAGATGACAGACAGGAAATTGAAATGCTGGTATGATCTTAAAGATAAGTCTTTTTTAATTGTCTGGTACAAACTAGCCTACCAGCTACTTACTTTATTATTATAGTTCTTATTTTGTTTGACTTTAAATAAATCTTATCTTAGTTGACTGATGTTAAATAATGAAAATTGAATGGTGCTCGTGTCTGACAATTGGACATTGTAACAGAACTGATGGACACTGACGTTGTTTTCCATAAGTACTTTAATATACAATTGGAAGAACATTGAGCGTTCTTTGTATTTTCACAATTCTGTTTAAGCTGCAGACCATGAGATTGGCCGACTGCTGGAGGAGAATAGACATCTGGCCCAAGACCTCAAACAATGCCAGGTGAGTGGAATTGTGTGAGTGGAACATTGTCAGGTGAGTGGAATTGTGTGCATGAAACAAGCCAGGTGAGTGGAATTGTGTGAGTAGAACAATATCAGGTGAGTGGAATTGTGTGATTGAAACACGCCAATGAGTGGAATTGTGTGAGTAGAACAATGTCAGGTGAGTGGAATTGTGTGAGTGGAACAATGTCAGTTGAGTGGAATTGTGTGAGTAGAACAATGTCAGGTGAGTGGAATTGTGTGAGTGGAACAATGTCAGGTGAGTGGAATTGTGTGAGTGGAACAAGCCAGATGAGTGGAATTGTGTGAGTGGAACAAGCCAGGTGAGTGAAATTGTGTGAGTGGAACAAGCCAGGTAAGAGGAATTGTGTGAGTGGAACAATGTCAGGTGAGTGGAATTGTGTGAGTGGAACAAGCCAGGTAAGAGGAATTGTGTGAGTGGAACAATGTCAGGTGACTTGAATTGTGTGAGTGGAACAAGCCAGGTAAGAGGAATGGTGTGAGTGGGACAATGTCAGGTGAGTGGAATTGTGTGAGTGTAACAATGTCAGGTGAGTGGAATTGTGTGAGTGGAACAAGCCAGATGAGTGGAATTGTGTGAGTGGAACAATGACAGGTGAGTGGAATTGTGTGAGTGGAACAAGCCAGGTAAGAGGAATTGTGTGAGTTGAAAAATGTCTGGTGAGTGGAATTGTGTGAGTGGAACAATGTCAGGTGAGTGGAATTGTGTGAGTGTAACAATGTCAGGTGAGTGGAATTGTGTGAGTGTAACAATGTCAGGTAAGTGGAATTGTGTGAGTGGAACAAGCCAGATGAGTGGAATTGTGTGAGTGGAACAAGCCAGGTAAGAGGAATTGTGTGAGTTGAAAAATGTCTGGTGAGTGGAATTGTGTGAGTGGAACAATGTCAGGTGAGTGGACTTGAATTGTGTGAGTGGAACAAGCCAGGTAAGAGGAATGGTGTGAGTGGAACAATGTCAGGTGAGTGGAATTGTGTGAGTGTAACAATGTCAGGTGAGTGGAATTGTGTGAGTGGAACAAGCCAGATGAGTGGAATTGTGTGAGTGGAACAATGACAGGTGAGTGGAATTGTGTGAGTGGAACAAGCCAGGTAAGAGGAATTGTGTGAGTTGAAAAATGTCTGGTGAGTGGAATTGTGTGAGTGGAACAATGTCAGGTGAGTGGAATTGTGTGAGTGTAACAATGTCAGGTGAGTGGAATTGTGTGAGTGGAACAATGTCAGGTAAGTGGAATTGTGTGAGTGGAACAAGCCAGATGAGTGGAATTGTGTGAGTGGAACAAGCCAGGTAAGAGGAATTGTGTGAGTTGAAAAATGTCTGGTGAGTGGAATTGTGTGAGTGGAACAATGTCAGGTGAGTGGAATTGTGTGAGTGGAACAATGTCAGGTGAGTGGAATTGTGTGAGTGGAACAATGTCAGGTAAGTGGAATTGTGTGAGTGGAACAAGCCAGATGAGTGGAATTGTGTGAGTGGAACAAGCCAGGTAAGAGGAATTGTGTGAGTTGAAAAATGTCTGGTGAGTGGAATTGTGTGAGTGGAACAATGTCAGGTGAGTGGAATTGTGTGAGTGGAACAATGTCAGGTGAGTGGAATTGTGTGAGTGGAACAATGTCAGGTGAGTGGAATTGTGTGAGTGGAACAATGTCAGGTGAGTGGAATTGTGTGAGTGGAACAATGACAGGTGAGTGGAATTGTATGAGTGGAACAATGTCAGGTGAGTGGAATTGTGTGAGTGGAACAATGTCAGGTGAGTGGAATTGTGTGAGTGGAACAATGACAGGTGAGTGGAATTGTGTGAGTGGAACAATGACAGGTGAGTGGAATTGTATGAGTGGAACAAGCCAGATGAGTGGAATTGTGTGAGTGGAACAAGCCAGGTAAGAGGAATTGTGTGAGTGGAACAATGACAGGTGAGTGGAATTGTGTGAGTGGAACAATGACAGGTGAGTGGAATTGTATGAGTGGAACAATGTCAGGTGAGTGGAATTGTGTGAGTGGAACAAGCCAGGTAAGTGGAATTGTGTGAGTAGAACAATGTCAGGTGAGTGGAATTGTGTGAGTGTAACAAGCCAGGTGAGTGGAATTGTGTGAGTGGAACAATGTCAGGTGAGTGAAATTGTGTGAGTGAAACAAGCCAGGTGAGTGGAATTGTGTGAGTAGAACAATGTCAGGTGAGTGGAATTGTGTCAGTGAAACAGGCCAGGTGAGTGGAATTGTGTGAGTGGAACAATGTCAGATGAGTGGAATTGTGTGAGTGGAACAAGCCAGGTGAGTGGAATTGTGTGAGTTGAACAATGTCAGGTGAGTGGAAATGTGTAAGTGGAACAATGTCAGGTGAGTGAAATTGTGTGAGTGAAACAAGCCAGGTGAGTGGAATTGTGTGGGTGGAACAACCAGGTAAGTGGAATTGTGTGAGTAGAACAATGTCAGGTGAGTGGAATTGTGTGAGTGAAACAAGCCAGGTGAGTGGAATTGTGTGCGTGGAACAACCAGGTAAGTGGAATTGTGTGAGTGGAACAATGTCAGATGAGTGGAATTGTGTCAGTGAAACAAGCCAGGTGAGTGGAATTGTGTGAGTGGAACAATGTCAGGTGAGTGGAATTGTGTGAGTGGAACAGTGTCAGGTGAGTGGAATTGTGTGAGTGGAACAATGTCAGGTGAGTGGAATTGTGTCAGTGAAACAAGTCAGGTGAGTGGAATTGTGTGAGTGGAACAATGTCAGGTGAGTGGAATTGTGTGAGTGGAATTGTGTGAGTGGAGCAATGCCAAGTGAGTGGAATCTTGAGAGTGGAAAAAGTCAGGTGAGTGGAATTTTATGAGTGAAATAAGTCAGGTGAGTGGAATTGTGTTAGTTGAACGAGTCAGGTGAGTGAAATTGTGTGAGTTGAACAATGTCAGGTGAGTGGAATTGTGTGAGCGGAACAAGTCAGGTGAGTTGAATTGTGTTAGCGGAACAAGTCAGGTGAGTTGAATTGTGTGAGTGGAACAAGTTAGGTGAGTGGAATTGTGTGAGCGGAACAAGTCAGGTGACTTGAATTGTGTGAGTGGAACAAGTTAGGTGAGTGGAATTGTGTGAGTGGAGCAATGTCAGGTGAGTGGAATTGTGTGCATGGAACAAGCCAGGTGAGTGGAATTGTGTGAGTAGAACAATGTCAGGTGAGCGCATTTGTGTGAGTGGAACAAGCCAGGTGAGTGGAACATTGTCAGGTGAGTCGAATAATGCAAGATCAGTAGAATTGTCTGAGTGGAACATTGCCAGGTTAGTGAAATTGTGTGAGTAGAACAATGTCAGGTGAGTGGAATTGTGTGAGTGGAGCAATGCCAAGTGAGTGGAATCGTGAGAGTGGAAAAAGCCAGGTGAGTGGAACAATGTCAGGTGAGTGGAATTGTGTGAGTGGAATAATGACAGATAAGTGGAATTGTGTGAGTGGAATAATGACAGATAAGTGGAATTGTGTGAGTGGAATAATGACAGATAAGTGGAATTGTGTGAGTGGAATAATGACAGATAAGTGGAATTGTGTGAGTGGAATTATGACAGATAAGTGGAATTGTGTGAGTTCAAAAAATGCCAGGTGAGTGTATTTGTGTGAGTGGAACAATGCCAGATGAGTGGATTTGTGTGAGTGAAATTGTGTGAGTTGAATAATGCCAAGTCAGTGGAATCGTGTGAGTGGAAATGTGTGAGTTGAATAATACCAGGTGAGTGGGTTTTTGTAAGCAGAGCAATGCTAGGTCAGTGGAATTGTGTGAGTTGAATAATACCAGGTGAGTGGGTTTTTGTAAGCAGAGCAATGCTAGGTCAGTGGAATTGTGTGAGTGGAATAATTCAAGGGGAGTGGGTTTTTGTAAGCACAGCAATACCAGGTCAGTGGAATTGTGTGAATGGAATAATGTCAGGAAAAAGGAAGGAAGATTGCCTGAAAAGAGTAATGAAAGTTGAAAGAAGTGCCAGGAGAATGGTACAATAATATTTCCTATTTTTATTATGTTCTTAAGAAAGAAAAAACAAGTAGTTTAGTTTAGTACATTGTGTTGGACCTTTAGTAACAGGTTCATTTTTACCTTTATTTCTGAAATGTTGTTTCAATATTTTGTCTGTGTAACTCCAGGCTGACAAGGACTTTGTGTGGTCGCTGTGGAAGAAGCTGCAGGTTACCAACCCTGATGTGACGGAGGCAGTCGGGCTTGTTGTGCAGAGGTTGGTGTCTCTGCATTGTTGTTATACATTTACTTTTCAGAGTACTTGTACTGATGTTGTTTAATTGTGTGGAGGCCTTGTTGGCAGTCCAAAAGTATATGTTCTTGATCCACATAAGCAACCTAGCTGTGTGTCCATTTGTAATGAGACAAAACCAGGTAGCTTTATGGTAACTACTGTGAGAATAACAGGGATGCAAACAAAAATTTAAGTATTCGAGCAAATGTTTGGTATTCCATTGTCTAAATCCGTATTCTAATATTCAATATTTTTTGTTTTAATGAATAAAATAATAAACCTTTGGCCTACAACTGTTTGGTTGTGTTTAAAGTTTGTTTGTCCTGTTTTTACAATGTTTGGTTCCTTATTCACAGAGGCGTGATCTTGATGACAATACACATATTGTCGGGAACAATAAACAGTCCGCGTAATTTAACAATAATTAGCTAATAAAAAGTGAATAAAACCATGCCAATTAACGGTTAAAGGAATCCCCCATCACACAAATGTGTTGACTGCAATATTGCTAAAATCGCCTAAATCAATGATATGAATGATGTGTGCTTGTTATGTGCTATAAACTGTTTGCCATGTTTAGATATATTGTTGTACAATAGATGAGTCCAAATCCACATTTATTTTCCTTTTTCATAGTTATGTTTAGTAAAGGCCAATCCCAGAACAAGGCTGCAAGTCCCACGGAACATTCATCCATTGGCGCATAACGTCATTTAACCAGGAAATTATGAATTTCCCTGATTTAATTTCACATTGTTTACAAATATTAACGCAGTGGAATTAAAATAGTTTCATTTTTAATTTTTATGCCCCCGAAGGTGGGCATATTAAAATCGCACTGTCCGTCCGTCCGTCCGGCCGGCTCTGTAACTTTCCCTTGTATAGACAGATTTTGAAATAACTTGCCACATGTGTTCCACATACCAAGACGACGTGTGGCGTGCAAGACTCGTGTCCCTACCTCAAAGGTCAAGGTCACACTTAGTGTTTATTCACAATGGAGTGCTGCATATAAGGACATAGAGTATAGGTTGTCGTGTCCGGGCTGTAACTTTCTCTTGTATGGACAGATTTTAAAATAACTTGCCACATGTGTACCACATACCAAGACGACGTGTCGTGTGCAAGACCCGTGTCCCTACCTCAAAGGTCAAGGTCACACTTAGTGTTTATTCACAATGGAGTGCTGCATATAAGGACATAGAGTATAGGTTGTCGTGTCCAGGCTGTAACTTTCTCTTGTATGGACAGATTTTAAAATAACTTGCCACATGTGTTCCACATACCAAGACGACGTGTCGTGTGCAAGACCCGTGTCCCTACCTCAAAGGTCAAGGTCACACTTAGTGTTTATTCACAATGGAGTGCTGCATATAAGGACATAGAGTATAGGTTGTCGTGTCCGGGCTGTAACTTTCCCTTGTATGGACAGATTTTAAAATAACTTGCCACATGTGTTCCACATACCAAGACGACGTGTCGTGTGCAAGACCCGTGTCCCTACCTCAAAGGTCAAGGTCACACTTAGTGTTTATTCACAATGGAGTGCTGCATATAAGGACATAGAGAATAGGTTGTCGTGTCCAGGCTGTAACTTTCTCTTGTATGGACAGATTTTAAAATAACTTGCCACATGTGTTCCACATACCAAGACGACGTGTCGTGTGCAAGACCTGTGTCCCTACCTCAAAGGTCAAGGTCACACTTAGTGTTTATTCACAATGGAGTGCTGCATATAAGGACATAGAGTATAGGTTGTCGTGTCCGGGCTGTAACTTTCCCTTGTATGGACAGATTTTAAAATAACTTGCCACATGTGTTCCACATACCAAGACGACGTGTGGCGTGCAAGACTCGTGTCCCTACCTCAAAGGTCAAGGTCACACTTAGTGTTTATTCACAATGGAGTGCTGCATATAAGGACATAGAGTATAGGTTGTCGTGTCCGGGCTGTAACTTTCCCTTGTATTGACAGATTTTAAAATAACTTGCCACATGTGTTCTACATACCAAGCCGATGTGTCGCGTGCAAGACCCGTGTCCCAACCTCAAAGGTCAAGGTCACACTTAGTGTTTATTCACAATGGAGTGCTGCATATAAGGACATAGAGTATAGGTTGTCGTGTCCGGGCTGTAACTTTCTCTTGTATGGACAGATTTTAAAATAACTTGCCACATGTGTTCCACATACCAAGACGACGTGCCGCGTGCAAGACCCGTGTCCCTGCCTCAAAGGTCAAGGTCACACATAGTGTTTATTCACAATGGAGTGCTGCATATAAGGACATATAGTATAGGTTGTCGTTTCCGGGCTGTAACTTTCCCTTGTATGGAAAGATTTTAAAATAACTTGCCACATGTGTTCCACATACCAAGCCGACGTGTCGCGTGCAAGACCCGTGTCCCTGCCTCAAAGGTCAAGGTCACACATAGTGTTTATTTACAATGGAGTGCTGCATATAAGGACATAGAGTATAGGTTGTCGTGTCCGGGCTGTAACTTTCTCTTGTATGGACAGATTTTAAAATAACTTGCTACATGTGTTCCACATACGAAGACGACGTGTTGTGTGCAAGACCCATGTCCCTACCTCACGTAATTGACACGTAAAGACGTAAAGGCAAGATCAACTTTTCATGTACTGACCTTGTTCGTAGGTCAATGTCACATTCGGGGGCATTCGTCATATACTGTGACAGCTCTTGTTTTAATTTTTTTTTTTGCTTTTTGTTGGGATATATTCTGAAAATGGGGAATTTCAGAGACTAATTTGGGGAAAAATTAGGGTCCATCGCGGGTACCTGCTATGACAAAGAAGGGTAAAAAAGCCCTGGCCATTTTACTAAAGCGAAAATAATAGTTAACTACAATTTCCAAAACATTTATTTTGGTAATCGCATATTTTTGATAGAAAGAATTACTGAATATTAGAATATCAACATTGTCATTCGTTTGCATCCCTAAAATATAACCTTAACATATGACAAATTTTGTACATCAGAAGTTGTCAAGTTAACTATCATTTTAATGAAAGTTATTGTTCTAATTCCTATGCTTTAACTAGATTAAAATAACTGCAATGAACTTACTTGAACGAATCCTTTCACAGGTGTAGTTTTCCACTGTTAGGTAATTAGAACGAGGCTGTGAATGAAAATTCCAAGTCGTTGATGAGTATATCATCATATAGATTACGCCAGTTTACTTAAGCATACCAATTTAAAGAGATTGAAATAGTTAAAGATTAAACTTTTATTGAAAACAAGAGAAATAATGCAGTGTTGAGATTATAATGGATAGATTCGCTATGAAGTTTCATATCTAACTGACCAGTTATTTAAATTTAATTGGTCAAGAGTGATGACCAGCAAGGTATTATTTCACTCATAAGGGTAGTGGGTGTAGTAACTGTCTAATACCATGTTCTCAAACTTACTACATGCAATAAGGAGTGTGCGTATATTGTAATTTATCTGCATGCTACACACTATCCAATATAGTACAATTTCTACAAACTTAATATGAGGCGGATTACATGCAATGAATGCATTCATTTGCATCATTCATGGCTGTAATGCTTGCATTACACTTCAAAGAATACTCTCACTGTCATTTAGACTGTGTTTATGGGAGTGCAAATTTTCTATTATTCCCTCAAAAATACCGTTGTAAATTAGTAATAAATAAGAAAGTCACTTTGAAATGGGGTTAAAAGTAGTGTGGGTATCTATTATTTAAAGGTGCTATAAGGTAATTCCCTGCCATTGGACCATTACTGGAAACTGGTCCTTTGTCCAATGATAAAATCCACAGATAAGACAGCCAGTAAATTACAAAGGTAATTGTGGCCCTTGTCGTCTCAGAACAGGGAGAAATTGTTGACGTAATTAATTACCGTCATTACTAATTAACTTTGTTGTGATTAAATTGGGATGTCAATGAGAGGATGGCATGAATGGGAGTCATCTTTTCATCCTACAGTTTTCAGATACAAATATGGCATTGAAGTATTTAAGTCTTTTGAATGTGTCTCAGATATTTGTTTTTCATTTCTCATTTTAACCAGTAGAATTTCATAGGGGTATGTAAAGATTCATTTAAAGAAATATAATTAAAAATGCCTTTCTTAGTTATTAATGTGTTTAATGTTTAACACTGGTAAAGTTCAAGTCTTCTAGCACTAATTGTAACTGACAAGCTATCAGAGACCATGTGTTGTATTGGGCTAAGTCATCTTGTGTTCACATGGTTTTAAGTACTAAAGTGCTAATTTGTCATATCTACATCGTATATTATGAATGAGCATGTTCTAGAGTCGCGATATGCAACAGAGTCTCACGACTGTCTGACATGGCTGCCATTCTATTTGCCATCCTTGCATTAAATATGCATCAATATCCCGACCTTAAATTGTTCTTTCAATGGACATAATTCTTTCTTTTTTTTAAGTGTCTTCATTCGATAGACTGGTTGAGTTGTTAGTGCCTTTAGGCAATATGCCATTTTAGTGGTTGTATTGTCAGTTTCATGAACTTGTTTATACGTCTGAAAGGGTGTGATTTTCTTACCCCTTCTTTTTACGATCCACATGCTTTTGACTGAAAAAATACAAATGTTTCACAAAATGTCTTTTCACCCCAGTGTAATAGTAGTATAAAAGTGATGTATGAGTATTAAGCATAGAATGAAATACCTACTGGTATGCTCATGATGCAATTTGGATTTTTGTTCAATGAAATGAGACTAACCTCTTGGTTGTTTAAATACTATTAGTATTATTTAACCTTTTATTGCCAATAATGATGAAGTTCAGTATTTAACATTGCTATGTTACAGAGAGCGTGAGAAGGCTGAGCAGCGCGACAGGAAGGTGCTGGAGATACTGCAGCGTAAAGATGATCGCATCGACGAGCTGCAGGCAAACCTCGCGTACAAGACCCGCGAGCTCGGACAGTCCACAGTCAAGTATGTGTCATACTATGCAAGATAGAGGTATCGGTTGTAGTGTCTTATGTGTGCACTATTATTTGCATGAGTAATAGACTAATTTTGAAAGGTGATAGACTGATATAGTCCCATTATCTATCTACAAATTTGTATGTCCTTCACTATTCAGTGCTCCTTTTAAAGAAGCATTTGCAGATAATTTACTTAATTCTTTAAAAGAATGGTCATAACATGATTTCTTCAATGATCATGACAGAGTTAAAACATACATCTAAATCAACTTCTACCGGTACTGTTCAACAGCAAGAAACTTCTGCAATTTGAGTTTAATGGCTCCGAGAAGCCTGTTAGATTTGCCTTTCATTGTTGCAAAGAACAGACAGTTAACATGTACTGGTCCTCATTATCCCCCGCCGAATCGAAGATTTCAGGAGGCGGATATTTTTTTGGCGTTGTCATTCCGTCCTTCTGTCCGTCCGATTCCATATCTTGGTAGGCATTGATCTGAAAATGTTCAAACTTGGTCAGAATGTTCCCCTTGATCATATCTCGACCACTCATAAAAGTGGGTCACATGGGGTCAAAAACTAGGTCAGTAGGTCAAATCTTAGAAAAATCTTTGGAACATACTAGAGGCATTATACATGGTCAAATATTCATGAAACTTTATCAGAATGTTTTCCTTGATGAACTCTTGGTTGTAAATAAAACTGGGTCACATATGATTGAAAATTAGGTCACTAGGTCAAATCTTAGAAAAATCTTGTTAGGAACCATATCATGGTAATGATTGGTCAAGTTATGTTCAAAATTGGCCATGATGTAAACCTTGATGAAATATGGACCACTTAAAAAAGTGGGTCACATGGGGTCAAAAACTAGGTCAGTAGGTCAAATGTTAGAGAAATCTTTGGAACATACTAGAGGCATTATACATGGTCAAATATTCATAAATCTTAATCAGAATGTTTTCCTTGATGAAATCTAGGAATATTTAAAACTAGGTCACATATGATCGAAAATTAGGTCACAATGTCAAATCTTAGATTTTTTTGTCCGAAATGGAAATGATTGGTCGGATTTTGTTCAAACTTTGTCATGATGTACCCCTTGATGAAAAATGGACCGCTTGTAAAAGTGGGGCATATCGTGTCAAAAATTAGGTCACTAGTTCAAATTTTAGAAAAATCTTTGAAACACATTAGAGGCAATATGTATGGTCTTATATTCATGAAACTTGATCAGAATGTTTTCCTTGATGAACTCTTGGACATGTTTCAAACTGGGTCACATGTGATAAGAAATTAGGTCACTAGGTCAAATCTTTCAAAAATCTTGTCTGAAACTATTTTATGGTGGTGATTGGTCTGATTAAGTTCAAACATGGTCAGAATGTTCTCTTAGGTTAAATTTCGACTGCATTTTAAAAGTGGGTCATATTGGTCAAAAACTAGGTCATATCTTACAGAAATCTTGGGAACACTTTAGAAGCAATATATCTGCTCTTATTTCCATGAAACTTAATCAGAATGCCTCGATGAAATCTTGGAATAGTTTGAAACTAGTAGGTCATGTGGGGTCAAAAATGATCAGAATGTTTGCCTTGATGAAATCTTAGATTAGTTTTGAACTGGGTAACATGGAGTCATAAACTAGGTTTCTTGGTCAATTCTAAATGTTGCATTATATACAATATTATTTTTTTTCAAACAGTTGCAATCAAACTCAAACTCATATATATATATATTTCATCAACAATTGATTTCTATTCCTTGACTTAGCCCAATCAGGTGGGGGATATCAATTCAACAAATTTGCTTGTTTCATCTGTTGTATTGTTCGTACAGGCAGGGGGATGTGAGTGACGAAGTTTACCAACTCCAGCGCCAGGTTGACATGCT
The DNA here is from genome assembly GCF_026914265.1 of Mya arenaria. Lineage (NCBI taxonomy): Eukaryota > Metazoa > Mollusca > Bivalvia > Myida > Myidae > Mya > Mya arenaria. Next base: position 91,873,935 of record NC_069124.1, read on the forward strand.
ACAGGACCGCAACTCCACTCTCGAACTGCAGGTAATGCACCCACCCATCTAGCCATGGAGTGTAGATAAACATGGCATCCTTTCTCAATGTTGTATGATTCTAGGCAAATATCAATGCTTTGAGAAATACTTGAATATGATACCAACATACTGTGCTGCCTTAATTGCATACAGGACTATTGACCATTTTGATATCTTGTATGTAAACAGCTAGCTTGGAATGTAAGTACAGTTATTTTCGTTCTGGAGTAAGGTGTTGTGTTATTTTCTAGTTATTTAAAGTTCTTAACGTAGAATTATTAGGGTTCTCAAAAGCTGAAAAGGCAAATTATTAAATATGTATCAGTTCCATATCCTGTGTTGAATATGTGGAATAAGTGTGTCATAAAACGAAATTGTGTGTTCAGAAGCTGGCAGATAGGAAATAGTGAGAACCCGTAATAATTTCTTAGATTGCCTATCAGTATTATTTTCTTACCATATTAATTGTACACATATTTGTAGCCTTAAAATTGATTTTAAGTTGAAGAAAGTGAAAAGGTCAAAATGTGTCAGTGAATCCCCTAGAAGAGACCAAACCAATCAAAGATTGTCTAACATGTCACCTAAACGGTCTAAATCCGTCAAAGAAGTGGAAACTCCAGATATCAGAACGAGACAAACTAAACATGCTAGGTCATCCCAGGTAGATGTAATGCACATGTAATGTTGGTATTAGCAGTTTCTGGTGATGGTTAGAATAATATTTTTATGTTTCCTGTGATACCATGCAAATAGGGATTAACTTGTCCGCATAGCTGTACTGTGTCGTCCACAGCGTCACACTTTCAAGTCGGCACTTTTAGTTGAGCATTTCTTACCCAATCTTTACTAATCTTGGTAACAATGTCTATTGGCATAATATCTCAACTGAATTCAATCAAAAGTCGTATCGCACTATTCACAATATAGTTATTTATAACCATTGAATTGTCAAAATTTGACTAAATTGACCTGGGTACACAGTCCCCAATTACCCATGGGTAGACATATATGCATTCAATGCTGTGGAATAAACATGACATAGAATATTCAATACACTAGAGAAATAGTGAGGGATAGGATTCATTTTCTTAAAGTACCATGAAGTTACCAACTCGCTTGAAACAAAAATAAGTTTGGAATGTTTCTTATCCTTTGTGAAATAAAAAGATGCAATGATGGTTCTGTACATGTGGGCTCACCCAGGTAGAGGATTGTTATTTATCGAAAAGCACAAAGTCATGGTCAAGCTCTTTCATTCATTTCAGCAAGTAGCAGGCGACAAGAGTGATATTAAAACACATGAAAAGCTCCTAACATTAGATTAGTATTGCTGAATTGGTTGGTACCGAGCACTAAAATTGTTCCTGGGTACCCTTCATAATGTATCCAGACTGCGGTTACCCTGCTACCCATCCAGTGCCCTTCTTTTGACTGAGTTTAATTAACAGCCGCATCACACAGTTAAGGCTAGTGTTTTTGCACTGGAATATTCAAACTTTCACCTCTCTCTTGACTTGACTACTCTGGATGACAATGTTTAAGGGCATTATATCCCAAACAAATTTGATCACATTATTAAATCCAGAGTTATGGCCCTTTATTTGTCTTTTTTAACAAATTTACATTTAAAGCTCTCTAACTTGAGCATTTGTGAAATATATTCTTCCTAAACCACACTGGATTACAATGTTTAAGGGCATAACATTTTCATTAACTGCCAGATTAGATTCTGTAGCAATGGCACTTGAATTTTTATATTAAATTTGACCAAATAAACTTAGTCTGCCTCTAACTTAAACATTTCTTATCTAATCTTATAGAAACTTGGTGATGATGTTCATGTGCTAAATGATAAACAGTTCAAATGTTTTGCTCCCGTTACATCAATCTTTCTCATAATTCATACTTGTTTAATTATTTTATCATTTCAAAATGAGGTCTTTCCAAGCCTGCAACATATTGAATTTAAAGAATTTTAGTTATGTTTTATCTTTGTATTGTAGTTTAATTTGATGTAAGATCAATTTGAATTGTTTAATCCGATTTCAAGTTGTGTCACAACATGAGAGAATCTGTTCCATTTCTATATGTGGTAGACACCATCATTTCACAGTATGGAGTGCAAATTGCTCACAAGTGATCCTAATCTTTACACAGGGAATCAAATTAACTGCCACTGGACCAAAATTGGATGGGTTTTCAGGCAAATTCCCGCTGTCGTAGGGCTGATTACATTCTGTCCAATCACGGGCACGAACCAATTAACGTTTTGACAAATACTCAAATCTGTCAAGATGGCTGATTTCTGCCTTTCGGGTCAGTGTATTGGGATGAGGGAATGTATCGTTTTAGGCTGTGATTTTGTAACTTGTCATGATTATAGGACAGACACATTTCTCTCATGTTGTAAGTCATTTGTTCAGCGAGTCAGAAGTCAAATCTACAAGCAAGGGTTCAAATTAACTCAGATTAGTATAATGTTGTAAATAGGTTGTTATTTTATTTGGAAATTTAATATCATTGCATCTCAAGCGGAGATCAGTATTGAAGGACATTTTTATCTAGCTGTTAAAATTCACATTGGATTACACCCTTCAGGAAATATACCAATAAATGGAATAATTCTTGGTTTTGCAGAAATTTGTAATTAAGATAAATGAAATAAAGATGAATAATTATCTTCTTACAATGGTGAAAGTTCTTGTTCACAGAAATTAATAAGTAGTATCTTTTTAATCAAAGCTTTTCTGCTCTTAAATATTATTGCTGTATTACTGTTAAGAATGTTTTACCTAAAGGCTGGCCATTGACGAATGCAGAATTTGCCAAGTCCTTTGACCGTCCAACATGGTGATATAAAGGAGGAGGGAATTTGGTCAAAGATTTACCAATTTTTCTATGGACAAAGAAAAAGAAACGGAACATCAGTTTTCAGTCTGCCCTGCATAGCAAGTGCATGTAAACTATCAGTCTTGACTGAGCTGCCATTTATCTATCTTAAGTAAAATGTTTTACGTTAAGTGACATGGGACTCCAACTTGTTTTCTGGCTAAACATAATGCCAGAGTAATGTAAGACTAAGTAAAGACAGGATCCCCGGGGAGGGCTCCATAGACCATGTCGTGTTACACTCATTAGAGACAGCGCTCCGTTGCATGTCTCCCCCAATAAAAGACAGTCATCACCCATTGCGGTGTCCATCATTTGTTTGTGAGAGACAAAACTTGAGCCTCTGTGGTTTGGGTTGGTGCCCCATGGTGGTCATTCCTTTACTTTAGGGGGGGCTGGTGTCTGCTGCCCGGATGTATGTTATGTTGGCTTTTGTGTTTGTGATGGAATGCAGATGAAAGGAGCCAAAACATTTTGTAATGTTGAAGAGAAATTGATATACCACTTAGTGAGGAAAAAAGCAAATTAATCCACATTAGTTTTGTATGTCATGGTCCAAATAGACAGCTGACAGAAATGAAGGTGGTTCTTTGCTTTGTGAAACAGTTGTTGGTTTCAACTTCTTGTTTAATTTGTTACCAAATCATATGGTTTTATATTTTTTTAGCAATATAGAACATGAGCATAAATGCACACATATGTAATTTTATACATTTTATATTAGTATTAGTTATTTTACTATTATGAATCTTTGTGGCTCAAGTTCATGTTACACTACTAGCCCTGTCAGCTTCATTGTTTCTATTTACCATGCTTAGATAGGCATCAGTTTGTCAAAAATTTGGTTGCAATGAAGAGGGTTATCTTGAGACATGATTTCATTTCCAACGTGTTTGATTTAATTTTCAATTCAAAGGGATACACCCTAAAGTCTGGTGTGTGTAACAGATAGGCCGGCGGGACTCACTTTGTTGACAAGTTGAGTAAGGCTCACATCTTATCCCGCAGCGCTAATGTGGATGATGGTCGTACAAACATATTGTGTCACATCAAGCCGACTTTATGGAAGCATCCCGGCCACTGGGAATGGAGAACATTTCCCGGAGACAGGAGACAATAAAAACAATCAAGCGCTTCCTTCAAGAAAACAAGAGCAAGAATTACTTTCACCATAAATAAAATGGTTTTACCTCCTATTATTTTGATTTAAATGTCACATAGTCTAAAATTGTCCTTGTGACCGAAGTTAAGAAATAGATAGAGAAATTGGAAGGAGAAGTTTTATGGTTTTTGGACAAAGGGGGCAATGCAGTAAATGTCACCCTGAACATTTATCAGAAAAAAATGAAAGAAAAATGTGGTGGGAAGATATATCTTCTCTGACTTGAATTTGTATGGAAAAGACAAAAACATCAAATGCTGATATTTGAACAGAACTTAAAGAAATTATCACTGAGCATAAAAATGAAAAGGTCTTAGGTTTTAATATGGTAATCTGTATGTGACCATTATACTACCATCGTCATCGTTGTTTTGCATCATTTTATAAAATATCCATACCTCACAAAGACATCACAAATATGCAACAATGGCCATGTCTGTTATTGTAGCTGTTGTCACTTGAATCTCCTGATCAGGAGGTAATTCAGTTTGCTGTGTTCTCTAAAGATGGCCAGTGTCTTGGTCCTTGCAGATTAAGTCTTTGCCTGATTAGATGAACGTGTGAGGATGTTTTGATTAGATCAATCTGGTTGGATGCTTCTGCACACTGTGTAATTGTCATTTGTGACGGTTTATTGCCTGCCGAGGTCTACCACAGGTCTGCATTGGGACAATACTAAGGCTATTGATATAGTCTCTGCAGGCTTTGGCACATTGCTATCAAAGAGACACAAAACTTACACTAGTACACTGATGTCTTTCCTTGATTTTAGTTTGTAGGAAACACTAGGTGAACAGTATGTTTGAAAAACATGGATACAAATGTTTAAATGTCCATGGGAAATATGTCATTGGTAAGGGATTTGTATGATTGCTTTGCTTCTCCAAATGACATATTTTATATCCAGAAATTGGTAGAAAATCATTTGTTCCAATGAAGAATAATGTGTATAAAACTTGCACACCATTAGAGCTAAAGACATTTTATGGAGAAATATTGCAGGACTCTTAACGAGTCCTAGCGAATCAATATCCAGTTAATTTTGTGTATATTTGTTGAAGATATCTAAACAAGGATCCCCGGAGCACACACAGTTCTCAAGGAACTCTTATATTGTTTGACAGTTGATAATATTTGTCTCTAGCATTTAAGCGACACTGAGGGAAAGGCTTGTCAAACAGATACTCCACACATTGCCCGGCCTGGAGGACAATAAAACCACCGTCCGGCTGTTAAAACATAATTGGATTCCTCATTTGTCAATTGTTTCCTAATAATGCAGTCATCTATTTTGGTTAAACATCAATAAGAATTGTCATGGAGGACTTACTCAAGAGAGCCTTAATGTTTCAATGACAGACGAGAACCCTTTGTGGTGGAAACTAACTACAAACACCGACTCCTTGCCTTTGACAGAAGCTTACTACGTACCCCGGCTCCTTGTGATAGCTAGGTCACTTGAAAAACAAAATCCCAGTGAATATACTCATGTTAGCAATAAAAATAATGATTTATATATTAGCCAGAAAAATGGTTCTCTATATGAAGAATAACACTAGTGAATATAAAATCTTTTAAGAATGTTCTTAAAATATGTTACAGACAGTATCACTGAATCTCAAGAAAGGTCATGAAATCACCAGTTTCTGTGTGATAGTAGCTAGCACTGTTGCCATTACATGCTGAATGATGTGTTATTTCAAAAGCAGAATATTCCTGAACAGTATTAATGCTCTTTTCCAGATAATGGCTGTAATTAAACCGGTGACTCTTTTATTATCTTGCAAAAAGGCAAATTGATTTGTGACATTTTCTTGCTTTTGTGTGATATTCCTACAGTAAGAAAATACTGAATGCTTGGAGTATGACAAAAATTATAATGGTAAAGATTTTTCTGAAACATTATTTAACATTTACAACAAGTTATCAGTAAATCAGGACTATGTGTATATCTTCATAAAAAATTACTGGTAGCATTTCTGCAGTTGACTAACATTCCTTGACGGGTTATTTCAGGTTCGTAATATTGAGGGTCGGGAACGAAACCTGGAGGGTGCACACAGTGAGACGATACAGGCTTTAGAGAGGGAGAAACGAGGTAAGGGGTAGTAAGGGGTTTTGTAGTCAGGGGTACTGTGAGAAAAATAGCAAGCTTTAAAACATAAGTTACTTGGCTAAAAAAAGTATTGATCTACTAGGTCCATTAGCATCGAACCATTAATGTTGTTTTAACAAATAGATATTTTCACATCAGAGTTGAGTCAACGTGTGCAGTCTATGGGCCATGATCTGGACAAGGCGCGGTCAGATAAAGCTGATGAGATGGCTCTACGTGTACAGTTGGAGAGTAAAGTCACGGTAGGTATCGGCAGTGTGTCAAACACACATTTTCAATATCTTATTGAATATAAACAAGTTTCAAGCTTGACTTTCTTCTAATCTCTATGTTGGCTGGCTACTGACTATGTTTCTATCCTGTTTCAGGCGCTGGACAGAGATGTGCAGCAGAAACTGGGCAAATTTGAACAGCTTGTCACAGAGGTGAGTCTCTTGAATGTAGCTAGGGTGTTGAGTGACAGGAGGTGGGGGTGATGGCTTGAGCTTCCTCTGTGATGACATCACAGTCTGAGTGGGCCATGATGGACCCAAGCAGATACTACACTCAAATCTCATTAGTTTAAGTCTGAGAGGAACCTGCTAACAGTTATATACATACACTAGTTGAAATATTCCTACCCCTTTGCAATTGTGGAGTCCTGTATAGATCAAAGTTCGATGTAGCCGCAAAGATTAATTTCAACCAAAGTCTTAATGGTACAACTGGCCTCAGCAAAGCCTAATAAGTTGGATTTGGTAAGGCACTTGCCCTTTTCAAGTGTACATCTAACGCTCGTGGATTCATGATTTGTGTTTGGCAGCTGGAGGAGGCTCGGTCCGTGCTGCGGAAGTTTGAGTCGCAGGTACGGCAGATGCAGCAGGACCTTGACTACAAGAACACTGAGCTGGAGACTGTGAGGCGGGAGCTAGCTGAGCTGTGGACCACACACAACCAGCTCACCGAGCATTCCTCACAGCAGGCTGACCTCATACGCCAGATACAGTCTCTCCAGACAGACACACAGAAAAGTGAGTTCACATTGGTAAATTCTTCATTTTCATGTGTAAGTTAAAAATATTTTTGACGTTTTATTGTTGATGATTATTTGATTTGAAAACTTGAAGTTTGGCTATTATTTTACTGTGATAAAAATGTCCTTGTGACCACTAAGTGGGTTTTTTTCCTACTTTCCCCTACAAGAGTTTCCTCATATTTTTTTCAGTGATGAAGAACCAGGAGGAGGCCTACTGTATGGAGAGCAGCTCCATACAACAGGTATGCTTGCATTTAGGGTCCCCTCTTTGTACACAACACATATGGTACATGGGGGTTTGTTGGCCTTTCGTGGCTCCTAAGTTGTTGACATGTTATTCCTGATGGCTTAACACTATGTTTATACAGTTTGTGTAACAGGTGAGATGTCTGAAAATTGGTTGTATATACCAACTTATAATGTTTCAAGGAAAATGTTTCTGTGATTATAAATTTACAACATGCGGAGGTTGATTGTTTGTTCACAGGGGATAGAAATTGTATTTGTTTGTTACAGTTCTAAAGACAACTTTCTATTAGTCATGTCCAGTAAAAGTTTCAATGCACATTAATCTTACAGATGTACACTGACTTGACTGCCAGGTACGACCAGGCAAAGAAAGCCGAGTCCGAGCTACGCTCACAGGTCCTCACTCTGAAAAAGGTCGGTCATTTGAACTGTGTCAGTGTTTTTTGTCATGTGACATTTTTTCTTTGGTCCATGATCTATTTTTTCAAGAGCATAAGCATTTCAACAACAAGACAGAATATTGTGATGCTATGCACTGAACATGATGGATGAAGCTTGTTTGCATGAGTGTGGCATATTTCCCCGGCAAATCTTCATCGGACGGCACAATTTATTACCCAATCGGGATACTCAACCATGATGAGGCTGATTACAATTTTTTTGTCCTGTTACAATCAAATTACTGTTTCTTAATTTCATATCTTCAAAGTTTGTATAATATTTGTTTTCAAAGATAATTAGAAATGGACTGTACAATAAATTTCACAATGTCTCATGGGGCAGGTTTTATGAGCCTCGCGTTTCCTTCATGATAAAATGACATTGGTCGTAAAGCAGCGGCTACGTCACCACTTTGACAGCTATTGTAAATATTGACTCCATTTTAAGCAGTTAATTACTACCGGGTCGTACAAGCAATTTGCATTTTTTTGAGTAAATATTGTGAGAAAATGATTCAAGAAGTTAGATTTGGAATTTCAATCCCTCAGAATGAGGAGAAATTCTAATTGTGTCACTGCCATATTATGTTGGTTGATTGAAATATTTCTGTGTTATGTATTTTTCCAATTATCAATAAAAGTAAATTTCACAACCAAGTTAATTATGTGACGACATAAAAAAACAGAATTGTCTTTTGTTGCCTATGTAAGTGTAAAAGTCTTCTTTTTTTTAAATCCATGCAAAAGAACATTTTATTATTTGCATTGTATTACATGTTAAACGGTATATATTTCTTTATGCTTTAAGACATATGATGTGTTCTATTGTATAATTTGCTTAAGTGGAAAATTAACTTGAGGTAAATTAACAGGTGTTTTTGTTGATTAAATGATAATGTTTTGTTCACCATTTCATCATAACAAGGCCATGTTTAAAATATCTAAAAACTCTTATTCCAAAACATAGAATCATTCTTGTGTGTCTGGATTTAGGTTCGCACAAAACCCTGTTTTCTGTTGGGTTTTTTGGCAAAAAAAACATAGAACAGCTGAATTTTGAACAGAATTTTGTCTCAAATTTTCTTATTATGCCGATTTGAACAAATCTTTAGACCCTTCCACCTCTGATATAGACTGTACTTTATTTGACGTAGTTTTTAAGTCTGAAATACACACTGAAATGAGAATCCCTTTTGGGGGCAAAACTTACTTTTAAAAGTAGCAAAAGAAAAGATTAAATTGCCAACAAAATGTGCAGGAATAATTTGGTGTAAATTTTTAAGATCAAGGCACCATATAACAGAAGCATCTTAAGTAAAAATTTTACCTTTTCCTTAAATTCAACATTTTCCTTACCGGTAACTGATTAATTTCATTTGAAGAAAGTGTTATGCTTAGTGTATATTTTGCCATTAAAATATGGACATTTAAGTTTTTTAAAAATGAAAACTTCAGTTTTTATAAGGAATATAACAAAAAATTACACCTATTAGTTAAAATATGTTAAAAATTCATTAAGATCTGATGCTTTTGTAATACAGACCAAGACCAACTAGTAGCTGAAAAACAATCGGGTTTGTTCTTCACACATTTTCACTTTTAATGTCACTTGAGACTAATGTTATCATAAGTGTCAACAACTTTTAATTGGAAAATTATTAACTAACTCATGATGTGCAGTAACTCATATTTTAATGTTATAGTTTAATTGTTCCAGGGAAACTTTTAAAAGTAAACAACAACAAAAAATCAAATAATGTTCATGTAAATTGCCGCATTAGCTGAGTGGTAGAGCGTCCGCTTCTAGGTCGGGAGGTCCAAGGTTCAATTCTGCATCATGTCAAAGACAATTACACAAAGGTACCAGTGCCTTCCTAGCGTGGTGCTCTGCTTTGAGAGTAGTACTGAGAAACTTGGAGTACTGAATACTGGTTAAACCCAGGAAAGTTGTCTCCTGTGTATGGGTGCTTCACATTTGTCATGTTGAAGAATCAAGGGTCTTTTTCGAAGTGAGAGCTGGACTCCCTGTTATATCCTACTTATTCTTCCACTCTGTCTTCAACTACCAAAGGACCCCATTGGAAATACCTACAGTGATCTTTTTAACCAGGTTTTCACATAGTGAAACCTGGTTATCAGAATGACGAACTTTGTTGTGCGGGCGGGCGGCCGGGCGGCATCAAACTCACTTATGAAACTGAATAACTTAAGTAAGGGTTGACATATCTTGACCAAACTTGGTCTATAGAAAGAGTTTATGGGTACCTTTCATGGGATTGCGTTTGGGGTCCCTAGGGTCAAGGTTAAGGTCACTGTTACTAAAAATAGAAAAACGGTTGAAACTGAATAACTTTAGTTAGGGATGACATATCCTGACCCAACTTGGTATAAAGGAAGAGTTTATGGATACCTTTCAATGGATTGCATTTGGGGTCCCTAGGGTCAAGGTCACTGTTACTAAAAATAGAAAAACAGACACAGGCTGAAATTCTTCTGACGATCATTAAAAACCTGGTTTCGTCGCATTGCGGCGTTTCTTGTTTATGATATCCTTGACAGCAAGATCTGAAAAATTAACATTTTTATAAATGACAAACATTTAGTAAGAGCTAGGGTTATTCCCCCTTGTATCTCCCACTATCTGTTCCACTCTCCTGTCTCTCCAGCAACAACCAATGGACCCCATTGGAAATGCATACAGTGAACTTTCATGGGCGGTCCTTTATTGCAAGATTCGGAATGATAAACAAACATACATAAATGCACACATACATGAAATGAACTCTTTTTTAATGGGAATTTGTAACTGAGTTAAAAGCTTTGGTCAAGACACAACAAGTGTCCCTTCTCTGCATTGGTCTTTTTTGGTCCAAAAGAATGAAAGAAATTATGAATAATTAAATTAATATTGAAATTTATTATGTTTACATTTGAAAATAAAGACATATGTGATGTAAATGATTTCTCTGAAGCTTTGATTCTACTGTATTATCCAGGAGATTATGGATCGAGAGGACATCATATCGGACTTGAAACGGCAACTTGACAAACGGCACACTCGTGACCTTAGTGGCAGCTACCTCGACCAGGACGAAAAGGTGGGTCTCAGTATATATTTTGAACAAAAAAACATAGGATAATATTCATTCTAAGTGAAAGAGGGAAGTCACTCAAAATACAAGAGCAACCATGCAACAAATAGTTGTCTCCCAGCTTCAGTAGCATTGTGATGAACACATGGGAGCCGTTGTTTAAATGGACATGACTTCTGTTACTTAGATATTTTACTCTGAAGCCAAATGTTAATATAATGATTCAGCAATTAACAGATGGAATTTGTGGTCCATTAGGGCACTTCCTTATACATCATTAATTAAAGTGTAAATGTTCAAATTACTCTTCGAGCTTGATTGGATGCATTCTGATTGTGTTGCAAGACTTAAACGGGTATTTGTGCGTGTTGTGTGTGCAGGTTGAGCCAGTGCTGGACCTGGAGTTCAAGTGTCGCGGCATGCAGAAAGAGATTGACAATCTCCGAAGACAGCTCCTCGAGAGGGAAGGGTAAACTGCACTCAATCACTTTAATAATATTAGAATACTCACATAAGAGTACTAACATTAAATTGTACTAGAACAGCATATAATGTTTAGAAAGCCCTGAAATAAGGAATTTTCATTATACTCCCACAAACGAAGTTTGAGGGGGTATATAGGAGTGCGCTTGTTGGTCGGTCGGTCGGTCTGTCTGTCGGTCGGTCTGTTGGTTTTCATGGTTTCAGGACGATAACTCATGAAAGGCTAGACAGATTTGAAAATTTTTTGGTACACAGGTGTAACATCAGAAGATACAGGTCAAGTTCGATATTGGGGCTGGTGGGGCCAAGGTCAAGGTTACTGTTACTAAAAATAGAAAAACAGTTTCCGGACGATAACTCATGAAAGGCTAGACAGATTTGAACAATTTTTGGTACACAGGTGTAACATCAGAAGATACAGGTCAAGTTCGATATTGGGGCTGGTGGGGCCAAGGTCAAGGTCACTGTTATTAAAAATAGAAAAACGGTTTCCGGACGATTACTCGTGAAAGGCTAGACAGATTTGAACAATTTTTGGTACACATGTGTAACATCAGAAGATACAGTTTGGTACACAGGTGTAACATCAGAAGATACAGGTCAAGTTCGATATTGGGGCTGGTGGGGCTAAGGTCAACGTCACTGTTACTAAAAAAAGAAAAACGGTTTCCAGATGATAACTCATGAAAGGCTTGACAGATTTGAACAATTTTTGGTAAACAGGTGTAACAGCAGAAGACACAGGTCAAGTTCGATATTGTGGCTGGTGGGGCCAAAGTCAAGGTCACTGTTACTAAAAATGGAAAAACAGTTTCCGGACGATAACTCATGAAAGGCTTGACAGATTTGAACAATTTTTGGTACCCAGGTGTAACATCAGAAGATACAGGTCAAGTTTGATATTGGGGCTGGTGGGGCCAAGGTCAAGGTCACTGTTACTAAAAATAGAAAAACGGTTTCTGGACGATAACTCATGAAAGGCTAGACAGATTTGAACAATTTTTGGTACACAGGTGTAACATCAGAAGATACAGGTCAAGTTCGATATTGGGGCTGGTGGGGCCAAGGTCAAGGTCACTGTTACTATAAATAGAAAAACGGTTTCCAGACGATAACTCATGAAAAGCTAGTTTTTCTTGTCAGCAGTGTAACTTCTAAATTACTCAACAGATTTAAATAAAACAATACATGCATGATAAAAGAAGATGCAGTGTGCAGTAACCTTGGAGGTATGGCCTCTTTTCAAAGGAATGGTTTGCCATTCCTGTGTCCATGCGGCATTTGGGGGTATTCGTCACTCCTGTGACAACTCTAGTTTAAGTAGTAGTTAAATAATATATTTAAATAAATGTTTCTGATTAAGTCAATATCTATTCAATTCGAATCAATATTTATTTATTGTTGGGTACTTCTAGTATGTACAACAGTAAACATGAGCAATGTATAGCTTTTGACTGAAATGACATTATAATATAAGCAGTACATTGTGTGCTGGATAACATTATTTACCTGGGCTTCTAAAAACCCACAATTTGCCAGTTTGGACCGATTTTGACAAATTTAGTTGCAGAAAATGGCTAAAAAATCTGTCCGAAAAATGTTTATTTTTTTCAATTTTGTCCAAAACAGCTAAGTCAGTAAAAAGAATAGAAATTGTTTGTCATTCCACATCCTTAAATACCAGTGGACATCCTTGAGGGCATTAACCCCTGTGTTAATTGACTTTGCTGTTTTTAGCTCACCTGTCACGTAGTGACAAGGTGAGCTTTTGTGATCACTCTTCGTCCGTCGTCCGTCCGTCCGTCCGTCCGTCCGTTCACAATTGCTTGTGAACACAATAGAGGTCACAATTTTGACCTAATCTTTATGAAACTTGGTCAGACTGATCATCTCTATAAAATCTAGGTCAAGTTCGATATTGGGTCATCTGGGGTCAAAAACTAGGTCACTAGGTCAATTAGTAGAAAAACCTTGTGAACACAATAGAGGTCACAATTTTAGCCTAATCTCAATGCAACTTGGTCAGAATGGTCATCTCTATAAAATCTAGGTCAAGTTCGATATTGGGTCATCCGCGGTCAATAATTAGGTCACTAGGTCAATTAGTAGAAAAACCTTGTGAACACAATAGAGGTCACAATTTTAGCCTAATCTCAATGCAACTTGGTCAGAATGATCATCTCTATAAAATGTAGGTCAAGTTCGATATTGGGTCATCCGCGGTCAACAACTAGGTCACTAGGTCAATTAGTACAAAAACCTTGTGAACACAATAGAGGTCACAATTTTAGCCTAATCTCAATGCAACTTGGTCAGAATGATCATCTCTATAAAATCTAGGTCAAGTTCGATATTGGGTCATCCGCGGTCAATAACAAGGTCACTAGGTCAATTAGTAGAAAAACCTTGTGAACACAACAGAGGTCACAATTTTGACCTAATCTTTATGAAACTTGGTCAGACTGATCATCTCTATGAAGACTAGGCCAAGTTCGATATTGGGTCATCTGGGGTCAACAACTAGGTCACTAGGTCAATTAGTACAAAAACCTTGTGAACACAATAGAGGTCACAATTTTAGCCTAATCTCAATGCAACTTGGTCAGAATGATCATCTCTATAAAATCTAGGTCAAGTTCGATATTGGGTCATCCGCGGTCAATAACTAGGTCACTAGGTCAATTAGTATAAAAACCTTGTGAACACAACAGAGGTCACAATTTTGACCTAATCTTTATGAAACTTGGTCAGACTGATCATCTCTATGAAGACTAGGCCAAGTTCGATATTGGGTCATCTGGGGTCAAAAACTAGGTCAGTAGGTCAATTAGTAGAAAAACCTTGTGAACACATTAGAGGTCACAATTTTAGCCTAATCTCAATGCAACTTGGTCAGAATGATCATCTCTATAAAATTTAGGTCAAGTTCGATATTGGGTCATCCGCGGTCAATAACTAGGTCACTAGGTCAATTAGTAGAAAAACCTTGTGAACACAATAAAGGTCACAATTTTAGCCTAATCTCAATGCAACTTGGTCAGAATGATCATCGTTATAAAATGTAGGTCAAGTTTGATATTGGGTCATTCACGGTCAATAACTAGGTCACTAGGTCAATTAGTACAAAAACCGTGTGAACACAATAGAGGTCACAATTTTAGCCTAATCTCAATGCAACTTGGTCAGAATGATCATCTCTATAAAATCTAGGTCAGGTTCGATATTGGGTCATCTGCGGTCAATAACTAGGTCACTAGGTCAATTAGTACAAAAACCTTGTGAACACAATAGAGGTCACAATTTAAGGCTAATCTTAATGCAACTTGGTAAGAATGATCATCTCTATAAAATCTGGGTCAAGTTCGATATTGGGTCATACGCAGTCAATAACTAGGTCACTAGGTCAATTATTAGAAAAACCTTGTGAACAAAATAGAGGTCACAATTTTAGCCTTATCTTAATGAAACTTGGTCAGAATGATCATCTTAACATAAGCTAGGTCAAGTTCCATATTGGGTCAACCCAGGTCAAAAACTAGGTCACTAGGTCAATTAGTAGAAAAACCTTGTGAACACAATAGAGGTTACAATTTTAGGCTTAACTCAATTCAACTTGGTCAGAATGATCATCTCTAGAAAAATATAGGTCAAGTTCGATATTGGGTCATTCGCGGTCAATAACTAGGTCACTAGGTCAATTAGTATAAAAACCTTGTGAACACAATAGAGGTCACATTTTAAGCCTAATCTAAATGTAACTTGGTCAGAATGATCATCTCTATAAAATCTAGGTCAAGTTCGATATTGGGTCATTTACCGTCAATAACTAGGTCAATAGGTCAATTAGTAGAAAAACCTTGTGAACACAATAGAGGTCACAATTTTAGCCTAATGTTAATGCAACTTGGTCAGAATGATCATCTCTATAAAATCTGGGTCATGTTCGATATTGGGTCATCCGCAGTCAATAACTAGGTCACTAGGTCAGATATTAGAAAAACCTTATGAACACAATAGAGGTCACAATTTTAGCCTAATCTTTATGAAACTTGGTCAGACTGATCATCTTTATAAAATCTAGGTCAAGTTCCACATTGGGTCATCCGCGGTCAATAACTAGGTCACTAGGTCAGATAGTAAAAAAACCTTGTGAACACAACAGAGGTCACAATTTTAGCCTAATCTTAATGAAACTTGGTCAGAATGATCATCTTAACATAAGCTAGGTCAAGTTCCATATTGGGTCAACCCAGGTCAAAAACTAGGTCACTAGGTAAATTAGTAGAAAAACCTTGTGAACACAATAGAGGTCACAATTTTTATGATAATAGGTCAGAATGTTCACTTTATTTAGCAAAGCTACAGGTGAGCGATACAGGGCCATCATGGCCCTCTTGTTTATTTCATCAAAGAGATGTCAGATTCACCTTCTGTTTCTCATGTAAACAATTGTCACACATTTGCTACAAAGATCTATTATCATTTTTGTTGTCTGACTGCATTCTGCGGGGTATCAGTCAGCTGCAATTAATTATGATCACAGCGTTCCTTGTTAGAAACTCCCTAAAAAAAGAGAAGCCAGCTTAATTTGGCACAGTTTGGCTTTTATCATACAGTTGTTTTTTTATTTAGAAGTTAAAAAATATAATATACAATATCTATGGATTTCTTTGAGTGTGTATTATTCAATAAACACATTGCCAAGTATGTTGTATTTCACTCTTGTATTTAATAATTCTGCAGGCAAATTGAGGCACTTGAGGAAGATGCCATCAACCAGACCATCGAGTTTGATGTGGCCCGCCTCAACCGACACGAACGCACTCACTCAACACCCTCCAAGCAAGTGAAGAGTGTCGCACTCAGCCCCATGAGAGGTCCGACCGAGTGGCCAGGCAAGAGTCAGCGGTCAAGGTCAATGTCCCCTCGGAGAGAGGTGTTAACGTCCAAACCCAGACTCCACATACAGAAAGATCTGGATGATTGTAGAATGATCCTCAAACTTAAGGTTGGTAACACACATATAGAGAACTTTATCAAGCTCAAGTGATTCACTGCATACATATATATATGCTGGTTCAAGAAAGCTATTATTGTAAAACAAAAAACATAGTATGGGTTTATCCAAAAGTTTTTGAGATTTCCCCTGATGAGCATGAACCGAAAATGTCATTTATTTTCTATTTATATATAAATATATTTTATGTGTTTTAGAATTGATAATGCTCCATCAAAATCTAGTAATATTTATGCGGATGATTTTATATAATAACTTTCAGTGTACATAAGAACATATCAGCTGGTTGTAATTTTGTAGAATAACTGTATATAATGTTGGTGGATTCTTTAAATGGACAGATACGGGAGTTGAATGAGCTGAAGAAAGCCCATGCCAAACGTCTGGAGCGCCTGAAGACCGTCCAGGACAGTTACCGAAATGTCAAGGAACAACTTAAAACTCTCGAGGACGAGTACTATGGGTGAGGCAAATATATCAGTTGTACAAAACGATAAGATCACTTTATTTAGGTTCATTAGATGGCATGAAACAGTTTTTTTTTTTGTTTTTTTTATAAGTTAAAAACAGAGAGAAAAGAACAGAATTTAATTCCTTTCCTTTTACACCAAGGCCAGGTTCTGGAGACTTCGATTGAAACCCAGGAATGATCAAGTTCAGGGTTAAACCTGAAATCAGGATGTAATACTATCGTACAGTTACAAAGTGTGTTTTCAGGCTGGGCAATTGCTTTCAAAATAATAAAAATTGCCTTAAAATGAATAAAAATGGCCTTGGAAACAAAACCCTTTAACTTTGCTTTGAGCCAAAATCGAGAATTCATTTACAGTAAAACTGCGATCGCTTTAAGGTCGCCGGGGACCGAGCCTAAACCTCGAGGGAACCGATGTTTCGAACGACCCGATTTTCAATTCTTTAGTCTGTTATGAAATATATTTCAGTGTATTTTAAGTTTGAAGTCATCTGTTTACTAAGACACCGTTTATGTGTTGCGTTGTGGAAATCGCTCATACGTTCAAAGGCTGTCGTATACTATATGTATACTAAATATAAAATGTAAAAGAATTATCAATAAATGAATAAATAGAATTTTTTATTTTTACAAAATTGCCATATTGCAAAGCAAAGTGACAAGAAGGAATTCTTTTCAGAGATACCGATGTTGGTTCGATATGGTAGTGTTTATTCATATTTTTATTACTCATTTCTCACTATTAACTTCTCATAATTATCTTCTAAAATGCCCATATCAACTAATATCGGTCATGCATTAACAGTGTTGAACGGTTTTTCACACCTTATCAAATTGTCTTTTAACTGTCATTGCAATTTTAACAACTTGCGAAAATTTAAAACCTAAAAAAAGCAATTGTTTGTTTATTTTGGAACACGCGTTCGGGAAAAGGTGTGAAATTATGACCTCGAGGGAGCCATAAGGTTTTGTGCATGATTTGTGTACTTGGGACTGAGTATATTGCTCGACCCCTCGACATAATTAGGTTTTGATGCAGCGTAGGTATATTTTATATGAAAATAGAAGGAAAAAAGTTTGGGACCAAGCTCCGACCTCGAGGGAACGCTGGTTCTCGAACGACAGCTTGTTCGAACGACCGCAGTTTTACTGTTATTGAAATGTTCAGAATAGGTTTTATTGATCTGTTATCATCCCTTGAAACCTACAGTCCATAATATAGTGCAATACCATCCCTGAACTGCTGGGATGTATTAATTACTGTTACTGACTCATCCCTGACGCTGCAGCTGGCCTTGAATAGCGACATTGTGTTCAATCCTCCAGCATGTTTGTTTACCTTCTTCACCAGTGACATTTACTGATTTACGTGATGAATTCATTAGCAGGCCTGTCAGTTTTCCCTTCCTTGGAGAGCACTTATTGAACACTTCAGGAATTTATAAGAAAAATAAAGAAATATGATTGTCACCTTGATTTAGTTTCTTAGTAAACATCATGTCTAAAATCATTCCTTTTGTATGTTGTTGTATAAGGCTGATTGACACCCATATATTATCCCCATTAGCTAGTTATCAACTGCGTAGTTTCCATGTTCTTCCCTGTTATTGGTCTTTGCAATGTCAGCTAGCTGCATATATTGGAGGCATGTTAACTTTGTGTATGACATCCGTAAAAAAAAGTGATATTATATCGTAAAACTCAGATCTAACCAAGAAGAACTTTCACTTGCTGCATAATAATTTATAACAAGCTTAATTTAATATCTAGGAGTTTTATGGTATCGTTTAAAACATATGACAATCCATATTAGTGCAGTGAAGCAAAGACGCAGATTGGCCAAAGAAAAGAAGTCAAAGGTTAGACTTAACATTTATTTTGCAATGTCCCTGATTTTCATGGTTGTCAAAACTGAAAAGACAATTTGAGTTGCAAATGTATCATGTATTACAAAAAAGACTTATTAAATGGCACAAGATATAATCAAACTTCTAAACAAATTCTGACTTGCCACTTTTATACTAATTATTGGCAAATATCGTTCAATTTATTGCATACTTAACAAAATATACATTAAAAACAAGAAAGTTACATAGAAATACCACTGGTTTGTAAAATATAACCTCTTTGGGCTTATTTTCTTTTTTGCAAAACATGATTCTAAAGAAGGTTTCAAAATGATTTCATCACGGCAAATTGCAAAATAGTAACAAGGAGAGGTCATTTTTTCTGTCTAATTTAAGATTCACACCCTAATTACTTCGAAATTTCGGATACTTGTACTTCAAATAAATCAGTAAAGCTAATTCATTTTAAATGTGATGAAAAATGAAACTGCTTTAGCAACATTCAAAGGCCCATGATTAAGTAGAGGAGTAGGAACAATCCTTACCATGACCCTCAATCGGAACAATAGTTCAAGCTCATGTGGAATCTCAGGTTCTGAATGTATAAAGACTTGGTGGAGTCAGGGTCAAGGTCACTGTTGTTAAAATTAGAAAAATTGTTCCTGCTGAATAGCTTCAGTTTCCATAGCCAGACATTGAAGTGTTTGCATGACGACTGTTGAATTTGGAAATTTAATATTTGAAACAATTTTATTTATCTTGTTACTTAATAGTATTAACCTTGTCTAGTTATTACTGGCAATTTTGAATGCCAAAGCAAGCCCCTTGTGACTGCTTCATGTCTATCAACATATCCCATGTATGATATCTTCACACGGACCCCTACCTTTGTTGAAGGTCCAAAAAGAAGCGTAAGAAGGTGAAGCGTGCAGATCCACGTGACCTGAGACAGGAAGACAGTCCCGCTGTGTGGAACGAACTTGCATACTTCAAGAATGAGAACAGAAATATGGCCATTGAAAGGTAAACGTATAAGTAAAGTAGTAATGATGGGGTTGTGTTTTTTGCTGACAGATTTTAAAGAATTTCATTATTTCACTATTTCATTTATTAAACTAGGGATGCAAACGAATGGTAAAATGGATATATGAATATTCAGTATGTTTTTCAATCAAGTATATGAATATTCGATTACCAAAATGAATCTTTAAGAAGTTGTAATAAACAACAACTGTTATCTATATAAATAGCAAGACATTTTAACCTTCTTTGTCAAAGCTGGTACCCGGCTTCTTTCCCATTTTCAGAAAAAAATCACAACAAAAAATTATATATTTTTAACAACCCATAGAAAAAATCACTAATATCAATTTCGCTGCGTTCTTATTTGTAAACAAAGCCAAGATTTGAAGATGGTATGATTGAAGATAAGAAGATCTTAAATTACGGGTTGAATGACATTATGCGCCAACAGAGGGTCGTAAATATCCCTAGGACAATCAACAATACTCCTAATAGTGGCCGAGAAGGGTATCTGATTTTCTATATTCTGCATTACCTTGCAGTCTTGCTCTGGGACTGACCTTTGCTTAATATAACAATTGAAAAATCAGACCAACTCAGGAAGTAGTACCTTAAACTCATCGATTGTTCAACAAAGCATGAATGTTAAAACGAAACATGAGCAACAGTTTATTGCAGATAGTTAGCACATATCATTCATATCCACATGGCGCTTCAAGCAATATTGTGGAGCTTAATTGGCAGATAAGACAACACCTTGGTGTAAAGGCCCATTCCTTAAATCCTTACTTGGCAGTGTAGTTAAATGTTCCAAACAAAATCTAAATTTGTTTGATATCACTTGTCTAATAGCCAGTTATTATAAAATTATGGACTGCTTGTAGTACCCAACAATGGGTCCCTAATTGACGTTCTTGCAGATTACACATATTGTCATCCCATTCATGCCTCTGGCATAAGGTGCCAATCGTTGTAAAAACAACTTCATACACAACAACACAATTGCAGGCAAAAGGTTTATTGTTTATTTATTCAACAACGAAAGTATTCAATTACAGATTTTGACATCTAATACCAAACATTCGATCAACTATTCATTTGCATCTCTATATTAAACGCATGGTTAAAGAAAGACACTTTAGTATTAACTATGAACTTGCTTACATGTTTGACTTATCATTTATGTTTTGTGTATTCTATTTAATTCAAACCTGCACTATACTGCAGGCCTTCTTAATTCATACCTGCCCCATACTGCCATCCCCTTCCATTCATGCAGGCTCTATGCTGCTGTCCGCTTCCATTCATACCTGCCCTATGCTGCCATCCCCTTCCATTCATGCAGGCTCTATGCTGCTGTCCGCTTCCATTCATACCTATCCTATGCTGCCATCCCCTTCCGTTCATACCTGCCCTATGCTGTCATCCCCTTCCAGTCATACCTACCCTATGCTGCCATCCCCTTCCAGTCATACCTACCCTATGCTGTCATCCCCTTCCAGTCATAACTACCCTATGCTGTCATCCCCTTCCAGTCATACCTACCCTATGCTGTCATCCCCTTCCAGTCATACCTACCCAATGCTGTCATCCCCTTCCAGTCATACCTACCCTATGCTGTCATCCCCTTCCAGTCATACCTACCCTATGCTGTCATCCCCTTCCAGTCATACCTACCCTATGCTGTCATCCCCTTCCAGTCATACCTACCCTATGCTGCCATCCCTTTCCAGTCATACCTACCCTATGCTGCCATCCCTTTCCATTCATGCCTACCCTATGCTGCCACCCCATTCCATTCATAACTGCCCTATGTTGCTATCCACTTCCATTCATACCTGCCCTATACGTCCACCCCCTTACATTCATTCCAGCCCTATAATGCCATCCCCTTCCATTTTTACCTGCCCTATGCTGCCATCCCCTTCCATACATACATACCTGTCCTATATTGCCACCCCCTCCATTCATGCCTATCCTATACTGCCATCCAACTCCATTCATGCTTGCCTTATACTGCCATCCCCCTTCATTCAAACCTGCCCCATTCTGCCATCCCCCTTTATTCACACCTGGCCTTTGCTGTTGTCTCCCTCCATTCATGCTTGTCCTATAATGCCATCCCACCCCATTCATGCCTGTCCTAAACTGTCACCCCCCTCTGTTCATGGCTGCCCTATGCTGCCATCCCCTTCCATTCATGCCTGCCCAATGCTGCTGCCCCCTTCCATTCATACCAGCCCTATACTGTCATCGCCCTTTGTTCATGCCTGCCCTAAGTTGCCATCCCCTTCCATTCCTGTCATATACTGCCATCCCCCTTCATTTATGCTTGCCCTTTACTGCCATCCCCCTCGATTCATGCCTGCCCTATACTGCCATCCCCTCTATTTATGCCTGTCCTGTACTGCCATACCCCTCAATTCATGCCTGCCCTTTACTGCCATCCCCCTCTTTTCATACCTACCCTATACTGCCATCCCCCTCCATTCATGCCTGTCCTATACTGCTATCCCCCTCCAATCATGCCTGCCCTATACTGCTGTGCCCCTCCATTTATGCCTGCCCTATACTGCTGCCGCCCCCACCCCCTCCATTTATTGCCACCCTATGCTGCTTTCCCCTTCCATTAATGCCTGCCCTATACTGCCATCCCCCTCCATTCATACCTGCCCTATACGGCCATCCCCTTGTTGCAGGATGAGTCTGGAGGAGGAGCTTGATGGTCTCCGTGTGCAAGCAAGCCAGGATGCTGCCACTGTACACGAGCTCCGTGTGGCACTACAGCAGGAAAAGGAAGGTAAGCCTGTCAGGGTTATGGAATGTCATCTTTCAGGGAGAGCATTTTGAATTCTCTGAATATTAAAACAAGAGTGTATAGGGTGTAGAAGTAGGTTCCAGAGTCTATACTTTCAGATTGTTAAGATCTACATAAAAGTAAAACTTAAACAACAGGGATTTAAACTGGGTATGTGCTTGATTCTAGAGAGAGCTTATGATCGTAAGAAAACAGAACGTGAGGTTGAAGGTGTTTCTAACCAGCGATCAGAGCTGGTGCTGTTGCGGTCGGAGGTGCAGAATGGGAAGATGACTGCAGAGAGGCTCACACGAGAACTACACGAGGCCCGTGCAGACAGGGAGGCACTCACGGAGGAGAAAAAGTGGGTAACATTCAGAATTATATTTACATACTGAGTACTTATAACATTCAATGGTACTACCGATCAGAGAAGCTTTACCATTTCAAATTATACCATAATTATATAATGTCAACAGGCATCAAACTATAACATTATCACAAATGGCTTCATAATAAGACAAGCTTATTTGTACGTAGGGTACCTTAAATCAAGCAAGTTTTGGGCTGTACTGGTTATATTCTGTACATGTTGTTGCGGCAGGTTGTTGAAGCAGGAGATGATGGATCTGAAACAGGACGCTTCTCAACACCGGATGGACCAGGCAGACCTCCGCAGGGACATTCACAGGTAAGCTACACACATAAACACACACACAGACAGACACACACACAGACACACACCATGCAGCAGTTGTCAGCACTTATTACTGCTGTCACACATATCACATGATTGTGATGTTGTTCAAAACTAAATAAGATTTGAAATAAATATTTAAATGAAGCATTAATTCTTTAAAGCTCATTTTATATAAACAATGTTTGTAATGTAAGAATTTGTCAAAAAATTCCATTTAAATATGTGACTTTTGCTATATTATTACATTATATGTAAAATTATGTGTATCATTGTCTAAATATATGGTAGATGGCAATTATGTAATGCAAATTCTATACTATTATGAACTGTACTCACGAAATTGAACTTATAGTAATAAAACGTATACATGCACTGTTCCATGTTTGCATCGGCCTTACATCAAAATGAACAGTTTTGTTTATTTGAACAATTTATCGTACATGTATAAATAATGTTATACCTTCACTGTTCAAACAACATGTTTCTAATAAAAACTAAAATAAATGACATTTCACAGCTTTTTCATTGTTTATTACTCATTCTGAACTTTCATTGTTTTTGCAAGTTACATGTCAGAAACAGTCAACATACTGAAAAAAATGTTTGCTGTTTGTATAAACTTACATGTGTAGTATAAAAATACAGCTTCTCTATGCGTGCAGCATTCACAGCTTTTTATAACCCCCGTCATGTTGATCCGCCATTCGGTAGAGTGAACCTCATGACCTGTAGATCCCTATATTAGACCCCTTTTGATCTTAAGATCAACATATTGATAGTCAAAGTCATAGTCATCTTTGGAAACAGGTATTTAAAGAAAAATACAACGAATGATAACAATTATTGGTTACCACTGAACCGAAATTGAAGCAACAATCTGTATATCTTGCATTGTCATTATTCTTTACTGTATTTCATCCACTTCACTTAATGAGGACTTTTAAGAGGCAGCATACATGTGTTACTGGACACTCATAACTCATCAGTTCCTATAACAACATTTAAAACTTGTCAATAACTACGGTATACATACTAGCCTCAATCTTGAAAGTGGTTTCAGTCATAACCTTAAATTTTCCAACATACATTTTATGCAAAAAGATTAATTGGCTGCCATTTGGAGGACAAATATGATTTTTAAACATCTCTTGTTGATCATTTAAGGGTCCCTTATTCTAGACTAATGTTGCATTGACAAGATATTTGTTACAAAAAGGAGATTAACTCAATCCAAATGTGCTGCTGATATACTTCATGGTCCTATTTCTGAAAACAATTCTTAACAAAATTTTGTTTCTGTAAAGCATCTTTTAATGAACGAATGTGCATATGTGTGAAGTAATCATGCTTTCCAAATAACGTTATGCTTAAGTTCACTATACTCTATTGAAATATATAATAAATTATGTCGGCGTCATCATATAACGTTAATTTTTTTTTTTTTATATAATTAGTTTAATAACTTAATCTGACATCATAAATGAATAGGATTGTTAATTGTAGATGTAATATATCAGTGTTTAAGGTATTGAGCTATAAATAATCAAGTATTTATTTTATAAATAGATGATCACATTCGTGGTCATTCAATAAGAAGTTTATTAAAATTCTTAACTTATTTTGATGAAAACTCGCTAAGGCTTATAACAATAAGATCACCACTGCAGCAAAACCATTCATTATGCACAATAGTAACATTTCATTCCACTGTTGTTATTATTTTTATTATTATTATTCAGATTAAAGAGAGAGTTAGATGAAGAGCGAGCTATTTCTCGGCTGCACTCAGGCAAAGCTACGTCCCCTATAATGAAGACTGTAACTCTAAAGCCTTCTGGCAAATCTCGCCGTAAACACAATGGCAAATCCAGAACTGCATTCAATGTCAGTGCATCTAAAAAGGTCTGTTTTTTCGAACAATGTTTTCATTGTGAACACTAAACTGCGTGTACCAGTATTAAAACCCAGAATTACTTTCAGGTCGTATATATTCGACTGTAATTCCTTATAGTTCATGTAGAGATATCATTAGTATTGCTTTAATTGAGACCTATATTTGAGAGCAGGGAGGAAGAGTGGTAAATTGAAACAATAACATGGGTTCTGTTTTTGGCTTCAAGTACATTTATCCTAATTTATCCTTTGTTCAATTGTTTTATTTCTTTGAATATGAAAAACTGTTGTCGAGGACTTACATCTTTGACATAATTTTCATTCTTCCAAAAAATTAATTGGATAAAAAAAAAAAAATAAGTATTTTATATTTGTGTCTTGGTCACATTGACTGATGTTTTATGGCTTGTTTCAGTTTGAGGAGCTGGTGGAGGAGGGCTGGGAGGAGATGTCCGGCGAGTCAGACAATGAAGGGTATGCCACTCACAAATACATGGCCTGTCAAACACTTATCTAGTCTATTAGCTGCAAATAATAATAATAATAATTTTATTAATAATAATATCTTTATTTAGAGAAGGTATATACACATTATGACATAATTACAGGTTCAACCATAACAACATCATATTTACAATGTGGCCTTCTATGAAGAAAAAACAACAAACAGAAACAAAATGCAATTGGTAAATCATAAAACATCTGCATCGCTCTTATACATTCGTATACAAGAACTATTGATGTTATGAATATAATGATTCTATACAAATCATGTTTAATTAACATAACAATTGAAGTTATTTCAATATACATCATGTGCACGCCGACAGACACTCAATAAAAACACAACATGATTTTTGTGTCTGCATTTGCTTTTAATGTTTTATTTTACATTTCAATGAAGAGACATTTCTGGAAGCAATGCTTTGAAATTAAAAATTTATTATATTTTTTGTATGCTTTTTGGTGGAATGGTGGATTATATCCTGATAAATTCAGCATTTGAAACAGGGAGTTTATCAAAATATAATCTGCCTGTTTCACTGTAAAAAACACTTATCAATTTGTCATTATTTTCCAATTAAATATCAATAAATTATGCATGAAATCAAAATATATTTATTTTTGTTTCAGTGTAAGATTGAAGTTACTTTCACATAGTGAACACCAAAAGTAAATACTTCACATGTGGCAAAGCTGTGAAATATCAATTTTGGTGCCCACTCGGTGTAATATATTGCTATCTTACACCAAAAAAACTGTTCTCCTACATATCTTAAAAGTTATGATGGATACTATTTTAGCCTGACCACCTGTTACAGATTTTAACAGCTAGAATTGACTACACATAAAAGTTGTCACAGTAAAGCCCATCAGTTGGCTTCAGTTGTTGTAAAGTAATGCCCCTTGACCTCCAGAGAAATGTTGAACAGGCACGGGCACCCTAATATCCTAGTTTATATTTCTATTATCAGAGGAACTGAGTCAGGAACGGACACTCTGGGTGAGAGGATTGTACAGAAATCACGCCACCACAAGCCTGACATGTCAACCACAGACAGCAGTATGGACCAGCACAAACACCGCAGGGTAGGAATACTGGCATCGATATTCTACATTGAAAAGGATTTTAATTGGATTGATTATTTTTGCTGCATTTCATGAAACACTTCCCTTCAATTTCAAGCACAAGATATGAATAATAAAACTAATTTTTAAGTGGGGTTTTGTCTGAATTTTCAGTGTCATCATTGTTTCAGTTTTTTATGGTAAATCACATTTGAGAATCACTGTGACCCATGATGCCAGAATGAAGTATGTACAATTCAACTGGTGTGTTTCAGGGAACCCAGATGAAGCACTCCCGCTTGCACCATCCGACGTCGCCTGTCCGGGAGCCTGCACAGTTCCCTCCCCCTGCTCGCCACACTGAGGCCCGGGCCCACAGAGGTAACCATGTTACATACAAGCATCGAAGAATAGGTGGGCTATACTACTCGCCCCAGCGTCGGCGTCCGGTTAAAGTTTTAGGGCAAGTTGGGATTTTCACTTATAAGTCCAATACCCTACATTCAATTGACTTAATACTTCACGCAGTTGTTCAGGGCCATCACATGATGAGGTTAGATAACTCCATATTATTATCCCCCGCCTATGAAATAGGGAGGGGGATATTGAAATGGCATTGTCCGTCCGTCCGTCTTTCCTTCCGTCCGTCCGTCACCTGCGTTTTCTCAGTAACTAGCCGGTATAATTTTCTCAGTAACTAGCCGGTATAATTTCATGAAACTTAAAATAAATATGAACCACTATACTGGAATGATGCCCGTCCAAAAAAAAATTGATTGGTCAATTGTCCTTGGAGTTATTGTCCTTGATTTTTTGAAAAACTCTCATTTACAGCCATTTCTCAGTAACTAGTTGGTAGAAATTCTTGAAACTTGAAATAAATATGAACCAACATACTGCAATGATGCCTTTTTATTTATATTTTGGATTGTGTAATTTCTATATGAGTTATTTGCCCTTGATTTATTCATATAGATCCATGTTTGCAGCCTTTTCTATGCAACTAGCTGGTAGAATTTTATGACACTTGGAATAAATAAGAACCAACATGCTGTGATGATGCCTGTCTATTTTTCTTTTGGATTGGTCAATTTTCCTTAGAGTTATTTCCCTTGATTTATTAAAAAATCATTGTTTGCAGCCATTTCTCAGTAAAACCAATGTGCTTATCTTATTCTTTCTGAGATTTTTTTTAACCTTCAAGCACAAACAAGCCATCAAGCACAAACAAGCCATTGTTGGCAGGGGATATCTTTTCACTGAAAATGCTTGTTCTTTACACAGATTATGGCCCCTGATTGACTATGGAACTTAGGTTTAAGTTTTAGGGCAAGTTGGAATATTTATTAATAACTTCTATATCCTTTGTTCAATTGACTTAATACTTCACACAGTTGTTCAGGACCATCACACAATGAGGTTACATAACTCCATATTATCCTAAATACAAGTTATGGCCCCCGATTGACTTAGGTTAAAGTTTTAGGGCAGGTTAAAGTTTTAGGGTAAGTTGGGATTTTCACTTAAAATTCCAATACCATTCATTCAATTGACTTAATACTTCACACAGATGTTCAGAGCCATCACATAATGAGGTAAGATAACTCCATATTATCTTTTATACAAATTATGGCCCCTGATTGACTATAGAACTTAGGTTAAAGTTTTAGGGCAGGTTGGGATATTGTTTAATAACTTCTATACCCTTCATTCAATTGACTTAATACTTCACACAATTGTTCAGGACCATCACCCAATGAGGTTACATAACTCCATATCCTTAATACAAGTTATGGCCCCTGATTGACTTAGGTTAAAGTTTTAGGCAAGTAAAAGTTAAGAGCAAGTTGGGATTTTAATAAAAACAACTTATATACCGTTCATTAAATGCACTTAATAAAATTCAAAATCATTTACGACCATCTTATAAGAAACATAACTCCGTTTTAAGCCTAAATACAAATTATGGCCCTTGATTTTTTGGATTTTTTTTTTTTATTTCCTTTGAAAGGCATATTTGTATATTCTTAACCACACCTTCATAATGGGAAATCAAGTTATTTGAATGACTTGCGTAATTGTTTGGGCAGGCTGGTGGGAGGGCAGCATCAAAGTCACCTTATGTATCATATAATTTTAGTTAGGTTTGACATAAAGAGACCAAACTTGGTATTATGACATCTTTATTGTATTCTAAGTCAAAGCGGCGTAGTCGAGCGCGCTGTCTTACGACGGCTCATGTTATTGTTGCAGTTTTAATTTACTGATTTTTGCCTTAGATAAAATAATCGTTATTTTAAGTGAATAAGTTACAAAACATATGGACATCAGCTTAAAAAAGCATTGAACCGGTTATTACTTATACATTCCTTTATAAAACTTTGTTTATGAACCAGTTGTACCCATGTAATTTATTTGAACACCTGCAAAATGCTGCAATGCCTGTGTACAACCAACAGCCCTGTACCGAGATGCAGGCACCTCGCCTGTCCACCAGCCTGTCCAGCTCCAGACATCACCCACAGCCAAGAAATCACCCGCGTACAATGCCCTCGTGCGACAACTCAGACCAATGAAACAGAGAGTTGGATATCTGCAACAGCAGGTAAATAGGTTGCTCTGAAGATTTTATTAAGGAAAATATTATCATAGTATTTCCAACATTTTCCATAATTGCTAGTTTCTTATCATTTAGAACTTGGCAATGAAATGTATGTAGGTTAGCAAGGATAATATTGTGTGGGGTTCATTGGTCATTATCCTGGTTTTAGGTTTTAACCCTGCGTGAGTCACGAGCAGTGGCCCTCAAGTTGACTGAGGAGTTGAAGGAGAGGAATGTGCAGCTGGAGACTGATCTTGGACATGCACAGCAGAGACTCCGCACAAATAAACAGTCCATTCAGGTACACCTCAAGAACATGTCAACACTGATCAAAATGCATGCTATACCTTTTATTTTTAGCTCGACTATTCGAAGAAAAGGTGGGCTATACTACTCGCCCTAATTTATTTTGACAGCACATTTTTACATTCTTAACCAGTTTTTTACCAAAGGAGGGCTATACTATATGGCCTTGAAAAGGCGAGGGGATATAGTAATGGTAGGCGCGATTCGGTGCGTGCGTGTGTGTGTGTGTGTGCGTGCGTGGGTGCGTGCTTGCGTGTGTGCGTTCGTCCATCCCATTCATTTCTTTGCATCTCCTCTTACATTTCTCATGCGATTTCTACCATCACAGATTGATGATCATAAAGTGAAGCAGCGCATATTGTCAGGCTTTCCCGATTTGACCATTTTTGAAAGAGTTATTGCCTTTTGCTCATTTTACATTTAAAATTGGTTTCTTCGCAACTCCTCTTACGTTTTTCATGCGATTTCTACCAAACTTTCACAGATTGATGATCATAAAGTGAAGCAGCGCATATTGTCGGGCTTTCCTGATTTGACCATTTTTGAAAGAGTTATTGCCCTTTGCTCATTTTACATTTAAAATTGGTTTCTTCGCAGCTCCTCTTACGTTTTTCATGCGATTTCTACCAAACTTTCACAGATTGATGATCATAAAATGAAGCAGCACAAATTGTCGGGCTTTCCTGATTTGACCATTTTTGAAAGAGTTATTGCCCTTTGCTTATTTTACATTTAAAATTGGTTTCTTCGCAACTCCTCTTATGTTTTTCATGCGATTTCTACCAACCTTTCACAGATTGTTGATCATAAAGTGAAGCAGTGCATATTGTCGGGCTTTCGCGATTTGGCCATTTTTGAAAGAGTTATTGCCCTTTTTTTCATTTGAAATTGGTTTCTTCACAACTCCTTACACTTTTCACGCAATTTCTACCAAACTTTCACAGATTGATGACTATATAGTGATGCAGCGCATATTTTCGGGCTTTCGCGATTCGACCATTTTTGAAAGAGTTATTGCCCTTTCTTTATTTTACATTTAAAATTGGTTTCTTCGCAACTCCTTACATTTATGACTATATAGTGACACAGCGCATATTGTCAGGCTTTTGCAATTTGACCTTTTTTGAAAGAGTTATTGCCCTTTCTTAATTTTACACCTTTCTTACGTTCCTGAGAAACTACCCTTATCATTGATTGGCTTTCGTTACAAAAAATGTCCCCATGAGGGGGATATAGCTGTCTGTGACTGCTCTTGTTATTTTATTTTTTTTAAATTTTATTTTAATTTCTTTTGAAAGGCAATTATTTGTATATTTTTTACCACATTTTTGTCATGGGAAATCAAGTTATTTGAATGACTTGCGTCATTTTTCGGGTGGTGGGAGGGCAGCATCAAAGTCACCTTAATTTTAGTTAGGTTTGACATAAATAGACCAAACTTGGTAATATTACATTGTTATTGTATTCACTTCTAAGTCAAAGCGGCGAAGTCAAGTGCGCTGTCTTATGACAGCTTTTGTTATTTATATTCTTGCAACCCTATATGTTTCTTACAACGGTGAAGAATTGAAATGAATTGTGGAAAATTGACTGACTGCCTGAAGTCCACATTTTCTCATAAATACTAGCATGCAATAAGTGTTTCCAATCAACCTTCCATGGTCACTTTCCTATCACTGTGTACCATATTTCCCTGCAGAAGCTGAATGGTGACATGGACAAACTGCTGGGTGAGAAAAAGGACTTGGAACAGCGACTTACGCAGAAACTGGATAATCTCCTACCAGAGACCGGCCGCTCAGACCATGACTGGAAGGTCCTGGAGGCACGACTCAAGGTATTGACTCTTCTTTTGGGTCCTGGGGCTCTTATCATTGAGGTCCTGGTGCCTGGTGCCTCCCATGGGAATCCCTGGGCTCTTATTATGGAGATTCAGGGGCTCTTACAATGGGAATCCCTGGGCTCTTGTGGAAATCCAGGGGCTCTTATCATTGAGGTCCTGGTGCCTCTTATCATGGGAATCCCTTGGCTCTTAATATGGAGATTCAGGGTCTTTTATCATGGGCATCCCTGGGCTCTTATCATAGAGGACTCTTATCATGGGCATCCAGAGGCTCTTATCATAGGAATCCCTGGGCTCTTATCATGGGCATCCAGAGGTTCTTATGATAGGAATCCCTGGGCTCTTATCATGGACATCCAGAGGCTCTTATGACAGGAATCCCTGGACTCTTACCATGGGCATCCAGAGGCTCTTATCATAGGAATCCCTGGGCTCTTATCATAGGCATCCAGAGGCTCTTATCATAGGAATCCCTGGACTCTTACCATGGGCATCCAGAGGCTCTTATCATAGGAATCCCTGGACTCTTACCATGGGCATCCAGAGGCTCTTATCATAGGAATCCCTGGGCTCTTATCATGGGCATCCAGAGGCTCTTATCATAGGAATCCCTGGCTCTTATCATGGGCATTTGGAGACTCTTATCATAGGAATCCCTGGGCTCTTATCATGGGCATTTGGAGACTCTTATCATAGGAATCCCTGGACTCTTACCATGGGCATCCAGAGGCTCTTATCATAGGAATCCCTGGGCTCTTATCATGGGCATACAGAGGCTCTTATCATAGGAATCCCTGGGCTCTTATCATGGGCATCCAGAGGCTCTTATCATAGGAATCCCTGGACTCTTACCATGGGCATCCAGAGGCTCTTATCATAGGAATCCCTGGGCTCTTATCATGGGCATCCAGAGGCTCTTATCATAGGAATCCCTGGGCTCTTATCATGGGCATCCAGAGGCTCTTATCATAGGAATTCCTTGGCTCTTATCATGGGCATCCAGAGGCTCTTATCATAGGAATCCCTGGGCTCTTATCATGGGCATTTGGAGACTCTTATGGGAATTCCTTGGCTCTTATCATGGGCATCCAGAGGCTCTTATCATAGGAATCCCTGGACTCTTACCATGGGCATACAGAGGCTCTTATCATAGGAATCCCTTGGCTCTTATCTTGAGCATCCAGAGGTCTTATCATAGGAATCCCTGGGCTCTTATCATGGGCATCCAGAGACTTTTATCATAGGAATCCCTGGGCTCTTATCATGGGGATCCATGGGCTCTTATTATAGAGTTCAGGGGCCTCTTATAATTTGGATCAGGGGGTTCATATCATTGGGGGGGGGTATCATGGAGTTCCAAGAGCTGTTTTCATGGAAATCTTGGGGTTCTTATCATGGAGGATTTTGGCTCTTATCACACAGGTCCCAGGGCTCTTATCATACAGGTCCCGGGGCTCTTAACATAAGGATCCGGGGGTTCTTATCAGGAGGTCAGGAGCTTTTATCATAGCAATCCCAGGGAGATCCTGATGCTCTTATCATGGAGATTCAGGGGTTCTTATGGATGTTTAGGGGCTTTTATCATGGAGATTTAGGTGCTGTTACAACTGAGGTTCCAGGGCTCTAGAGACTATATTGAATAGGTTATCAGTAGTTATCAAATTTTTTGTTCTACACGTAGAGATTTACCCTCTCAGGCGATGAAGCTTTGCTCTTGCTTATGTAGTCAATCCATTTGTATGGCAACCATTAGTGAAGACTTCCATGAAGTTATTATGCTAATGCATATGGTAGTTTGGACAAAAATGGCCTGTGAATTGCATGCAAATTTAACATAAAGAACTTCTTCTGAGATTAATAACTAGGCAGTGTTGTTTTTAAAACCTCACTTATGTGTAGTACATGTAGTAAAAAAAAAAAGATGATCATGAACTCCTTCAAGGATGGGATATGAAGATTATTTGAAAACAATAGCACCAAACCTCCTACTCATTGCCATCCCCTAATTAGTTCCATGTATTGTCAGGATTGGCAAGATGTTTATTGTTGTGATCGATTAACAGGTCTTCAATTCCCTTCAATTGTTGGAAGACTGCTCTATTATTATCATTTCTGACCGTTCCTTAGTTACCTGTTCTATTATTCTGACATAATCAAATAGGACCATTAAATCATAACACTTTAGTACTGTTGTACCAAACATTCGCATGCATTGTCAGTGTACAAGGAGTTTTTAATTTCCTTTCAGCCCAGTTTATTTTCACTATGAGATAATAAATATTGTTATTGTAGTTCTTATAAATCCTCATTTAATAATAAAAAAATAAAATAGAATGGCGTACTGACACCATGTTGTACTGTAGAGCTGTTCCACTGAGCTGTCGCGTCAGAACAATGTTGTACGCCAGCTGAAGCAGGAGAACGAACAGCTCACTGACCAAGTCAAGCTGCTACAAGACAAGTCAGTCGCTTTTTTACATGATTTACTAATGTAATCCTGAATGAAGTTATTGCAAACATGTACATTTGATTAATCACAACTTTATTAAAGGAAATTAACGTAAGTTGTATTTTTTATTATATGTAATAGTGTTCTAGGTTTATATCTGAGCTTTAAAGATGAATAATAATATTGATACATATTTAAAAGGCTGTATGTATGTTGTCAGGGTTGGACGAGCGGAGCGTGACAGCAGCCAGAAACGTACACTTCTAGAGGACCAGCGGACGCGAGTACGCCAGGCCCTGGAGAGCGCCAAGGCCGATGCCAACTCTCTGGTACGCTAACTCACATGCTGCATCTAGTAGATGGCCTGTCCTAGCACAGTCATGTGACAGGCCTCACTGTAGTGTAGTGTATAATAGAGCAGTGTTCATGTGGAAAGTTTGCACACGACAATTTATCAATCAGGATTTATCACAATTCATATAAAGAAATATTGTTATAAATAATATTGCTTAAAACTCACTTAAAATTACACTGAATTGTATATAATCTGAAAAGCACATCAAATATATTGTGAACCTTACATCATTTTCCATATTATGTCATTCATATTTTTGTGCGGGCTGCAATTTGATTTGTTCAAGAAAAGGCCAAAAGTATATCAAAATTTTATTTCACAGTTGTAAAGTTTTGTCTGTGAGATATCAATCATATCTAACTGATAAATTCTTTAAACCACAAGAAAACATAATTATAATAAACTGATAAAACAATGCAATGTACACTATAACTAATTCAACTTTCTTTTAACAAAATAATGAGATAGTTTGATTTCTAATGCTGACGTCTATGTTTACTTCAGGAGCAGTTGGATACGAAAACCAAACTGTTGCAGGACACAAATGAGAAACAGAAGATACAGGTAGGTACATCCACTCATACCTCCATGGTTAAACAGCTTTCATGGGAAATTATATATTTATGTTATTTAAAGAAATTATGATTCTTGTCAGAATTTAGTTTAGATTAAAGCTATTGTCAAAAGTTACCATTAGTTGTCTTAAATGTTGGTTAGTTTTGCGGTTATAGCCAGTAAATCATTAAAAATCACATGAATCATAGCTCTCTTGTACAGATTCATATTTGTTCATTTTTATATGCCTTCCAAAATGTGCCTATTCACATAAGATGCAAACTGTGAAACAATGCGTTGGCATTCGGTTTATCATCAATTTTGTTATAAAACCATTTAACAGTACATGTACTTATTTATATCATGTTTGCTGGTGTTTGTAGTCTCAATGAAAATCTGACCATCACTTAATTACATAATGAAATAAAACAAATGAAACCACAATGAGTGTAGCATTCAACAGATGCCATGGCCAGTTGTGTCAAACATACAGCTATTAGCATTCTGGTCTATCAATTAGTTTGCTTGTACCAGTTTACTTGAACGTTGTACTAACCATTCAAGATAGTCAAATTGTGCTTTCAGATTGATTCGTACAAGAAGAGGCTCGGAGCGGTGACCAGGGAAAAACGGGACTATGAAGAGAGATTCCTCAAACTTACAGCCGAAGTAGAGAAAAAGGTACAGTCAGTCAGTCTGTGTCCCCTCCGTCACACTTCAGTTTCACTCTTTAACATTTGCATTTGTTATACAATCTGTGGTCACAATATTTATTGATCTAATGTCTTGATTGATTAGGATCAACAGCCAGATCCCACATTTAAACCAAGAGTTATGGTCCTTGAATTGTCAAAACAAGGACCAAATTCACTGTGTCCACTCTCTTAACTGAGCATTTATTGTCCAATCTATAACAAACATGGCTACAAAGATTATGGCTGTTATATCTCAATTGAGTTTTATCAGCAGTCAGATCACATTATTATTTCTGGAGTTATGACCCTTTATTTGTCAAACTTTTACCACTTCCACTCTGCCCACACTCAAGGGTGAGCATTTCTTATCCAATTTTAACCAAAATTAGTTACTAATGTATAGGCATAATATTATAGTTTGATCAACAGCTGGATCTCAATACCAACTACATAACTACTACAATGGGTTGCAATGTTGAAACATGTTATATCTCAAACAACTTTTATCAACAGCCATATCACACTATTCACTCTCGAGCTATGGCCATTAAATTGTCAAAATTTAACCAAATTTACTTTAACTTTTCTCTAACTTATGGCCCTTGAACTTCTTCATTTCATTAGTCAACTCCATACAAACAGGCCCATGATTTAATTATATCCTTTGACCTAGGAATGTTTGGTTCATGCGAATGATCTAGTAAAGTCGTAACAACTATATTTCAAATGTTTTACTTTTTAATTTTCCATTATTATTTTTCAACTATGCTATGATATATGCAATCATGATTTAAAGTGTTTGGTTTCTTTCTTTTCTAAGTCTTTTTAATATAAAGGTATTGAAATTATATGAAAATATCTGCATTTGCTTTGGCTTCTGACGACATCAACAAAACATACGACATACAGGTATATAGAAGCAGACAACATCAACAAAACATACGACATACAGGTATATAGAAGCAGACAACACCAACAAAACATACGACATACAGGTATATAGAAGCAGACAACATCATCAAAACATACGACATACAGGTATATAGAAGCAGACAACATCATCAAAACATACGACATACAGGTATATAGAAGCAGACAACACCAACAAAACATACGACATACAGGTATATAGAAGCAGACAACACCAACAAAACATACGACATACAGGTATATAGAAGCAGACAACACCAACAAAACATACGACATACAGGTATATAGAAGCAGACAACATCATCAAAACATACGACATGCAGGTATATAGAAGCAGACAACATCATCAAAACATACGACATACAGGTATATAGAAGCAGACAACATCATCGATGCTGATGTTAAGCTTATGTTTCAGAACAAGCTATTGCTGGATAGCAGGCTCGGCGTGCAGATGTGGAGACGTCACTTTCTGCCATGGAGGAAATGGCCACACGACAGATGAAGTCGCTTGCCCGGGAAAGCGAGGATGCGCTTGAGACTGCGAAGGACAAACTACGCGAGATACACCAGGTTCTGCAGGCATACCAGCGTTTCGTTAGGGTATGGTCTATTTGCAGCTTTCTACCTTTTATAAAAAATGTTATCCTAAACTTTAGGCATGTAAGTATTTGGTCTTTTCAGAAGTTCTTATTACTTTATACTCCATTCTACTATTACTGAATGCATAAAGCATTGTTTGTATTGCACACACCACATATATTTTAACAATTATACGTGTCTACAGAATCTAGCTGCGGAGATATTGCGGCGAACACAGCAGGCTCGGGCAGCAGTGAAGGAGCAGGACCAGCGACGGGCGGCGTGTGAGCGGGAGAACATCTCACTGAAGCGAGCACAAAACCTTGCCAAGGACATCCTAAATTTGTCACAGTCTGATCTTGATGAGATCATGAGTGCCGATGGAGATCACACAAACATGGTTGGCATTTTATACTCATCAGTACTATTACAACACTTTCTAACTTTTTATTTAACAATTTACACTTAAAGGTTGAGGCCAATTTTTATTTGCATTATGGTGTTTGACTTCTTTGACTTAATAATCAAAACAAATAAATGCATATGTTTTAGATATAGATGAAAAACTATTAAAGATTTTTTGGCTGTTTTTTTATTGTGAAATTTGTGGCCATGTAGCTATTTATTAAAAGATACATTTGTAAAGTCTGATATTTCTTATCTGTACCTTTAATATGCATTTTTGTTTTGATCATGATGAGTTAAACATGATAATGCATTCAAATAAAAAAAAGAAAAAGATGTTGGACCATCCCATATTGTGTGCCTTTAAAACTAGTCTTTTGGTTTCCAAAGCAGGTTTGTGGTGCCAGACACTTGATCCGATTGTAATCTTGTCTGTTGTTATTTTTTAAGAAAATAAAGTTGAGATATTGTGATTAAAACTGGTGTTGGCGCCATCGTAGCCAGCATCAAGCAAAATCTTTATCCTAGTCTGATTAGTCAAAGACTATTCAAGATATTTGAACTTGGTACAAATTTTGCCAGAATAATACACACATGTATAGCCAGGCCTACTATTATGGCTGTAATAATTGCAGAACTATTTTTGACTAACAAATGAGTGTTGGCTTCATGGAACTCTTGTGTTTTCTGATTATCATGTTAAGATATTTATTTTAAAAAATATCAATATTGTCTTTTAATGTGCATTCATGAGAATAGAGCAATGCTTTGGGATATTTTTAGTTTTCAAGTACATTAATTCCCTGTAAAGAGCTGGAATGCTGAGCTGTTTACACGATGACTGTAGAAAATGTTACACTCAATTGTAACTGCATGTTTCTCTTAGTTTCAAGTGAGATGTATTGTTACCAACTTGTCTATGCTTGAATAGTATGACTGTTTTCTCTAAGGAGTGCCTTTATTTTGTGTATTTGCAGGAGAGTGAGTCTGAAGTTGAGAGACGGCGGGACAGGAAGTGGGCTAAGAAGGTGGACCGTACACAGAATGGCAAGGTACCCAGCGGCACACACAGCTGCTAACATACCTATCAACTCCCTATATATATCATATCTGCTTGAGGTTATAGGGAAAAATAGATTAATGATTCATCTTATACATGATGTTTAAAAAAAAATCACTGACATAATATTTAGGAAAATGATATGTCACACAAATCCGTTCCCTTGTTTGTTTGAAGGTTCAGTAAACTTAATACAAATGGAAGGACTATATTGTTTTAACAGTTTGATGTAAAGATCCTTGTAGATTTCATTTAACCAAAACTGTGACTGTAAACTGTGAATATTAAGGAAATAAGACCATGATAATGCTGTATTGTTTTTCGTTAAATGGAAACAACACATGTAAACGGTGATAACAACACAGGATTGTTGACAATCATCCACTGTTAATTTCGATACCGTCACACAGTCATATTATCAAGCTTTGAAAAAGTCTGCTTATATACATTCTCACGTCCATTGCTATACACATTCTTCACTTGTATCACCCCCATGTTCATTCCTGCAGGACGACTTTGCCCTGGCATTGATGGACTTGTTCCTACAGAAGATAGAGGAGCGGCATGAGCTGATGGGCACGGCCCGGCCCGCGGGGGAGTCCCCCATGACCTAACAGCACCCTGGGAGTCCCCTGTCCCCATCCACTCGTACACAAGGATCGGAGCTTCCTAACCAGACCTGCAAGTGGATCTAACATAAGGACAGCCATACATCTGTAGTGGTTTAACAGTATAACCAGAGATTCAGACACTGCCGGAACATTTGTAATCACTTGAATTTTTTTTTTTGTAAACTTGTGTCATATTAAATGTTTGACATCTCAGATATATTGTACAGTCATGTGATGTTGAAATTGCAGTCATGTGACATTTTATTTCCATGTTTGTACTGTACTGATTGTATCATCTATGTTTTGTGATATTAGAAATGACTTCTGCACATGAAGTGGTAGATACCTGTATGTGAAGGATTCTTATAATATTTAACCCAGTGTTTACATTATTTCACTTGTACTGATGTGATTATTTAGATCTGACTGATGCCGTCTCCTGTGCTGTAACCGTCCTGTGCTGTAACCTCGCCTGTGATATTACCATATGTGTACAGTGATACTTGTATATACCCACATGATATGTGTGGACAGGCAGTACATAGCTGATGATGCATTCCTGTAACTGAGACTACTGATCTTGTATTCCATGTGTATGCAGTGAGTGCACAGACATGTACATACCAGTTTCCATACAGATTTTATATTTTGAAATGGACATTATGTTATAATGTCATAGTTGTATTTAATTCATGTGGTTAGCCAAATTGTTTATTTTTTTAAACAAAATTATAGTAAAATAAAATAGAAAAAGGTTGAAATGCGTTATTTGAGAATCAATGCAGTTTTCAGTCGTCTTCATTCCCATTCTATTAATAGTTCGTTTCTTCACGACATTTTCATTAAAAAGGTAAGAAGTAACATAAACGGATATACATGTTTTTGAAAACGATTTCAACGGAGTTTAAGCCCCCTTTCAGAATTTGGATGTTTGTTTTGTCATGGTTGGACAAATGGTATCATTTCAGCAGCCTACATGTATGTGATGTGAATGTGGTCTTGATTAATTGAC
The DNA here is from genome assembly GCF_026914265.1 of Mya arenaria. Taxonomy (NCBI): domain Eukaryota; kingdom Metazoa; phylum Mollusca; class Bivalvia; order Myida; family Myidae; genus Mya; species Mya arenaria. The sequence goes on from NC_069124.1 coordinate 91,914,128, forward strand.
GATTTCTGTACCAGTTGATCACACTATACCACCCTGATCTCCTATCCTCTCTTATTGTCCTCATTCTCGTTCACCAGAGTGATGATGCTATGCGTTAGTTTTATCATTATCAAATACTCTGATGAATGAGAAGGAGAAGAAGTGGGGAGGAAATATATAAATGTGGTCTCCTTCCTCATGTAAAGGCCAAAGGCCAAACATGCACGTGACGGTGGGGGTTAATGTAAGCTTGTTTACGTATACCAGTCTATAGCACTGTCACACGGGACCCCCATTTAGATGATGAGTATTTCTAGTGGTGCGGCAGGGATTCGAACCTGCGACTCGTGGATTGACAGTCGAGTATGTTACCACTAGACCACGGATCCGTCACATCCAGGGGCTTGATCTATGGGCTTAAATATGCTTGGGATAGTTTTTAAACCTACTACATGTGTTAACTCCCCTTAGTCGTTGATACAATTTCAACAATAACATAAGGAGAAACGGCCCCTCATTATCTGCAAATGGATCCAGTGAAATAACAATATGTCGAGTTAACGCCAGAAAGGTATCATGTCCCGCCTTCGACCACTATTTAACCTATAGCCGACTTTTTTCTGACCCAAATCCGACTGACCCGGAAATGTTGCAACCCAAATTTGACCATAATTGTATCCAATTGTCATCAATGTCCGATTTCATCTGATGGAGGTCGAATATAGATACTACTCTACCATCCAGGGACCGTACCATTTATTTAAATGCTGTCCTGTTTAGAGCCACCCGCTGGTCTTTATCGAGACTTCATCCGCTGCAGACAATATAGTTATCTCTTACCAAGGGAGGCACTGGTGGCTCACTGGTCCGAGACCGGTATGTAGTGGTCGGGGATTGAATCACGGACATTCCGCACCGGAAGCGGACGCTCTACCGCTGAGGGAGCAGGGCGGTCTTCGTTACAGATATATTCACGCTCGACCAACTATAGTATTGGTAAGGTAGAGGAGATTATACTGTTACATACAAAGGTACTTGCATGCATGTATTAAAGCTGCACTCTCACAGATATACCCTTTTTACAACTTTTTATTTTTGTCTTGGAAAGAGCAAATTTTTGCGTAAATATCTGCAAACCAATGATATGAGATCGCCGACAAAAAATCAGATCGTAGATTTTCATATTTTCGTTCGAAAATTAACGTTTTATGGCTTAAACCGTTACTAACGGTTTAAGAAAAATGCATAAAACATCAATTTTTGAACTTAAATATAAAAATCTGCGATCTAATTTTTTGTCAGCAGTCTGATATAACTGGTTTTCCATTAATCAAATGAAATTGATGGCCTTATGGAAGATAAACAGGAAACGTTTTGGAAGATAAACATATGCAAATTAGTCCCCATTCGAATAGTACTTTGAACAGTTAAATAATTATTTTTCTCATTTGATCGTATCGAGAGTTTTCTTGTGGAACTATTCATTGCTGAGTCAGTGCCCGAATGTTTTTGTCAATTTAGTGTGTATCGACTGGTAGTACAAAGCCCCCATGCCGGAAGTGTTCGACTTTTGTATCGTAGGGGCGGGTATGGTGGGCAGCGCGGCAGCGAGACACGCCACCTGCCGGCCAGGAACCAGTGTCTGTCTCGTGGGACCAACGGAGGCACAGGTACCGCAAAATTGTTGAATTGTATTCGTTTCTATTCCGCATAAAAATTGGTCAGTTTAAATACCGCAAATATGTTAAATTGGCGGCAATGGTGAACAATGACTAATGTTAGAGATTAAGCCTCATTTTTGGCAATGTTAAAAGGTGGTCGTTTTATTTTTTGCTAAGACGTGGTCCTCCAGAGATGGTGACGTGTTCGGGAGCTGGTACGACGAGGGGCGGCGGGTGTCATGCCTCGGGCAAGGACGCAGCGATGGCGGACATTGGTCGAGCCACCATAGAACGGTTCCCCGACATAGAGGACCAGGCTGGTGAGTAACGGTGACCATTAAAGTTAATTGGTTTTAATTCGTCTGAAACACGACCGACACATTTATACACGTGTAAACGCGCTGTAAATAGTTCTGGGCTTTACATTAACTAGGTATTTTTGATACGATTTGCAAAGCAAGCATGTTTTTCTTTACAGGTTTTAAGTTTTATTACGAGGTTGGAAGCCTAAATATCGGACAAGCATGTGTTTGTTTCAATGGTAAACGAAGCCAAGATTCTGTACGCAAACTTGAGAATGCCGATATGAAAAAACAGTTCCCGTACCTGGTCATGAATAAGACGGACCGAGGTGAACTGGAGACACAGAACGCTGGCTACATCAACCCAAGGGCACTCGTGGCGGCTCAGAAAATCATAGCATTACGGGCCGGCTGCACGATTATAGACGACATTGCGGTGTCTGTAGACAGGGTTTTGGCGGGCACCATGTACCACATGAGCGTCCGTACCGAGGGTGGGCGAACGATACTCGCACGGCGGGTGCTGCTGGCCACTGGCGGGTTTTCCACTTTCCGTGATCTGCTACCAACGTCGGCGGGGTACCCCGACCAGTACGTGAAACCCACTTGCGTTTCGTTGCTGAAAGTCAGCGCGGACACGGCCTCCAGATTCAGGTCGGTAAAACACATAATTTTACAATAGTACACATGCTTGTCTTCTTACCTATCGCTGCACGCAACGTTTTATTATATATATACATCTATAGTTCTATTCAGGATTTGTTCTTGTTTTTCTTTTGGGTATGATGTAAAAACAATTTCAGAGCTATGCCATGTGTTCTGTACAAGGGTGAGGGTGACGGTCGCTGGATGAAGGCGACCACGGACGGCACGGGACGCCTCATCGACTTCTACATGCTTCCGCCCATACGCTACCCAGACGGTTAGCATGGCTGTATACAAAGTGAACTGTTTGCAAACGTCTTAGCAAAATCTGTGTTCATAATTCTTGTAAATACACCCATTAAATGAAAGGGTCTGAATGTAAATGTACTTGCGAGCATGTTGACCATACACTTAGCCCAGTGAAAGATTTCAGGCTTTACTCAATAATTCGTGGGTTAACGCTGTTACTGTCTCATTTTCTTCAGGGTGTTATTACATAAAATTGGGTCTGACGGGTGCCGTACCAAAGATGTTGCGTTCACAGGATGACGTTAGACGTTGGTACCGAAACGGAGATGTCACCGTGCAACGTAACGTCGCTGAGTTGCAAAATCTGTATTTCAGGGTTGGTATTCTATTCGATGCACATACTAAGTCTCCGCCAACCGATATGTTCTTAACCAGGGTTACATTTTGTCGATGCGCTATGCCCCACTACCGAACGAAACTGATACTCTCACTTTTGTCGACGTCCATAGACAGTCCAGTGGCGTCGTAAACTATTTACACACTTTACCCTTTTAGATATCCGATGACCGTTAATCCGTCAGTTTATATGGAACTGTTTTGTTTTCATCATAGGCGTGGATTTCCTAGGCTGTCAAGGGTCCGGATGTGTGATCACAGAGACGACGCCGACGGGCCGGCCGTACATCGACATGGTGCACGACCAACTCGGGGTGGCTTTCGGCGGGAACGGAATGGCGGCCAAGTGGAGTGACGAGATTGGGCGGCTTGCGCGTTCCAGATGCTGCTTGGCGACTGGCGACTGGGACTCGCACCTACCTCGGGACCTCTTCCGGCTTAAACTGTCCCATCAACGCCTAGCGCGGTTATAGCCGTAACACCATACACAGATAAATGCCATTCTATATTTTCACATTTGATATTTTTTTACATAACAAATATTGTGTAATAGAGGTTCCAAGTGACATATACGAGGGTTCACGGGTCCAAAATTTACATATAGTGTGGTGTCACGAGTCACGGATCCAAAACTTTGTAGACACTGTCTTAACACACACTTAGAAACCTTCAGTGATCGTTGTATAGAGCAGTTCCTTTTCTGTACAAATCAATGCTTTCAGTCAGATGGGACTTAATCAGTGGGACTACATCGGTTTGAAAAAATATTTAATTCAGGATTTTTTTTTTCTTTCTCATTTAATGCTTATTATTTGTAAATTATTTTCTTACGACGTCTCATGTTCGCAGCCTTTTCAAGTTGATGTTGTAAAAAAACAAGGATAGCGTGACCGATATAAGAATAGCAAACTGTTGCTTTTGTTAGAACTATTAATGATTTATTAAATATATTTGCAGGTGTGAAATCGTCGTTGATTCCATGGCATTATAAGTTTCAATTTCAGACATAAATTAACAAGTTTATGATACACCTTTATTTTTCATTAACTCATTGCAAACACATTTTATTGATATGGTACACAAAACAATAAACATGAAATAAAACATTCATGAATATCTCGGAGATAAAATGTGTTTGACTGGAACTGTGCTTACTTCCGGTCTGATGCAGTGAGTATTTTTCTTAGGAGAAAAGTGACATACCTTTTTTATTGTTTAAATCAATTGGCTTTGAATTGAATTTTAAGGAAAGGAGATGTTTGCCATATAGGTGAAACGTTTTTTCTCAATCTGAAGTGTTGCCTGTTTACATTGGGATTCATAGGGAAGTTAATTAGGGAAAACTAACCTAAACCAGTCCCTGTATACGCCAGTACGACAAGGAGTCAATAAAGCGATGTAGACCATGGATACTCTGTATGTCCCAAAGAAAGCAATGATTCCAAAAGGTGTGGACAAATCTTCAGTCATATGTGTATATATAGTAGTTTCGTTTTCTGTCCAGTCAGATGTGACGTCATAAGTGTAGAAAGTGTGAGTTTAAAAAAACAACCACTTCTTGGGGTTCTGGGTTTTATATCGTGGTAAATAGAAACCTATAAACATAACATATATTATAGAAAACTAAACATTATATATTTAAATACAACACAAGACAAATGTTAAAAAAGACAGTACAGGATACAATACAATAACCACGCCCGTCCGTGTAATGGAACACAAAAGAAATACAAACATGGGTTTAATTATTTAGATATTATTTTAATACAAACTACTAATCTTTAACTATGTAATGAAATAAAACAAGAAACGCCACAATGCGACGAAACCAGGTTTTTAATGATTGAAAGAAGAACTTCAGCCTGTGTCTGTTTTTCTATTTTTAGTAACAGTGACCTTGACCTAAGGGACCCCAAATGCAATCCATTGAAAGGTAACCATAAACTCTTCCTTTATACCAAGTTGTGTCGGATATGTCAACCCTGAATTAAGTTATTCAGTTTCAACCATTTTTCTATTTTTACTAACAGTGACCTTGACCTTGAATCTAGGGACCCCAAAACGCAATCTCATGAAAGTATCCATAAACTCTTACTATAGACCAAGTTTGGTCAAGATATGTCAACCCTTACTAAAGATATTCAGTTTGAACCATTTTTCAATTTTTAGTAACAGTGACCTTGACCCTAGGGACCCCAAATACAATTCCATGAAAGGTCTCCATAAACTCTTTCTATAGACCAAGTTTGATCAAGATATATCAACCCTAACTAAAGTTATTCAGTTTCAACTGTTTTTCTATTTTTAGTAACAGTGACCTTGACCTTGACCCTAGGGACCCCAAACGACGCAATCCCATGAAAGGTATCTATAAACTCTTCATGTACACCAAGTTTGGTCAAGATATGTCATCCCTAACTAAAGCTATTTGGTTTCAACCGTTTTTTTCTATTTTTAGTAACTGTGACCTTGACCTTGACCCTAGGGACCCAAAACGCAATCCCATGAAAGTTAGCTATAAACTCATCCTATTGACCAAGTTTGGTCAAAATATGTCATCCCTAACTAAAGTTATTCAGTTTCAACTGTTTTTCTATTTTTAGTAACAGTGCCCTTGACTTTGACCCAAGGGATCCCAAACGCATCCCATGAAAGGTCTCCATAAACTATTTTTATTGACCAAGTTTAGTCAAGTTATGTAATCCCTAACTAAAGTTATTCAGTTTCAACCGTTTTTTCTATTTTAAGTAACAGTGACCTTGACCTTGACCCTATGGACCCCAAACGCAATCCCATAAAAGGTAGCCATAAACTCTTCCTATTGACCAAGTTTGGTCAAGATATGTCAACCCTAACTAAAGTTATAATTCAGTTTCAACTGTTTTTCTATTTTTATTAACAGTGACCTTGACCTTGACCCAAGGGACCCAAAACGCAATCCCATGAAAGGTCTCCATTAACTCTTTTTATTGACCAAGATATGTCATCCATAACTAAAGTAATTCAGTTCCAACCGTTTTTCTATTTTTAGTAATCTTGCCTTTGACCCTAGGGACCCCAAACGCAATCCCATGAAAGGACTCTATAAACTCTTCCTATAGACCAAGTTTAGTCAAGATATGTCATCCCTAACTAAAGTTATTCAGGTTTAACCGTTTTTCTATTTTTAGTAACAGTGACCTTGACCTTGACCCTAGGGACCCAGAACGCAATCCCATGAAAGGTACCCATAAACTCTTTCTATAGACCAAGTTTGGTCAAGATATGTCAACCCTTACTAAAGTTATTCAGTTTCATAAGTAAGTTTGACGCCGCCCGCCCGCCCGCCCGAACAACGACGTTCACCATTCTAATAACCATGTTTCACTTTGTGAAAACCTGGTTAACAACTCACCAGGATACGATGCGGTATATTAAATTAAAATTATATAACCGTTTTGTGATAAACCATTTTGTAAATAGAAAAATGCCGTCAAACTTTACAGTTTGATGTTATGGCAATGAATGATTAGAAGAAAATCTAGAAGGTTAGTCTGTTGCAGTGAAGATATAACCATCGACCAATGAAATTGTAAATTAAATATATGAAACCTGTTTAAGACATCACCCCATACAGAACATCGTACAAACATGAATACTACATGGACTGAACGAATGACAATTACATGGACAACACAAGTGACAAACAAAACGGACTGCTGGGGTGGAGTTGACCTGTCTACATAAGTAAGACATTCCGTTTCTAAATACCGGAAAGCAATCCCCTTGCATGTTTGATTTATGTTTGTTTCATATTTAACTGAAACTTTTTATAAATGTTCTCGTATTATTTCTATGCAGTTAAATATTATTAAAATTAAGATTTGGCAATATCCCAAGACTATGATGGTGAAGAAGATTTACAGAGGACATCACTCCTGGGATGTTCTGCGGTGTCTACCAACTATTACTGTCTTCCTTGCCCGCAGATTTACGAGGACATCACTCCTGGGATGTTCTGCGGTGTCTACCAACCTATTACTGTCTTCCTTGCCCCTGCCGCGCCGGCAGCGCAAACCCGTTATCGGCACAAAACCATAGGTCCCAGGCAACAGTCTTAAACAATATTATTTAGGTAACTAGTAACACAAATCGTATCTCGTTAACCAGTTACTACGTAATTTACTAAGTGGAATTCGCAAATCATAAATAGATAACCTGTTAGCGCCTGAAACTGGAATGCCTTCATACTTTTTATAGGTAACTGGTAACACGAATATTATCTAGTTAACCAGTTAGAAAGTTACTTAATAAGTGGAATTCGCAAATCATAACTATAGATAACCAGTCACTGATTAAAGCCAAAAAATGCATTTATAGATAAGTGGTAACACGAATTTTATCTAGTTAACCAGTTAGTAGGTTACTTAATAAGTGATATTCGCAAATCATAACTAGATATGGTTTATTTGTTTATAATTGCAAGGTTTTGGAACCTAGGGGCGAAAGCAAAATTATAAATTCTAAACTGCATAAAGAGAATCAAATGTAAATGATTTAAATAATATCGAAGTACTTAATTATGTAAAAGGTTATTTGACGAATAAGATTGAAAACAATTTGAAGTTCTTTATATTACCTTGCCTATTTCGTATTATTATATGGATATATGCAGCGCAGGAAATCATATTTGGGTTGAAGCGAACTATCCCAATAACGTATATAATTATATATATATATATATATATATATATATATATATATATATATATATATATATATATATATATATATATATATATATATATATCATCCTGTCGAGATTGATCAAGAAGCCAACCTTTTTGGAAAATGTTTCATTTATTTATCACAATCGGAAAAAGACGCCATTCTGGTACGATAAAAATAACGGGTCAACGCTTGAACAGTCCTGGACCAATGGCGTTGCGTCATTCATGTTTGAGGCACGATATTACAATTAATTATTTCATGCTTTTCGATGAAATAAGGAGTTTTATCAGTGAAATAACAACAGTGATAATATCAATTTGATATTTTCACTGCAAAATATGGAATGAAAATATCAGCTACTTTTAATATCCATTGTAGTTACTTCCCGTTTATCAAAACTAAACACGTTACTTCTGAACAAGAAAATGCTGCCAAGAATGTTTTGAAATTTAAAAAGGTTGCATAAGTTTAAACAAGGATATATTTGGAAATACACCACTTACCGTTTATTAGAAAATGATAATCCTGTTCAAACGTTTTCTTGAACTTTGAAACTGAATGTTCGAACATTTGCTTTCAACATAAATCGGATGTTATATCATCGTTCAGATATATTTTTTCGATTCTGTGTCGTTGTTATGCGTGATACAAACTTCGCGGAAAATTTCGCACAACAATCAACATATTAACAACGGGGGGGGGGGGAGGCGTAATTTCGTTTCATGCAAACATTAAGTGAGAGAAATGTTTCATGGCAAACAAAATGGCGGATTTAGAATGAAAAGTACCGATTCAGGTACCAACTTTCGCCTGTTAAGTGGATTTTTTCTTTAAATTTTGAAAACTGTATGCATACAGTATGTGGCGAAAAACATATTCTTTGATCGACATCTTAGTTTGGTAGCATAAATTTAAAGACAAAAAAAGTTATTGAACAGATTGTGGCTTAGGAGACAATGTTTACAAATAAACGTGTCGATTTTATCCACAATATTTCGTATTATCGCGGCAAATATGGCATATCTGTGCAATACGTCCCCCCCCCCCCCCCCTGTATTAACTGATGATTATTTTTTATCCCATCGACGGTTCGAAATTTGTCAACCACCCAGCGTGGTCTTCACTCATCACCTGGGATACGACCTGTCTTCAAGTGAATCAGACTGATCTCTGACAGTGAGGGATGACTGAATACCCATGTATCATGAAACAAACTCTAAAACCTAGAAAAATATTTTCATCCTATGATTATCCGCATTTGTTTAGCAATAAGTTCGACCTTTTAAATGTTCATTTAATAAATGGCGGCGTAGTAATTTGGGTATGTATTCCTGCCCTGTTTAATTTAAAGGTGTTTTCATTATATTCTGGAACATAGGTGCATACTTTAATGAAAGTTCATAAAATGTTTGCACTAAAAACGAGTGAATAGTTAACTATAAAAATATATCCGAGAACTATTTATCCACAAACCAGATAGAAAATTTATTGCTACGCCATCAGCTTTTTTCAAAAAGGGGTATTTAGAAAAATGAATTAAAATACTTATAAATCTCCGAAAATAATTACACTTATAATAATAGAAAAACTATATTTTCTATGACGCTTGTGAAATAAATTACGAATTTACACTGAAATCAACAAATGTCCTCTATATATTCGTCCGTCCGCAGTCCGCCTACAAGTTCATGATAACTTTGTCGTCGTTCGCACACCATTCCGTTTTATACACTTTTTCTCTCTCTGTTATATGTGTAAACAATAACTCCGCATACAGTAAAAGTATTGGATACTTTTTGGATGAGTTTAATAAACTAAGGTCAGGTCTTGGACCAAAATAAAAGGAAAGCGGCGATGCTTGACAAGACTTTATTTAACAAGTAACAATATGAAGTATACTAAATATATCTTTCATACAGACTCAAAATAATACGCACAAAATAACAACAAATAAATACTAATAATTAAAGAAAGCATAGAGGATAATTGTTTGTTTCAGTGTAAGATCGCAATATATTTCACTGAGTGAACACCGAAAGATATATTTCACGAGTGGCGTAATGTAATATTTGTTTTTGGTGTTCACGTGGTTAACTATTTTGCAATTTTACTATGAAACAATTTATTTTTTTTGGTTACTTTGTGCCTAAAATAGATATAAAATTACATTTTTCCCAGAAAATTTCGCCAATTGGTATGCAGACGTAACGTGAATTCGAATATGACACCGTTGAAATCGTGTCCCAGCCGCCTGTTCGCACTGCCTCACGTTTGAGTCAGTGGATCTGAGAGCGGTCTCAAATTTCAAAACAGTGAAAAGTATCAAAGGGATATGTTCAATGTTTTAAACAGTAAAATATCAATTTCATTTCATTGATAAATCTCTATACGCATTGATAATTTACCGAGATTTCATAAACACAATATTCCACTACTTGACATTGTTGTGTGTTCTGATACACTAGTGAAAAACAACAATACACAGTTACACACTCATGAACATACATAGTGTCATTTCATATAAAATAGCAGACAAATGCATTTAGAAACGAAATAAAACAGCACTTAAATATAGCCACCGTAATGTGATATAATTATAAGTTAAGTACCTAATAAAAATATTAGAATTACCTAAATAAACGTGTTTATTACTGTTGAAGTTATGTTTCGAGTAATTACACATTGACCATAAATTTATATACAAAAGACTTATTGGTTGCCAACAACTGGAAATATTTTTTTCTCTTACATTTTCTTTCCAGACCTTAATAATATAACACGTTTCTGGAAAATGTTAATGTGATAGATAAACAGTTGTGATACAATACATTATATAGATATAATATGTATTTTTTATAAATTGCAAGATATTTTTGTTTGTTATAACAAACCTACTATTTACAAGTTCACAATGTATTAGATATGATTGAAAGTGCTCCCATGATATCTGTATGGCACTCCATTCTACTGCGCGTGACTGGATGCTGAGTCTTCAACGCGCTACAATGTATCTATGCCAAGGTCGCGCAGCTCAACATCTTGCGCAGCTTCCACGTTGCGCGACTCTTCTCAAAATTTTAAACTTTGGATACATTCGACAAATGGATTCCTTTTCTCAAAAGCACTTGCTATACACATTATGAGTGTTGCCACTATCGGACACGTTACCGGAAGCCGGTGAGTGACACGGAATGTTCGAGCGCCTTTCGCCGAAGCGATGCAATACTGGTGCCTCGCCACGCTTCCCCTATATCCTGGATTCCGCATGACGTCATCTGGCCGTTAGCGAGGGAGGTAGGAGGTGAGGGTGGCGTTGATGTCTGTGGCGGAAGTCCGTAGCCGGCATTGTACATAGAGCCATTAGTCATGGAGTTGATGTTGTTGGCGAGCGAGACAGCCGCGTTCATTGGATCGAAGTTGCCCATCTGGCCTGGGAACGTCTGCGATATACCTGCACGGAGAATCAATTCTGTTTATGTCACGTGTTTTTTAAATCAACATACAAAATTTGTTGTTGTTGTTTTCTTAAATGTGTTTAGCTTAAAACGCAGGACATAGCTTATGTAAAAACACCGAAAACTATGCATTAATACGGACCCATAGTTTAGATGCATGTACGCGTCCTTTCATGTGGATCAACATATAATTATTATGAGAGGGTACCTTGTCTAGGGATGGTGGGGAAGGCGAGGTGATTGGTGTTTAGCGGCGGGGCCATCTGTCCCGACCAGCCCCGCTCTCCGGAGTACAGCGAGCACAGCGGGTCGTTCATCGCTCCGAACGGAGACAGCCCAGTGGTCGGCATCAACGCCCCGGGCGTCCGGAACACATTTGTCGTCTTCTTGCGCTTCTTCCATTTCGCCCGTCGGTTTTGGAACCATACCTGTAAGTAGTCAAAGTCAGCTTTTGTTAAATCGTTTAAGTTTCATAACAGGAAAAGGGAAAGGGCTAGCTAATCAGTCCGTGCATGGTCAGCATTCGCCGGTTCCCTGAGACAAAAGAATATCACGACAGGTGGCCGTGTCAACAAGAAGCCCGCTAGAATGTCAATATTTCACACCTTATATTCCCAGTTTGGCCATAGGTTCGAATGTCACTTTGCTCTTCATCGGAGTTCAAATAGCACCACAGTGAATGTGCAAAACATAAACAGGTAAACATTGCGTGACTTGTGTTTTAGCCGTGACTGTTTAATATTGCCGGTCTAGAATGTTCATTGTGATTTGTCATAGGAAGGCAAAGACTGTCCAATATCTAAAATAGACGGCAGAACTACGCATATTTAATTGACATTTTTCAAAGTTAAACAAAAACAAAGTAACGCTTATACAAGCTCGTTGTAGATAAATACATTTAATCATCAAGTAAAAAGTAAAAAAGTGAAGTATAAAACCAAATTGAGATATAGCTTTTTAATTTAATATTTTTTATCTATTTGTCAATTTTAATGAAAGTGACAGTGTCAGAAACAAGATTCTGAAGTTTTAGATAGCATGTAACTTAAAACGAGTTCCTTTCCGTATGGAAGAAAGATCATAGTAGGAGGAATATAACTCATCACCAACATTATTTGTATTATATAATGTACAAAGTGGAAAATTCCTATCAGCATTCGCCGCAAAACAACAACCATTTACTGTTAAAACATCTCTTATTTTATTTACATAACCGATTTAAAACATTAGTAAGATAGCTATCTAGCTTACATTCTTGTAATTGAAACCTTCAGTCGCTAAAACAGGATGGCTTTTATTGATCTTGCAATACATATATATTAATAATTAAGAGGTTTGGCCATGTTTTAAAAAGGATATTGTGCTGCAAAAGAGGGACAGGGTGCTTAGACTGTGAAGACTTTGAACACCATGAAGTTGACGGTGTATAAAGTGGAAGGAATTGTGTTAAATTGAATTAATAATAGGTTTCAACTGCCAAATATGTCAAGTTTGTATGTATTTATAATCTCATCATAAGTCAGGTTTATTCAAACCAAGAGTAATATTTGACAGTCTTAATCAATTCATTCTAAGAAGGCAGAATGGTGCCCATGTTGGTCTCCTTGAGTGCAGCACCCTTCAATAACTCTTGATCTAAACCGTGAAATTGATACCAACTTCAACTTCAAACTTCAAAGATTATTGACAAATCGGCATATAACAATACCTTTGGCCATTAAACATATTTAACATTGTACAGACGACCGAATGATATTTTTTACAACACAATTACATATATAGTTATAAGGAGTACATGTTTTTAAAGAACATATAGATAGATATTAAGCAAAAGTTAAGAAGCAGGTATATTATCAAGCTGTTCTTGTCTATTTAGCAGAGCATGATGAATATATTTAGAAACATTTCTAATTGTTTTTTTTTATTTTTCACACGACATTAACTTAATAAACTTTTGAATAGTCGGGAATGCTACATTTATACAATATTTTAGTCTTAAAGTACGATAAAGTGGGCAGCATAAAATAAAATGGTATTCGGATTCTACTACTCTCAAATTACAACATTTACAAAGTCTAGCATTTCTATCAATATTTAGATATCTGCCCGTTAATACCGACAATCACCGAGCGAGGGGAGATCACTGCCTTTAACTTCTTCACTCGGGGAGTTAAACATCTTGAGTATTAACGTAGCCCCTTAAGCTTGTATATATCATACAATGCTATTTCATTAATAGTAATTTCCCCATATATTTATAATTCAATCGCAAAATGATAATTTTCCATTTTTGACTGCATAGTAATTTTAAAATCTATTTTAAATTGTCAAGGGAACGGGCTTTCAGCCGGAGAACAAACTACAGCACGCGTTAAAATGACAGAGGAGAGTTCTCAAATATTTTGTTATGCAACCAGTTGTGTTTCCTCGACAAACAATCTACGGACAAGCTCCTGCAGAGCAAGATTAATTACAATTATGGGCGCATTCGGCGTGTTGACTCGCGACATGATCGGATACTTAGTTTGATCTAGACATACGACCGAGAAAGTGTTATGAAATAAATTAAATAAATGCCCATTAAATTGTTTGCTTTCCTTTTAACTCTAAGCTAATATCTCTGTAAAGCGATCGGCTGTGTGTTTGCACTGACATCGATACACGGACGACTGGCCGGTCGTGTCGCCGCCAGGCACGCGCTCGTTTGGTAGGACGCCGAAGTAAGCCGAGGTACCATCCGAATATGAGCGAGTCAATTCTTGTATAAATTTATAAAATATGCCTCTTTAATATAAAACGTCAGTGAAAACTTCTCCAAACTTAATACGCATATCTATTTTTTACCGTGATATAATTTCAAACAGTATTTTAAAAAAATGGGTGTCTGTCGGAGTGTTTGTTTTCAAAGTTAGATTCAACTTATTAAAATCAACACCTTATTATTTAAAATGATGTTATTGTGTAAGATTACTCATAAACTTAATTCTAAAACTGCGTGTCTTTCTTCTTCAGCTGAGAAGGCAACCTAAAATACTATTATTATCCTCATCATTATTATTATTATTATTATTATTATTATTATTATTATATTATTATTATTATTATTATTATTATTATTATTATTATTAAGTTTGTTGTTGTTGTTGTTGTTGTTGTTGTTGTTGTTGTTGTTGTTCAGAATAAACGATTTAAACGGTGTCGCCATGGACCAATACATTTCCCCAAAGTGGCAGTGCTATAGTTTTGTTTTGCTTCTTTCATTTCTGGTACATTTGTACCTGAGTCATTGCGACCCGCTGTATGTTCTCTTAAACTCTGCTCAAATCAACGGGAAGTGAGTCTACTACACACTATTCAAATTTGCTTCCACTATCGACGCCTCGAGTGTTTAAACATTTTGCTTACAAATGTATACGTAATTAAATATTTCTATATAAAACACAATTATAACTAGTGCATATCCGCCCTTAAAACTCTACATCTATATCATTTCCGCGCCAACAGCGCAGCACCGCCGAGTATCAACAACAGGCGAACGACCGCCGGAAATGGATACTGTCACGCACGTCCCTCTAACGAGTTCCCTCTCGGGGGACGGGTTTTCGTCTTTAAGAAATTAGCTGTCAATTTTCCTCAATAACGCGGATCAGCGGGTCTGGTCCCGGGAGGACGGGAATTACCTCAGTCACGAGAGCGACCACAGACGGGCCAACGCAATCGTTGGTGTACAAGCTTGCTTCCATTCGAATATTAATATATTCGCTTAGCGAATGTCAGTTCTATGTCAATGTTGAATATTTACTTCATTTTGCGATGCGCGAAAACATTATTTACAGTTGAATTTTACTAGAAAATCATTTTTACCCACTAACGTATGTAAAGTTAAACCAAATTTCCACGCACGTCAATATTGTTCGAGATACTCACGAAAACTATAAATCTTGCATTTTGTAGAGGGAACTGTTAAACATTTACTCATATGAGTTCCTATGATTTAACAAATAAAAAAAGACAATTTATGTGCACGTCTTATCGTCAACAGTTCACCATGGATTTTACAATACAATTAATATTGCTTTATTAACTATTTTAATTTGTGAAGCTAGATACATTACCAATGGGACTCATCGTAATTACTTATTTTAAATGAGTTTCCATTTATTTATTTATTTTAACTGAATAATATTTATTTGTTGATGTATTCAATCATTAAACTATACCATGGTAAAGATATATCAATTTACAGAAGATACCATTTGTTTTTCACACATCAAATAATAAGGTGTTTGTAAAGCAATAGTTTATCATTCGATGTTTTAACAATCGGCAGATATCGCGCTACATCCGAGTTAAATGCAAATGTTTTAAAGGTATATCCTTCAAAATGTGCTATGATAATCAATTTTTTAACTTAAAATCTTAATTTCAAAATGTATTTGATTTCTTGCTAATGACCTATGTGCGATTCAAGACAAAACAAGGCAACGGCTTATTGTGATAGAGGTCCCCAGCCAGTGACACACGAATATTAAAAATATATATATAAATAGTATTCAGGAAAAAAATCCGGGAAAAAATGAATGAATGAGTGATTAAATGAGTGTGAGTGAGTGAGTGAGCGAGTGAGTGAGTGAGTGAGTGAGTGAGTTGCGAGGAGCGAGCGACCCAGCAAACGAGCGAACGAATGAATGAATTCAGCGAAATAAAAAATCAATAAAATAATAAATAAATACACAAAAAATGTTTGTTTGAGCATCTGTATTTGCCGTCTTTCTGTTTAAAAATGGCAATTTCATTTGCAGTGATTTTGCCAATTTATTTGTAAAATTGAATCCATTCGCTACGTCTTCTCCACTATCAAAAGTCCATACCCTCGCAAATAATTGGACGTTGGTGGATTTTTTTTACCATTTCTGTACATGGCAAGTCCTTCACGAAGGATTAGAAGAATCCCGTTTAACACGTCTATTATTTTAGCCTAAAACCCTCGCTACAATTTATTAGACTTAGTTGTTCGAGTACTGGTCTCAACTGCTTACACATATGTGGAATGATTGTTAACATGTAAAGTTATTCTTTGAAATCCACCATCATACATCTTCACACGACTTATTAAATGAGTCAACTTTGCATGATATTTATTGAGTAAAAAAGTATAAACATAAAAAACATGAACGATGTTTTTCTTTGAACTCTTGACACATGGAATCCATCAAGGGGAAGGTCTGAAACTGTGGAACTAATAATTCCGCTTTTCGTTTGATTTGACGATGCATTTGGCCATACGTATATGTCATGGTTGATTTTTTGTATAAATGTAATCGAATGTTAAAGTGGCTTTTTTTGTAACAGTTCTTAAACTGGCACCAATTACGTTTGTTGTTTTATATATTAACCACGTTTATATGGCGAGATTTACCCCATGGGCCAATTCTCAGCCACGTGGACATATTTGCCCCCGGGTCACCCGGTGCCAATTTTCCCGAAGGCGGCAAACAAGTTTTAAGATAATTAAGCAAGGCAGCAAACGTTGGGCATAAATACGTGGACACAATAAAAACATCTTTTGCTGCATTAGTGAAAGGTAGGATTTGTCTAAACACCAATTACTTTACTATCAAATCCAGTGTCTCCAAATTTTAATCTGAGGTACTGAGGACGTTATTAAATGTATTGTTTCTTTATTTGATGAGAAGTTAACATAATATTGTTTTTAAATTTTGATAAACAAACAATCCGTTGTAATTAACCCTCTCCGACAATTCAAAGTGGAAAATTAGCCCCATTATCACGAAATTAATTATCATTTACGTCGCTTACTCGGCTCGACGCTGACACGTGTTCGTACTCAGGAGGTTTCGCTCCCGACCCGCATCGCTGGAAATCCGAAACTGAAGCCGGAAGCACGCAACGGCGCTTCTCCTCCTCAACAAATAATGGCAGCACGCTCGCCCAGAAACGCTACAGAGGATTCCCGGGGCTCGCGGTAAATGGGAAAACCGTGGCAAAAGTTAATATTTTCATTATAAAGGCATGAAAACCAAATCGACCACGCTTCATTTCTGTATGGTAATAATCTGTATGTTAATTAATATTTTCCCGAGAGTTCCGTTAAATTTCACCTCGGAAGAAATAACCGAAACCTGTCTGGAGCCGCGGCCGGGCGAGATTGCGTCTGGTGGTGAATATCCGCCAGTTAGGAGAAATTTAAAGTTGTACTCTTATGCCACGTTTACTGTTTATATACATATGCTAGAAAATAAGAATATTCAATCCAATGAAAGGAATACCATTCTGAGTTTGTTAACCTTGTTCTATAATGACCGAATCTTGACACGCGATGACTCAAGAGAGAATGGTTTCTAGAAAATGTAGGGCGCAACATTGGTCACGTGATTTGCTACGTCTTATATTTCTCATGCCGCTTTCATTCACTTCATTAATAAAAGTTAGATTCCGAATCGACAAATATTAAAAAGAAACAAATATACAATACTGAAATAGTCATTTCGCTCTTATTTGTCTAAGCCCTGTGACTTTTGATTTCCGTTGCGACTCCATTGATGTCGGCCACATCAAAAGGTCCGCTCACATAAAGGTATGCAAAGAAACTGATACTATTAGGAGAGGCGGGTAAACACAACTGACCCAGACACCCGTGTATGCCCGTTGTGGGCCGAAATTACCATCCGGATATCTCGGCAATTATCCAAGACAATTGTTTGTTAACTTCACCAATGGAAAATGTAAATATCACAAGTTGAAATGTCGGGTCACTGCGTTAACTTTAAATATTTCCAAGAGTTATTTTAATTTCAGACACATTTCATCAAAGTTACGCTAGTCACGTAGACGTGCTCCATGGTTGAAGTTCGCACATCGACATTCCAATTAAATGGGTAGGAAAATCGAAAGGAGGAACGAAACTTTAACATTACATGGATTCGTTATCGGATTCATTGAATAATATTGTCCAAAATGTATAACAATTTTTTCTTCGTGACCATGGATGCCTTTTTAGAACGTAAGTCAAGGCCGCAACGTGTTTCAACATCATGACCACACCGAACTGATGTAGGTACACCATTGGGAAAGAACCACCAGCCGATCAATTGTTATTAAATATTAACATACAGCAGCAGATTTGTAAGCGAAACTTCACAAGCCTAGTTCGCTATGATTACAATCGTAACCGTTCTGTCCCTGTATGAGATGAGTTCAAGGTTTGGATTATAAGCTCGATTGGTTGATTGACATTATCACGTGATGTTATCAACGTATCATTAACAGGTCAAGAGATCATTACGTTTGTAAACGTTCCTGTGGCCGTGAGGATTAGTCGGTTGTTTTCTTTTTTTATTGACTTTACCGGCGTTGGCTCGAACCCCAATAAAACCTAATGCTTTAACTGTATTTTTTTTTGCAATTTCGATACCATAGAGTAAAATAACGATAAAATAAGTGTTTTCATATGCATTACCGGGAAAACTAAATTTTGCTCCAAAAACATGAGCGAGTCAGAGTCACTTTAAAACTTGCCAGGCCTTTAATTGAGGATAACATGAAACAAAAAAATCAGAAAACTAACAATATATTTTGTTAACGTATGAGGTATTAAATCAATCTTAAGTAAAGCGGAAATGAAATGTTTGCCTTGTCAATGTATATTCAATATAATTGTTATATCTTTAAGCAGTGTGCATTGAGTATGAATGAGGAAAATATAAAAGGTTACACGGGTACGACATTTGTGGTTACTGTTTTGGTTTCTATATTGAATGAGGAATGGTTCGGTAAGGCAGGGGATAGGGGCGATGGGCGATAAATGTTTGGGAGAGTATAACATCGTAATATAACATAAACTTGTGCGCACCTGTACTCGCGACTCCGTAAGGCCGACGCGGAGAGCCAGCTCCTCCCTCATGAAGATGTCGGGGTAGTGAGTCTTGGCGAAGCTGCGTTCCAGCTCGTTCAGCTGAGCCGGCGTGAACCGCGTACGGTGGCGCTTTTGCTGCAAAGAACATAGTTACCAAATGGGTTAAAATGCATATAAAATTAATCAATGCGTTTTTATTCTCTTATTTACAAAACATCACAAAAGGTATAGTAACTTGTACTAAATGCTAGTTTTGGCAGCGCTACACACTAGACTTAGTACTGGTGTAACCCAATCTGACCTCACACATAAGATTAATTACATTTGCAATAATTTGACTAAATCTGAAATGTCTGGTGAGGTCTTGCAACTGCAACCGTGTACTAAAGCAGTGAACGATGCAAAACAGTAATTTAAATATGACAAAATATAGATATTTTTAATACGAGTAAGTTATAAAGGTATATATGGCTTCACAGACCGATTACATAATAATACGAATTTGTTCTAGAATATATGATTCTAAGCTTAAAAGCATCAGACGTGTTTTAGCAGTATCATTCAAAACAGCTGCTCGAAATGGTTGCCATGGAAAATATCACAACATGAACATTTGCTATAAACACAAACAGTGCCACTCGCATGTGTGTCTTTATGGGCTAAAAGGTGAATCATGACATTGTATAACAAATAATAATAATAATAATAATAATAATAATAATAAATAATAATAATAATAATAATAATAATAATAATAATAATAATAATAACATTAATAATAATAATAATAATTATAGTAATAATAATAATAATGATAATGATAACGATAACATAAATAATAATAATAATAATAATAATAATAATAATAATAATAATAATAATAATAATAATAATAATAATAATAATAATTAGAAGAAGCCAAGAAGAAGAAGAAGAAGAAGAATTATGATAAGAATAAGAAATATAAGAATAATGATTATTATAATAATATTAATTGGATATTCCATGATTAGTGAACGTTTTCCGCCAATAAATCGAAGATGACACGTAACATAAATGTCGCCGAGCCAGCTCACAGCATCATACACAAACATTTAAACAAATTCATAAAGAAAAATGTGTCTTTCGAATGAGCTTACATGTATGTTTAAAATTATAGTGGACGTCATTGGTATATGATTCCTATAAAAAGAACAATATTGGAAGTCGAGAACGAAATCTAATAAATGTTGACGGCAGTATTTTGTTGTTTTTTTCATTTGTATGACTTTCGGATACATTTTCTGACATAATTTTAAAGATTAAAAATATACGTTTTCCTTAGTATAGATTAACTGTATTGAAATAGCAATTCAAAACACGCATTGAACGAATGCTTTTTAATTCCAAAATTCGATATATCTTCAACTTGTCAAGTATAAGCCGTGATAAGTCATTAAATTCGAAACAGGAGTTTAAAAGGCACAAGTGTGACCCAAAACCTTATTACATATATAAAAAAACCCACAGAAATACGTATTTTGCAGCGAGTTTCAAGGAGGAAAGTTGATCTTAGAAGGCGCATATACAAGATTAACATTTCCCCCTGTTTTCATATTGTTCATTGGCGTCAAATTGTGGTATTTCAACGTGAGACGTTCTAACATGGTAGTATAATAGTAACTATTACAATGTATGTCCCTCTTTTATTCATTAAAAAATTTCTACAAAATACCAGTAAATGTTTACTAATCATACCGAAAATTTAAAGATGCACTCTAAAACCCACATAAGATTTACCACAATTAATAATAGTGTTCTAATGTTCCAAAAATGATGAATAAATGTTGAAACAAATAGTTCATATGAAAGATACCGAGTTTGATTTGAAAGAAATAAACATAAAAGTAGACCACAGTAAATCAATTAGCACTCACCAATCATTTAATATTTTTTGAGCTTTCTGCTATTGAATACACGGCTACAATCTTGTTATCAGTAATTAATATTTTCCAGAAAATTAATGCATGTAAAAAGTTAAAGGTTTATCAGTCAAAATTGATGTTTGTTTTACATGTGTATGAATTGATTTTGAATAAGAGTGTCACTTTAAGTTATAGAAATAATAACAATTAATGTGTATGGCTATATTAGTCATTTAATTTATGTTAGTTTTCCAATAAAATAAATATACATTGTCTTGCTATTTCTTTTCCATTTAACTCAATGAACCCCTCGTGGATATAGAATGAGTTAAAGCATGTATGATCATGTCACAGTAGTCTAGAACTGAACATTTCTTGCAACTTTAAATAAAATTACTTTTAACATAACTATTTTCGAGCGGACCTAAAAGGATTCTATTAAAAATGTGTGTTTTTTTTCATATTTCGATTCGCGATACTAAATACTGAACTAAACAGGAAATATATCCGTTGGCGTCAATTGCGCCATTTGAGGGTTACACTTGTTGAATAACGTGGACCCGTTACATAGATGGATCGTAATCGTAAATCGGTATACATGCTACAAATGGCAACAAGCTGGTTATGTTTTGCTTCCTACATTCTGAGTACATTTTTATTTCTGGCTAAAAGCGAAAATCTCTTACAAAAAACAACAAGCATATGATACTAAGAAAATGACAATTTACGATTAAGATCTTTATTGAAACAGGGTCCTGACCCTCTTATGTTACGTAACATTGACTCACCTGCTTTGATGGTTTGTCGTCACCGGCGTCGTCGGGGGAGCCCGGGTCGTGATGGTATAGGCCGCCGTCGTCAGATTTCCCGCCGGGACTCAGGTGCCCCAGGTCCACCTTCAGACCTGTCGGTGGCAAGAGGAAATATTAGAATACATCGGCATCATTGCTACTTGTGACAGTCATTTAGCTCAGATGACAAGAAAATAAACAACGACGCAACATTGTATGCGAACGAACAAATAAATGAATAAATTAATGAACGAACGAACGAACGAACAAATGAATGAATGAATGAACTGCAATTTAATATGAATAGTGAAATGAGTAAATATATATTGTATAATCATATGCATATTAGGAAAGTCAAGTGCATTACATAAAAAACGACAAAGGCATAAATAAACAAAAAATTGTTAATAAATAATTGTATACTCGAATCATCATGAATATAAAGAGATGTGCATTTTAACAAAGTGAAAATAAAATACTTGTTTTTAATGAAAATCCCATGTTCATATCCTACCATCCGCCAGAGTGCCGCCTGTTAGTCCACAAAACTCTTTTAAAGAAGGTGAAAATGAAAACTAATAGATTGAGAAAATGTAATATAAAACTCTCATGCGCCATTTGTAGTACTAATAAATATAATTATCGTATATACGGAGAGAGTGGATGGCTCTAATAAGTAAATAAATAAGCAATTTGTGTACCTGTCGGCATCCCGGCATGCGAAATGTGTTCACCCATGTCAGTGGTTGAGGCTACATGCGCAAGAGACATGCTTTAATAAAACTCCGTCAAACAGTAATATTGTTAGCACTTTTGAACATTAAGATTTTTTTCAGAATAAAAGATTTTCAGTCTCAGTACCGATTTTTATTTTAGAAATTAGCGAAGTCTTGGCAGATGTCAGATTTAATAAGGCGAACGAAGGAAGGAGGCTGGTCCAATAGCTTCCCAATACGGTATTGGTCGAGCTGCTAGCAGAACTCTATGAATATTTATCGGAGAAGTCAGCCTCGGCGATAACGTGTTTATAGCGCGTTGTTCGGGAAGGCGTTGTGCTGACACGGGCTATTGTTCCCCTGTAATTGATCCTTTGTTGCCCCTGTCCAGGATTCCTTTCACTTTTCGCAACTTTAACGCTTTAGATCTTTACCCTCAATAAACAGACTGGGTACTTTCGACATAAATTGCAGTTTCAGCAAGCAAACAATCGGTCCCGATCAATGGCCGGCAATGGTCAGTTATCGTTATTTCAAGCGGAGCGGCTGCTGTTTACATTTCTCATGAACCAAATATATCATTTACAACTGATCGAAATATCAAAATATTAGTTTATTTGATTACCTCGTGTTACTTCTGGTAATCAATAGGTTTCTAGTGTATTTGTTACTTTTATTAATTTTTTCGGCGTTAAAAATTATTTTTGTAACAAAAAGGCATTCAGTTTGGGGATTTATAACGATTTCGAAAAATAACGAGCAATATAAACATGTATTAAAAGTAAATTATTTTTATTAATTTCACGGCCAATATTTGTGTAAGAATTTGTTATAGATTTAATAGTTAGTAATTTATTTGTAAATAATACCTAACTAAAGAATGCGCCAAAGTTACATAAGGGAAGCCATTCAGTCCAAGTAATGTTGCAAAGAAATAAATAAAAATAATAATAATTTGATAGTGATAATGTGTTGCTTACTTGTAAGTGTGTTAAGGCCCCTAGCCTCGTTGGTTATTATGATTTGCAAATTGTATTACTTATAAGTAAGTAAGGGCCACCGCATGCGTTTTTTTAATGTTTTTGTTGATACTATTACTTAATAAGAGTAGTTTTAGCAACCTTTTAAAACATCGTCTTGTTAGCACAATTGTTAAACTGTGTTCATCACCTGGCAATTCATTAAGAAAAGGGCCACACCAGTGATACTCATCATGGCAAGGCCACACCAGTGTTTGTTGACTTTTGTTACGACAAAAGCAGTGTAAATCACCATGGCAATGGCAACATAAGTGTTTAATGAACATGGTAACGAAAACATCAGTGTATATCACCATGACAATGGCCACATCAGTGTTTAATGACCATAGTTACGGCAACATCAGTGTTAATCACCATGGCAAGGGCCACAAAAGTGTTTGATGACCATGGTAACGGCAACATTAGTGTTAATCACCATGGCAATGGTCACAACAGTGTTTTATGACCATGGAAACGGTAACACCAGTGTAAATCACCATGGCAATAGCCACATCAGTGTTTGATGACCATGCTCATGACAACATCAGTGCATATCACCATGGCAATGACCACAAAAGTGTTTGATGACCATGGTAACGTCAACATTAGTGTTAATCATCATGGCAATGGCCACACAACAATGTTTGATGACCATGGAAACGGACACAACAGTGTTAATCACCATGGCAATAGCAACATCAGTGAATGACGACCATGGTAACGTCAACATTAGTGTTAATCACCATGGCAATGACCATATCAGTGTTTGATGATCATGGAAACGGTAATACCAGTGTTAATCACCATTGCGATAGCAACATCAGTGTTTGATGACCATGGTAACGGCAACATTAGTGTTAATCACCATGGCAATGGCCGCACAACAGTGTTTGATACCATGGTAACGGCAACATTAGTGTTAATCACCATGGCAATGGCTACAACAGAGTTTGATGACCATAGAAACGGCAACATCAGTGTATATCACCATGACAATGGCCACAACAGTGTTTGGTGACCATGGTTACGGCAACATTAGTGTAAATCACCACGGCAACGGCCACAACAGTGTTTGATGAACATGAAAACGGCAACATCAGTGTATATCACCATGGCAATGGCCACAACAGTGTTTGATGACCATGAAAACGGCAACATCAGTGTATATCACCATGGCAATGGCCACAAAAGTGTTTGGTGACTATGGTTACGGCAACATCAGTGTATATCACCATGGCAATGGCCACAACAGTGTTTGATGACCATGAAAACGGCAACATCAGTGTACATCACCATGGCAATGGCCACAACAGTGTTTGATGACCATGAAAACGGCAACATCAGTGTATATCACCATGGCAATGGCCACAAAAGTGTTGGTGACCATGGTTACGGCAACATTAGTGTAAATCACCATGGCAATGGCCACATCAGTGTTTGATGAACATGAAAACGGCAACATCAGTGTATATCACCATGGCAATGGCCACAACAGTGTTTGATGACCATGGTAACGGCAACACCAGTGCAATCACCATGGCAAGAACCACAGTAGTGTTTGTTGACCATGGTAACGGCAACACCAGTGTAATTACCATGGCAAGGGCCACAGTAGTGTTAATCGACATGGCAATGGCCACATCAGTTTTGGTTGACCATGGTAACGGCAACATGATTGTCAATCGCCATGGCAAGGGCCACAGTAGTGTAAATCACCATGGCAATGGTCACATCAGTGTTTGATACCATGGTATCGGCAACATCAGTGTCAATCGGCAAGGGCCACAGTAGTGTTAATTACCATAGTTAGGGTCTAGGCAGTGTTAACGCCGGAGTTAGGGTCACGTCAGTTTTAATCACCATGGCAATGACCATAGTCGTGATAGTCACCAATGCGAGGGCCACAGTAGTGTTACGCATCAATGTTATGTAGAAATTACAAATATCTAATTTTATCTTACAACCAACAAGCAATCTATTCTTACTCTGCATATTTCATTTGTCATCGTATTTCGGCCAGAAGAAACCGAGTACTGAGCTTTATTGCCTTCCTACGAGCAATAAATATGTGTGTCGTCTTCCATTATGCCATTGTAGTGATTCATTGTAAGTATTTTGATAAAAAAACATTTCGGAAATTACAGTGTTAAACAGAGTTAAAGTGAGTGAGTACACTGGTACTACAACTTGTAGCTACGGATGAAGTCTTGAAGGCTACACACGAATATCATTGGCCAGCGCACCGGACGAAAGATACGTAATATGACTAGACTGCTGTGTTGTTTATTCCTGTCCTGGAAACACAGGGCTCAAAGTCGGTCAATGGCCTTTCTAGGGCAATACATTCAATAATCCAACATCAATTCATATAAACGATAATTTAATATTTATGTTACTAGGGGACAATTTTCTTCGGCCCCCATAGTGTGGACGACCATAGGCAACGTTCTACTGTGCGACACTGTGTACCAACTACGGGACAACATCCTATTGTTGCAACACTGTGGACGAATTAAAGGACATCTTTCGACGCCGCCACCCTGTCTACGATCAACGAGGCAACGTTCTACTGCCGCCAAACTGCTGACGAACTACAGGGCAGTTTTCTGCTGCCACCACACTATGAACTACTATGGGGCAACTTTTTCTGCGCGGCACCATGGACGAATTTTGTGACAACTTTCTTCTGCCGCTATTCTGTGGACGAACTACGGGACAACTTTGACCTGCCGCCAAACTGTGGACAAACTAAAGGCCAACTTTCTACTGCCGCAACACTATGTGGACAAACTAAGGGCCAACATTCTACTGCCGCAACACCATGCTGACGAACTACGGTACAACTTTCTCTTTCCGCCAAACTGTGGACGAACCATGGGACAATTTTCTCCTGCCGCCAAACTGGCGACGAACTACGGGACAACTTTCTCCTGCCGCCAAACTGTGGACGAACTACGGTACAACTTACTCCTAGCGCCAAAATGTGGACGAACTACGGGACAACTTACTCCTGCCGCCAAAACGTTGACGAAATAAGGGACAACTTTCTCCTTCCGCCACACCACGTGGACGAACTACGGGACAACTTTCTCCTTTCGCCAAACTGTGGACGAACTACGAGACAACTTCTACTGCCGCCAAACCATGTGGACGAACTACGGGACAGCTTTCTCCTTCCGCCACACCATCTGGACGAGCTACGGGACAACTTTCACCTTCCGCCAAACTGTGAACGAACTACGGAATAACTTTTACCTTCCGCCAAAATGTGGACGAACTACGGGACAACTTTCTCCGTTCGCCAAACTTTAGACGAACTACGGGACAACTTTCTCCTTCCGCCAAACTGTGGACGAACTACGGGACAACTTTCTCCTTCCGCCTAACTGTGGACGAACTACGGGACAACTTTCTTCTGCCACCAAGCTGTGGACGAACTACGGGACAACTTTCTACTGCCACCAAGCTGTGGACGAACTACGGGACAACTTTCTACTGCCACCAAGCTGTGGACGAACTACGGGACAACTTTCTACTGCCACCAAGCTGTGGACGAACTACGGGACAACTTTCTTCTGCCACCAAGGTGTGGACGAACTACGGGACAACTTTCTACTGCCACCAAGCTGTGGACGAACTACGGGACAACTTTCTCCTTCCGCCACACCACGTGGACGAACTACGGGACAACTTTCTCCTTCCGCCAAACTGTGGACGAACTACGGGACAACTTTCTCCTTCCGCCAAACTGTGGACGAACTACGGGACAACTTTCTCCTTCCGCCACACCACGTGGACGAACTACGGGACAACTTTCTCCTTCCGCCAAACTGTGGACGAACTACGGGACAACTTTCTCCTTCCGCCGCACCACGTGGACGAACTACGAGACAACTTTCTCCTTCCGCCAAACTGTGGACGAACTACGGGACAACTTTCTCCTTCCGTCAAACTGTGGACGAACTACGAGACAACTTTCTCCTTCCGTCAAACTGTGGACGAACTACGGGACAACTTTCTACTGCCGCCGAAATGTGGACGAACTACGGGCCAACTTTATACTGCCGCTAAACTGTGGACGAACTACGGGCCAACTTTCTTCTGCCGCGACACTGTGGACGAAATACGGGCCAACTTTCAACTTTCTAAGTATATATTTGAAAAAAATGGTAACGACATACATTCGTACCCACGGAATGCTTAAAATAAATACATAATGTATCCGGATGTCTTTCGTTCCAGATAAAGATGGATAATTCAGACTTTGTGTGCTTATTCTTGACCATATCTACATGCGTTCATACAATTCATTCCCACTCAATTCAATTATTAGGCAAATTCGGCAGCATAGTTATAAAAATCAAATAAAGTATAGTGTGGCCTATGGTATTAGTCCCATGGAACTATTCCAGTGTTGTCATCATGTCAATATAAGTTGAGCACGTATTCCGTTTGAGACTGATTTGCATGGAGAGACCATGCCAACCGAAAAGGGCTGCGACATAGTCGGTCTGACAATCTCGACCGGAAAACAGGGCCCGTACCCCGCCTCTCATTCTCATATAACCGGCCCCATACCGTGGCCTAATACGCGAAATGAAAGTCTCTTCAATATTTAATTTTGTTCATTATTCGTTTCAGCAAGATTCCGCAGTCTCAATATCCGTTCTCCCCGTGAGCTGCTCTTTGTGCCTCCATTATGAATTCCTGTGTATATACGGCAATGGATTGAGCT